>NW_022631115.1:3414720-3760789 GCF_010015895.1 Lontra canadensis
CAGAAGAGATCCCAAATCGTGAGGGGGGGGGGAAGGGGATAAAAAGACGTTCAGAAAGAAAAAAAAATAAAATAAAATAAAAAAGAAAAAAGAAACAAATAAAAAAAAGAAAACCAATAATGAAAAAAATATAAAAAGGAAAAAATATATATATATTGGATAAACTAGTTAAAAAACGTTAAAAAAGAAAAGGGTAAAAGTTTAAAAAAATTTAGCAGAAGAAGAGAAAAAAATTGAAAAAGAAAAAAAAAATTAAATTAACTGCAAGGCTAAAGAATCATGGGGAGAAAGCCATGAGTTCCGTGCTTTGCTTTCTCCTCCTCTGGAATTCTGCTGCTCTCCTTGGTATTGAAACCGCACTCCTAGTAAGTGGACTTGGTCCTGGCTGGGTTTCTTGTTGATCTTCTGGGGGAGGGGCCTGTTGTAGTGATTTTCAAGAGTCTTTGCCCCAGGCGGAGTTGCACCGCCCTTACCAGGGGCCGGGCTGAGTAATCCGCTCGGGTTTGCTTTCGGGAGCTTTTGTTCCCTGAGCGCTTTCCGTAGAGTCCGGAGGACGGGAAGGAAGATGGCGGCCTCCCAGTCTCCGGCCCGGAGGAGCCGAGAGCTAGGGGTCCCACTCCTCAGTGCGCCCTCAGGGAACAGCGCCCAATTACTCCCGTCACCCTGGCCTCCGGCCGCGCTCCGAGCTCACCGAGCCTGCGACCGGTTCAAGGTAAGCCCGAGCTGTGAGCTCACTCCTCGGCTCCGTCTCTGTAGCCGGCTTCCCTGTTCTAATACCTGCGAGCTCTGCGACACTTAGACACCCCGATCCTTCTGTGACCCTGCGGGACCTGAGGCCACACTGGCCCCGCGTGGGCTTCACCCCAGTTAAGCCTCTGGAGCGATGTCCCTCAGCGGAACAGACTTTTAAAAGTCCCGATTTTGTGCTCCGTTGCTCCGCCGCTTGCCGGCCCCCCCCCCCCGGGGTCTGTCTTCCCGTCCCTTTGCATTCACTTCTCCGCCAGTCCTACCTTTCAGAAAGTGGTTGATTTTCTGTTTCTAGAATTGCTGTTCTTCTTCTCTTCGATCTCCTGTTGGATTTGTAGGTGTTTGCAATCTTTAGATAAGCTATCTAGCTGATCTCCCGCTACCTGAAGTAGTCTCAGCTGCTACTTCTCCTCCATCTTGACTCCTCCCCAATCTCCAGCAATTATTTTTTTAAAAGTATGCATATTTCCCAATCTCTCTGTTCTTTCCCCTTGGTAATACATTTTAGGTGGATGTTAGATCATCTCCCCTAATTCTTCATTCTCTTACTTTCTTATATTTTATTGTTTGTCTCTCTGGAGCACTGACAGTAACTCCTTCATGTTCTTTCACTTCACTAACTCTCTCTCAGGTTACATTCACTCTGTTGTTTAAACTGTTTATTGAAATTCTGATTCTGGTAATTATGGGTTTTTTTTTTTTTTTTTTTTTTTTTTTTTTGCTTCTAAAAGTTCTATTTGATCCCACTTTGTATTTGCTACATAATGTTTTATGTCACTGTCATAATGTTTTATGTCATACATTTAATATCTCTTCCTGTTCTAGTAATCATATTAAGAATCCTATCTATGTGGTGTCCTTGGAATTCCAGTACCTGAAGTGTTTGTAGATCATAATATACTTATTGTTCCTTGTTTGTTGGTTTGTTACTGTGTTGACTCATTCATCGTGCTCTATTTCTTCCTGTGATTTTTCACTGTGAGCCGAGGGTTTTTGGCACTCTGGGTATTTCTTGGGGTTCAGCTATATAATGTGTCACAAATATAAAATTTACATTTGCATTTGCTTTTGCAGGTTGTCCAAGGATACTAGCAATGAGATACCCTTTAAACTAAATTCTGTATTGGGATTTGAGGCCAGAAAGGTAGTGTGAACCTCATCTCAAACCCACCTATAGGGCAATAATATTTACAAAATCTCAGGAGAATTTCTTCTTAATTCTTTCATTCAGAGCAAAATTCAAAATGAACAAGTTTTCTACTATAGCCCTTTGGGTGGTAGAAATATTTTTCATGCTTACCCACTATTATAATGCCACCTCTCACCTTGCCTAGTTCCTGCCAGTCACAGGCCCAGGATGAATGCAAGCAGGGCCATTGCTTGTGCAGAGCCTTCCCACACCTTGATTGACATTTCATTTTCATTCTGACAGACAACTGAGATATTTTTTCCTCTTCTCTTATCTCCCTGTCTATGCTTTGGCATTATTTTTTGTTTATCCATCATTTTTTTGTATGTTGTCCTGGAGAAATATTTTAGCATATCTGACTCTAAGGAATGCCAGATTTAAGATAGTTTTGTGTTTTTGTGTGTGTGTGTGCGCACGCGCGTGTGTGTGTGCGCGTGCACACATGGGTATGTTTTATGGTGGAAATCTATTGGCTTTGAAATTAAGCAAACCTGGCTTGTAATCTCAGCCTCACCACTTGCTAGCTTTGTGACACTATGTGAGTTAATTATCTTCTCTGAATCTTGGTTCCCATGAGTGAAAAATTTATATAATTTACATAATTCACTGTGACAACATTAAATGAGATTGCATTACCTTGGAGGCTGCTTAAGGTGAAAAATAAAAGTTGGTTCCCTTCTTCTCACTTTCTGTTTTTCAACTATTTACTTGTGTTTGCCTTGGTTCCAGAACTTTATCTGAGGTCATAATTGATTCCTAAAGCAATGAACAATCTACTGATCTGGATATTTGTTCCTTTCTGTAGTTCACTTTGCCTATAATATTGAATGATTATTCTGGATGAACAATTTTAAGAATTTAGGCAGTAGCCTTTCTGTATAAAGTTAGAAAACAACAATTGTCACCTCAAAAAAAAAATGTTCTATGAGTGAATGAATGATTTTTAAATGCAAAGGATTTCCATTATGATTACTTGACACCTAAGTAAAGTGTTCTTAATATGATATTGGTAAAAAAGAGCCTAGGGATATTCTAAAGATTATAGATTTATGGGGCGCCTGGGTGGCTCAGTGGGTTAAAGCCTCTGCCTTCAGCTCAGGTCATGATCCCAGGGTCCTGGGATCAAGCCCCGCATCAGGCTCTCTGCTCAGCGGGGAGCCTGCTTCCTCCTCTCTCTCTGCCTGCCTCTCTGCTTACTTGTGATCTCTGTCTGTCAAATAAATAAATAAAATCTTTAAAAAAAAAGATTATAGATTTATGAAGGTTATATTGCTTCCATAGAATTTTATTTTAATTAAATATGTAATATTTCAATGAGATTAAGATTCATAGGCTAACATTTGGATTGTTTCGGAAATGAAGAATCACACAAACGAGGTGAAATTAAATGTCATATTGTGAAAACAAGTTCCATATAATTTATGTAATTGCTATTTACATGATTTAACATAATAAATTAAAGAGCAAAATTTTTAATTAAAATGGTCATTTTTTTAAAATGACACATTTACTATTTTCCCCCTTAGAACTGATTTCTTCTGTTGTTTTATGTCACAGACAGAGAAAGTTGATGTTTAAAGAAATATGTTTTTTTTTTTCCTTCACATCACACTGGAGAGGTACACAAGGAGGCCTTGCAAAAAGTCAGGATTTTCACTACAGCCCATTGAACCCCCCTTCACAATAGTGTCAGCTGAGAACTCTCGGGGAGCAGTAATGAGGCATTCCTATGCCTCCAGCCATGGTTTTGTCTGTGGAGGCCTGGAAAGCAGCTGGAATTCCACCTATGACCAGCAGTAACAAGGAAATTCTCACCTTAAATGAGAAAAGACAATCAACAGATGCCAACCATAAAATGATACAGATGTTACAATTATCTAACAAGTATTATAAAGTAGCTGTCATAAAATTTCTTCATGTTTGTTACAAACAGGATTGAAACAAATGAGAAAATAGATCTTAGCAAAAGTGGAAATTATAGAACTGGAAATACAATTGTAATAAAAACTCAATGGATGGGCTCAACAACAGAATGGAGAAGATAGAGAAAACATTAATTAACTTTAAGATGGAAAAATAGAAATTACCTTTCTGAACAAAAGAGAGAAATTGAACTGGGGGAAAAAATGGGACACATGGGACTCTAACAAAAGCTCTAACATTTATTTCATCGGAGTCCCAGGAAAAGAGAAAGAGATTAGAGCTCAGAGTGCTTGAAGAAATACTCACTGAAAACTCCCAAATTTTGTAAGATATAACTACACATTCAGGAAGTAGGGCAGATCTCAAAAAGATAAAACCAAGAAACCCATGTCAAGATACATCATAGCCAAATCCTGAAAACTAAAGAAAAAAAAAATCTTAAAAGCAGAAAGAAAAAAGGTTAACATATTAGAAACAGGGAGGAAACAGTCTACTGTAAATGACAGGAGTTTTCCCCTAGAAGTGGCAAAGTACTCCAAAGGCTGAAAAGAAGCAACTGTCAACTCAGATTTCTATATATGTCAAAAATATTCTTCAGTAATCAAGGGGAAACTGATACATTGTCAGAAACAGGAAAACTAAGAAAAATTTTTACCAACAGAGATATTCTAAAGAATGACTAAAAAAGACTTTATAAGCAGAAAGTAAATGAAGAGGAAAGAAATTGGAATAAGACAAAGGAAGAAAGAACAATGGAAAGAGTAAAAATATGGGAAATACAATACCTTTTCTTTCTATCGAGTTTTCTAAATGATGGATGAAGGTTCAGCAAGAATTGTAGCAATGTTTAATGTGGTTCTCAGTGATCATAGAGGACATATTAAAGGCAATTATATTAGAAATAAAACAAGGTAAAGGACATAAATGAAGATAGGTATTCTTCATCTGCTTTGCATTGGTAAAATATTGGCACTGGGAGACAGTGATACTACCTATAACAAATCCACTGCCTACTTAGTGTACAAGTACTAAATATGTTATACAGAGACATGCTCAAAAAGCACTATAGATAAATCAAAATGTAATTCTAAAAATAATATATAGATATCTACAGGAAAACAGTGAAAAGGAGGGGAGAAATTAACAGAGAGAACAGAGACATTATAAAATAAAATAAAATGCCAGAATTAACATATCAATTATTTGATTAAATTAAATTCAGTTTTATTTTATTGGTGCAAACTTATACATTAAAAGGTAGAGATTAGAAGTGTGAATAAAAAAATAAATTCATGCTATCCTCTCTGTAAGACTTATATCAAGTAAAATGATATAAATAAGTTGAAAATAAAATTATGAAAACATCTATAAAGATATGTCATTAATGAAACTGTTAATTGAGAAAAGCAGACCTCAGAAAGAGTAGATAGGAATATCAGACTGAGTGGACCTTGGGGCAAAACAAAAATTATCAGGTGCAAAGGAATATATTACATAATAACAAAAGGTAAACTTATCAGAAACGTATAGCAATCTTAAGTGTGTATGAACAAACAAAACAACTGCATAATACATGAGTCAAAGAGTGATAGAAATGAAGGGAGAAATAGAGAAATCCACAGTTATATTTAAAGACTTTGACATCCTCTCTCAAAAATTGATAGGCCAATTCAGCAATATATTTGAACTCTTTAACCAACCAGATCTAATTAACATTTACAGAACATAAAGCATATTATGTATGTGTTTAAAACATGAACAGAGAACATTTATCAAGAAAGAACACACTGGGAGCCATAAAACATATGTTAGGAAATTTAAAAGAATTGAAATACAAAGTGTGTTCTTTAAGTATAATTGAGTCAAACTAGAAATCAAAAACAGAAAGAAGGCAATTACCAAACACTTGGAAACTAATCAATGCAATTCTAAATAATAATGAGTCAATTAAAATGTCTCAAGGGAAATCTAAAAATACATTGAATTGAATCAAATATAGCATATCACTATGTGTTGGATTCAGCAAAAGTCGTATCGAGAGGGAAGTAGCATTAGATGCATACATTAGAAAAGAAGAAAATTTAGAGTCAATAATAAAAACTTTCATGCAGAGGACATGGAAAAAACAAAAGCAAAATAAATATAAAGCAAGTAGAATGAAGGAAATAATAAAGAGCAGAAATCAATGAAATAAAAACAGAAGGAAAAAATGAATTGAGGAAAAATCAGGAGAGGAAATAAATGTAACAAAAACCAGGTTTTTAGAAAAGATCAGTAAAATTGACAAGCCCCCAGTAAGACTGATGAAGAAAAGATACTGAATATATGGATTCAGTTCCAGATCACCACAGGAAAGGGAATATCACAGTAAGGCTAATCAAATGAATTTTCTGGTCTTCTACTGTGTATAGACGTTATGTTTACAATATGCTATAGTATCTTAAGTATGTAATAGTGTTCTCTCTTAAAAAAAAAAAAGTACATACCACAGTTAAAAATACATTATTGCTTAAAAATGCTGACTATCATTTGAACTTTCAACAAGTCATAATCTTTTTGCTTGTGGAAGTTCTTGTCTTAATGCTGATGGCCACTGACTGATTAGGATGGTGGTTGCTCAAGGTTGGATGGTTGGGGCAATTTCTTTAAGACACTAATGAAGTTTGCTGCAACAGTTGACTCTTCCTTTCACCCATGAGTTCTCAATAGCATGTGATGCTATTTTTTTTTTAATTTTATTTTTTATAAACATATATATTTTTTTCCCCAGGGGTACAGGTCTGTGAATTGCCAGGTTTACACACTTCATGTGATGCTATTTGATAGCATTTTATCCACAGTAGAATTTCTTTCAAAATAGGAGTCCATCTTTTCAACCCTGTCACTGCTTTATTAACTATGTTTATGTAATATTCTATATCTTGTTTTGTTATTTCAACACTAATCACAGCATCTTCACTAGTAGTTTCCATTTCAAGAAACTATTTTCTTTGCTCATCCGTAAGAAGCAACTCTTCATCTCTTCAGGTTTTAACATGAGATTGCAGCTATTCAGTCACATCTTTGGACTCCACTTTAATTTTAGTTCTCTTGGTATTTCTACCACATCAGCAGTTACTCCCTCCACTGAAGTCTCAAACTGCTCAAAGTCATCCATGAAAGTTGGAATTAACTTCTTTCAAACTCCTGTTAATGTTGATGGTTTGACCTCTTCCCATGAATCATGAATGTTCTTAGTGACATCCTGAATGGTTAATACTTTCTAGAAGGTTTTTAATTTACTTTGCCCAGATCTGTCAGGGAATCACCATGTATGGCAAATACAACCTTACAAAATGTATTTCTTATATAATAAGCCTTGAAAGTCTAAACAACACCTTGATCTATGGGCTACAGAATGGATGTTGTGTTAGCAGGCATAAAAACAATATTAATCTCATTGTTTTCCATCAGTGTTCATGGGTGATGAAGTATATTGTGAGCAAATAATAAAATATTAAAAGGAATCTCTTTTTCTTATAATTTTTAAAAGATTTTATTTATTTATTTGACAGAGAGACAGGCAGCAAGAGAGGGGACACAAGCAGGAGTAGTGTGAGAAGGAGAAGCAGGCTTCCTGCTGAGCAGGAACCCCCCCCCCCCAAGACAGGGATCAATCCCAGGACCCTGGGATTATGACCTAAGCAGAAGGCAGACACTTAACAACTGAGCCACTCAGGTGCCCCCAAAAGAATCTTTTTTTCTAAGCAATACATCTCAACAGGAGGCTTAAAACATTCAATAAACCATTTTATAAACAGATGTGCTGCCATCCATACTTTGTTGTTTCAATTTTAGAACACAGATAGAGTAGATTTAGCATTATTTTGAAGGTCCCTAGGATTTTTTTAGTGACACATGAGCATTGGTTTCAATATAAAGTCACCAACTGCATTAGACCTTAACAAAACAGTAAGCCTGTGTTTTTAAGCTTTGAGCCAGGCATTGGGACCTCCTCTCTAGCTATGAAAGTTCTAGGTGGCATCTTCTTCCAATGTAAGGCAGTTTCATCTACACTGAAAATCTGTTGTTTAGTGTAGCCACCTACGAGCATGAACTTCACTAGATCTTCTGAATAACTTGCTTCAGCTTCTACATCAGCACTTTCTTCCTCATCTTCCTCATAAGTTATGGAGGTGGTTAGTTTTCTCAAAGCACATGAACCAACCTCTGATTCAAGCTTTTTCTCAGTAGCTTCCTCATCTCTCTCAGTCTTTACAGAATTGAAGAGAGTTGGGCCTTGCTATGGATTAGGCTTTGGCTTAAGGGAATATTGTGACTGGTTTGACCTTCTATCTAGACCATTAAAACTTTTTCCATATCAGCAATAAGGTTGTTTTACTTTATGATCATTTGTGTGTTTATTGGAGTGGAAGTTTTAATTTCCTTTAAGAACTTTTCCTTTGCATTCACAACTTGGCTAACAGTTTGATGCAACAGGCCCAACTTCTGGCCTGTCTGGTTTTCAACATAAGTTCCTAAGTTCACTCATTTCTGACATTTGATTTAAATTGAGACATATGCAACTTTTCCTTTCACTTCAACACTGAGAGCCTATTTAGAGTTATTGATTGGTTTAATTTCAATATAGCCCGTATCTCAGGGAATATGTTTATTGGTTTAATTTCAATTGGTTTAATTTGGTTTAATACGTTTAAATTGGTTTAATTTCAATATTCTCGTATCCCAGGGAATAGGGAAGCCCCAAAAGAGGGAGAGAGATGGAGGAATAACTAGTTGGAGAACAGTCAGAACATACATGATATTTATGAAGTTTGATGTTTCATATGGGCATGCTTTGTGGTGCCCCCAAAACAATTACAACCATAACATCAAAGACAGTGATCACAGTTCACCATAATAGACATAATTAATAAGGAAAAGGTTGGAAATATTTTGAGAATTGCTGAAATGTGACACAGAGACATAAGTGAGCAAAAGTGCCTGTAGATTTGCTTGATACTCGGGTCCCCCAATGCCTCAGTGTATAAAAAAAACACACTATCTGTGAAGTGTAATGAAGTGAAGCACAATAAAACAAGGTGTCCCTGGATTATGAACAACTCTACACACCTCAGTTTAACAAATTAGGTGAAGTTGGCTAATTCTTCAAACAACTCAGGCCATATGAAACCGATTGTTTTATAATTAAGGAAATGGAATTTCCTATAATGAAAGAACTCTATAAAAAGGAATCTCAGGTCTCAGGTAGTTTTGTTGGAGAACTCTACCAAAGAATAATTAATAAAAAATCTATAAAGTCTCCCTCCAGAAAAGAGAAGCAGAGGTAATACGTAACATTTCATTCTTTAAACTTATTCTGATACCAGAACAAGAGGC
The DNA here is from genome assembly GCF_010015895.1 of Lontra canadensis. Lineage (NCBI taxonomy): Eukaryota > Metazoa > Chordata > Mammalia > Carnivora > Mustelidae > Lontra > Lontra canadensis. The sequence goes on from NW_022631115.1 coordinate 3,423,959, forward strand.
AGTACACAACTTAAAACTATGGATCGATATACTTCATGAATACAGACACAAAAATTCTTAGAATGTTAGCAAATAGAATTCAACACTGTAAGGAATTATACATCACAATAAAGTTGGGTTTATTCTAGGAATATAAGACTGATTTAAAATCCAAAAGTAATCAGTGAAGTCAATTCATGATAAAAACTATCAGAAAACCAGGAACTTCTATAATTTTAAAGAGAATATCTACACAAATTTATAGTTAATAACATAGTTAATACTAAAAAATGAAATACATTCCCCCTAAGTTTGTGAATAAGGCAAAGATGTCTGCTCACACCACTGCTTTCCTATGGAATACTGGAGGTTTTAGCTAGAGCAGTAAGGCATTAAAACAGGAATGAAAGGCATATAGATCAGAAAGAAAGAAATCTGTCCTTTTTTTTCTGGGTATACCTGATACTTCCTGAGTATATCAGGTGAATTTCATTGTAGGGTTTTTGGACTTCTTGGCCCTTCTCTCCTGAAATACCCTTTATCTGTGTATATTTTCACTTATTATTTTCTCACCAAAACCAGTTGTGCTCAAGTGTCATCACCTCAAAGAGACCATTTTTATTCCATTTTCATTAGAAAGAAGTTCTATCTCTCTGGCATTATTTTTCTCCAAAGCGTGCATTGCCCTTAACCTGTCTCCCAATTAGAATGTGAACACCTAACAGCAGGGATTTTTGATGTTTTGTTCTCTTTTGAGTTACAACAGATAAAATAGTGTCTCCTATGTAGTAGCCATTTATCAACTATTTGAAATATTTACCATTTCAAAAAAGGAAATAAGAAGGTCTCATCTCTCTTGGTTTTGAATTCTGTATTTAAGCTATTCTGAATAATTATCCTTTAATTACCCCTTTTGAAAAGTTTGACTCTTTTTATATTTTTCCCTTTAACATTCCCATAAAAGTTTTAATTTTAACTGAAGTTTATTTCATTTTCCCTTCATCCAAAAACCACAGCAGAAAAGTGTCACCTCACAGAGAAATATGGTGATTGCATGCACAGACACAGTACTTCCAGTTCAAGTATGAAGACGGGTGTCCTGTGTGGAAATCGGCTAAGTAAAGCTCAGTGCGTGCAGACTTGACTTAGAGCAAATCTATATATCACTTCAAGAGAGACATAAAGCAGAGGAAAATGAAAAGAAGTTCCAGCTGGAAGCTGGCAACAATTTGGTGGGGTGAGAGACAACTGACAATAGATTAGAGAAAGCTAAAATCTCAGTGCCTGAAATGGAGCTGCTAACATAGGCAATGTGAAGTAGTCAAACCCAAACTTCACGTGGCACAAAAACTCAAGAATTTAAAGCCTAAGAGTCCAATGAAGTCCTGGGTTCAGGAAGGGCTCAAGACAGAAACTGCATTTCTGTGTAAAGTTTTAAAGAACTGGATTGCCTTTCTTAGATCACAAATCCTCATTCCCCAGTCTGTCCCTAACAGTAAGCAAAGATGAAATTTGCTTTTAGAGGGTGAACCAGAGGCTCAGGGAATATGGCTGTAGTGGGGCATTTCACTGAAAATTAAGGAGGCAGAAACAGTGAGATGAAGTACCCCAGTGACCTTCTTTCACGTCACTCCCTCCTCAGAATATAACAGGGAGCGAGGTTAGTCATTGGCTAGTTTGAATAATTGCAGCAAGCTTGAGGCATAGGCAGTTCTTAGCTCTTAGGTTCTTAGTTGTCTGGTGCCAGGTCATGAGTGATTAGGGCAGATGGGTAGTGACCCTGAGAGTGAGACCCCAGTCAGGGAGGTGGTTGGGTGTGGACTTAGTTTGTTATTCCAGAGGCGAACTGTCCAGCTTCAAGCCAGGGCCTCAAACTGGGCCAAGACTAGCATTTAAAAACAAAAAAACAAAAAAACAAAAAACAAAAACAAAAACAATGGAACAGGATATTGTTTCTTCTAGATCCTCTCAACAAAACGAACAAGTAGATTATGCGTGTGTGTGTGTGTGTGCGTGTGTGTAAACAAACCTAAAACAAGGATCTCAGGAAAAGCAAAAGTCAAGATTAATAATATTACTATAATAATATTACTATAAGATGACAAAGGCAACTATCACAATCATTATTTAATGGCATTATAAAATTAAAAGCTAATTCCACTCAGATATGAAATACCACAGAAATATAATCATTATTAATATCAATATTTATAAATGTATAAATCCCTTTTTGAAAACTGGACTATTGAAAACATAAACAGTGGTTATGTACATTTTCAAAATTATTTTCATATAATGATTCAAACATATTCTAGGACAAATAACTCAAATGTTCTTTTATAATCTGCCTAGAGGTTTTATGGGTATGACATATTCAAACACAATTTATTGTGATTGGTGATTAAAAGTGAGTGAATCTTTGTTCCACATGACCTTTTAGATATATATGTGTCTGAAACAATTAGAAATCACAGAGTAAATTTTTCAGTTAGGGAAACAGTAGATTAAAAAAAAAGAAATAGCATGCTTAATACAGGACTTCTCAGAGCTGTCATAATCTTAATAAGTGTTAGAAAATAGGAGACGGAATGGATCAGGGGACAACCACATGGGTGGTTGCTCACAGTGCCTAGATTTCAATTCAAAGGATTCACCACTGACTGAATTTGGCCATATTAATTGACATCACTTTACCCCTTGATTCCATTATAGATGCTCATTTGTCAGAACAAAACTATAAAGATAAGATTTCAGTTTCATAGGTGGTGGAGAATATGAAAGTGGAAAGGTGCTATTCCATTCTCTGCAATGGTACCTTTAAAAATAAACAGGAAATATTTAAATTTCAAACAACTTCCATGTCTAACTGTTAATTCAGGAAGGACTCATTACAAATTACATTTGCCAACAGGCTTTGGGGAATGTCAGCCTACCTTTTCCTCTACCATCAGCTTAGCAGGAGAAGGGTCCTTAGGGGTTGCCAAGGAATAAAACCAAAAGGAAGGAAACAAGGTACCCCAGATGTCCTTTAAATATTATCCCCACAAGAAACCATAAAGATGAACATTTTAAAATATATTCTCCTTAATTGCTTAGATTTTGTGAAATTATCTAGGAAAGTGAGTTTAATGCCTAAGCCTTCTCCCAAAGAATGCTATTACTTCCTTAGAACAAAGGAGTTCTAAACTCTAAATAACATTATTCATCGAAAATAGGTTTTTTTTTTTTTTAAGATTTTATTTATTTATTTATTTGACAGAGATCACAAGTAGGCAGAGAGGCAGGCAGAGAGAGAGGGGGGAAGCATGCTCCCTGCTGAGCAGAGAGCCCAATGTGGGGCTCGACCCCAGGACCCTGGGATCATGACCTGAGCTGAAGGCAGAGGCTTTAACCCACTGAGCCACCCAGACGCCCCCATCGAAAAGATGGGGTTTTTAAAAAGTTTTTTTTAGTTTTTAAAAAGAATGAAAAACTTGGGCACCTGGGTGGCTCAGTGGGTTAAAGCCTCTGCCTTCAGCTCAGGTCATGATCCCAGGGTCCTGGGGTCGAGCCCCACATTGGGCTCTCTGCTCAGCAGGGAGCATGCTTCCCCCCTCTCTCTCTGCCTGCCTCTCTGCCTACTTGTGATCTCTGTCTGTCAAATAAATAAAATCTTAAAAAAAAAAGAATGAAACACTTAGGATTAAATTTGCAAATGTACAAAATATATATTCTGAAAACGAAAAACAACAACAACAACAAAAAACACTGAAAGATATTAAAGAAGATCTAAATACATGGAAAGGCATTCTTTTTTCACGAGCTCCAGAATATAATGATATGTTAAAATACTAGTAATCTCCACATTGATTTACAGATCAAACTCCATTAAAATCCAAGCTTATTTCTTTGTAGGAATAGACAAACTAATGCTAAGATTCATATAAAAATGAAAGGGACTTAGAATAGCCAAAACAATTTTATAAAAGAAAAATTTGAGACACTCACACTTCCTGATTAAAAAAAAAAAAACTTAGCAGTTTTAGAGAAGTGGTAATTTGGACAGTGTGAGATATGTCCCCATATGGCATATGGATAGTGATACAGTCATTGAAATAGAATTCAGAGTTCAGAAATAAACCTTCATATTTACAATCAATTAATTTGCAGGGGTGACAAGACCAATGGGGAAAAATTATCTCTTCAACCAATGGTATCAGATTAACTGGATATCCACATGCAAAATAATGAATTTGGGAACTTACACCATTACAAAAATTAACTCAAAATGGATCAAAAATCTAAATATAAAAGCTAAAAATATGAAACTCTTAGAAGACAACATAGGTATAAAATACTGTGACACATTCAAAGGGTTCAAGGGGACATTTCTCCCAAGAAGGTATATAAATAACCAATAAGCAAATGAAGAGATGCTCAACCTTGTTAGCCATAAAGGAAATATATATCAAAGCCACATGAAATACTTTATAGCCACTGGGATGGTTATAATAACAAAGATAGATAAGGGCAAATGTTAGTGAAGACGTGGAGAAGTTGGAATTCTCAGACACTACTGGTGAGAATTGTAGAATGGTATAGCTTCATTGGAAAACATTCTAACAGTTCCCAAAACTCTTTAGCATAGGATCAAAGGAAAAAAGCACGTAGGTACATACAAAATTTGCACACAAAAGTTTATAGCAGCATTATTTATAATAACCAAATAGTGTAAAAACCTGTCTGTCAGTGGAAGAATGGATAAATAAAATGTGGCATACCCATGTGGTGGAATGTCATTAATGTAAATTAATATTTAATTAATAAAAATTAAATATTGATACATGCTACAACATAGGTGAACTTTGAAAATATCATGGTTAGAAGCCAACATGAAGGACCGTACACTGTGTGATACCATTTATGTGAAATGTCCATAGTAGGCAAATCTATAGAGATAGAAAGTAGATTAGTATATCTACTAATTAGTTAGATTAATTGGTTAGATTAATTAGTAGATAGTTACATAATTAGTAGATCCCTAAGGCTAGGATGGGCTTTAAGGATTGAAGGATATGGGGTTACATTTTGAAAAATGCCAATATTTCAAAATTGATTATGGTGATGAATGCATAACTGTGCATATACTAAAATTCATTAAATTGTACACTTTAAATAGTTGGTTTTATGGTATATGAATTGTATTCCTGTAAAACTATTTTTAAAAGGATGAAAGATAATCTATATATATTCCTATATCTTTAAATATTTCTGTGTGTAACCATCTGTATCCACATTACACTAAGCATGAGTTCATACAGCTATCTTTAACTGTCTTCCATTACACAACAGACTGTTTTAGCCTTTTCCCCTTGTTGTAAATTCCCACTCCAACAGTAAGAAACTGGTTGTTCCCATCTACTATCAACTTACTTGTTTAATTCATATATATATATATATATATATATATAATCAGAATTATTAACCATACCTTCATGTGGAAGAGCTTTCTCAACCAGAATAACCAGAATACAATACCATGTGCAGTCCCTTTTGTCTTTAGTCTTTAGCTTTTTGTCTTACTGATTCCATTCATTACCAAAGTTACCTAGTTCAGCACATTTACCGGTATTCCTTTCAAGGAGATAGTAACAGACATTTTTTTTTTTTTTTTTTTATTTGACAGACAGATCACAAGTAGGCAGAGAGGCAGGCAGAGAGAGAGAGGAGGAGGAGGCTCCCTGCTGAGCAGAGAGCCCGATGTGGGACTCGATCCCAGGACCCTGAGACCATGACCTGAGCCGAAGGCAGAGGCTTTAACCACTGAGCCACCCAGGCACCCCAGTAACAGACATTTTAAATGCAATGAGATTGTTTTGTTACAGCTGCATTCCCTCTCTGGATCCTCTAACTTCTTAAATGACTCTTCTAAATGAATCTCATTAAGAAGCATTCTTTGTTCTCTAAAGTTTTATGTGCTTTCAACTAAAGCCTAACGTCATGTACCCATTATTATAATATCAAAAAGAATAGTTTCATTACCCTGTAAATCTCCTGGGCTTCATTTATTCAGCCCTTCCTCTCTCTCCCTGAATCCCTGGCAACCACTGATCATTTCATTGTCTCCATACTTTTGTCTTTTCAGAGTGTCATATAAATGGAATCAGAATATGTATCCTTTTAAGACTGGCTTCTTTTACCTAGTGGTATACATTTGAGGTTTCTCCATGTCTTTTTGAAGCTAGACAGTTATTTCTTTCTACTAGTGAATAAATATGTTCTTGTAGAGATGTACCACACACAGTTTTGTTTGTTTCTTTATCCATCCTATGAATAAAGTGCATCTTGGTCACTTTCAGATTTGCCAATTATGAATAAAGCTGTTACAAATATGTTTATGCAGGTTTTTAGGTAAACACAAATGTTAAAATTAGTTGAATAAATATGTAGGAGTGCAGTTCCTATGTAATCTTTTCAGACTTCTTTGAACTCTATGAGAAACTACCAAACTCTCTTGAATTCCGACCAGCAAGGAGGGTGAATTCTTATGATGATGTATCCCACTTGATATAGTCAATGTTTTAGATTTTAGCCATCCTAGCAGATGTGTAATGTTACTTCATTATTTTAATCTGCAATTCCTTAATAACAAATGATGTTGAGCATCTTTTCATATGTTTACTTGCCATCTGTATATTCTTTGATGGGGTGCTTGCTCAAATATTTTGGCAACATTTTAATTGGATTGTTTATTTTCTTGCTAAGTGTTAAGAGTTCTTCATATATTTTGGAAACAAGTCCTTTACCAGAATGCATTATGCAAATATTTTCTTTACATCTGTGACTTTTCATTCTCTTAAGCATATCTTTTACAAAGTAGATGTTTTTAATTTTAAAATACTTTAACATCAATTGTTTCTTTTTATGGATCATGCTTTTGATATTGTATTGAAAAGCACATTGTTAAACCCAAAGTCAGAGATTTTCTCCTGTTTTCTTTTAGAAGTTTTATAATAATAGTGTTTATGTTTAGATCTGTGATCCATTTTGTGTTAATTTTTATGAAAGGAATGGCGTCAATGTCTAGATTGCTCCCTTCCTGCCTTCCTTCCCTCCCTTCCTTCCCTTCTTTCTTTCTCCTTCCTTCCTTCCTCCCTCTTTCTTCTTTCCTTTTTTTTTTCTTTTTTTTTTTTTTTTTGGTTGTTGAAAAGACTATCCTTTCTTTTTGCCATTGGATTGCCTTTGTTTCTTTGTCAAAGATCAGTTAACTGCAACTGCATGTTTGCTTTTGCTTTGTTTTGTTTTGTTTGGGGGCATTCTGTTCTATTCCAATAATCTATGTGTTTAGTCTTCAAAAATTTCATGCTGTCTTAATTACTGTCCTGAATCAGGCATCCTGAGTCCTCCAACTTTTTCTTCTACTTCAATATTGTGGTGGCTATTATGGGTCTTTTGGCTTCCCATGTTAACCTTAGAAACAGTGTATTAATATTCATAAATAGCTTGCAGAGATTTGGGGATTGGGATGGCATTGATTCTATAGATCTAGTTGGGAAGAGTTGAATCCTAAAAATACTGAGTCTTCTAGTGCATGAATATAAAATATCTCTGTTTTAATCATCTTTGATTTCTTTCTCCAGAGTTTTGTAGTTTTCCATATATAAGTTCTCACTTATTTTGTTAGATTTATACCAAGTATTTCCTTTTTTGTGAGCTATTGTAAATGATATTGTGATTTTCATTTCAAATTTGAATTTCTCATGGGTGATGTATAGGAAAGCAATTGATTTTTGTATATTTTTTTGTCTCCTGTGACTTTGAATAATTATTTATTATTTCCATGAGGATTTTATTGATTCTTTGGGATTTTCCAATCTGGAAAATCTTCAGATTATTGCCTTATTGCACTAGTTGAGACTCCAAGCACAATGTAAGAGGAATGATGAGATGATCCTTGCCTTTTTCTTGATTTTAGAGGGAAAACATTCAGTTTCTCACAATTCCTTCTCTTTTTATTACAATGTACCCTGATTTTCCAGTTTATTTTTTTCTTTCATCCCAATTCTCCATCCCATCCCAGTCCTGTTGTTATAGTGGAATCAGAGATACCTTCATTTAAATCATGATTTGGATCTTGTCAAGTTAATATAACTCTTTTGTATTTAGTTTTCTCATTCTAAATTAGAAAAATATTGTCTATCCTGTGTTGTTAGGATGATTACTTGGGAAAATACTTGCAGAAAACTTTTCGTTTTTCACTTAATGCATGAAAACCTAACTTTGATATAGGCCCTATGCTAAATTCTTGGAATTCAACTATGAACAAGCCTCAGCTCTCAGAAAAAATAGTTGACAAAAAAAGTCAAGGTCACAATGTATTTTAATAATTATATGTGCTATGAAACCTGTCAGTTCACATATTTTATTTTCAGTACCTAGAAGCTACCATTTTTATTATTATTCCTTTTTCAACTTTTTATAGTCTTCTTGAACCATCAAAAGAACTGATGACATTCCCTCTTTTCTTGTATATCTTCTTTATTTCCACCCCACATAACCAGTACAAACAATTCTCCTTTTGATAATCTCTCTAGTTTCTGCACTGTTTTCACTACTTCCTTCTCTTTTCAACTACATATCTCAAACATCTCTATACTTGGGATATACCATAACAACACTTTATGTTTGGCATCATGTATATTTTGGTTATAGTTCCCGTATAGTTCATACAGCATACATGGAGTATTCAAATATAATAATCCAGAGGGCAGTGGTGACAGTAATTTGATTTTTACATAAAACAAATGAAGGATTTAAAACAAGTTGTTTTTTCTTTTCAAAACATTTATGCTAATTAGTTAGGTATACAGCCCATCTTTTTTTTTTTTTTAAAGATTGTATTTATTTATTTAACACAGAGAGAGACAGAGTGAGAGAGCACAAACAGAGAGCAGCAGAGGGAGAGGGAGAAGCGGGCTCCCCACTGAGCAGGGAGCCTGACCTGAGGCTCTCTATTCCAGGACCCTGGGATCATGACCTGAGCCAAAGGCAGACACTTAGGCAACTGAACCACTCAGGTGCTCCTACAGCACCTTTTTATAAGTCCATCCTTTACATTTTATAAGGAATAGGAAGATTAAAGAGAGGCTTTTTGTATATGTAGGTATATGGGGATATTTGTCTTGATTTTGTGTTTTAAAGAATAAAATAAACAATAATGCATTAGTTTCCTGAAGGATAGGGCTTTGTTACTTAGGCAATGTCTTTGTGACACCCCAGATGTAACTAAATACAACTTCAGATCAGCTTTCAGATATTCTCTGATTTATGAGGTGAACAGATGAAACAATTCATTACATTGCATTAAAAAAAAAAATTTTGGTGGGGACAGTAGGGAAGAACCAAATATGAAGAGGTGGAAAGGGGATAGTGGGTATAGCTAACACAAACATAGAGACAGTGGGAAGAACGTCGGGAAGGTGCCACACTGGGAACAGTTATTTTGCCATTCTATACTTCCCACTACCTGCAGTGATAAATTTAATATTTTGGCTTAAAACATGAATTTGTCTTGCTTGTTCTCCTTACTTTCTTAAAAAATAAGCTAATGAAGCAATAGCATATAAAGGTGTTGCCTGGGATTTGCATAATATGTGCATGTGCCCATGTGTTTAAAATACATTAAAATAATTGCTGTCTCTGAGATTTTCAGCTGTTATTGCTGACTCTCTAGTCTCCAAACTCCTTTCTGCATCAGCAATTTTGTATTTGATTTGTAACGTGTTCTAAATATTCTCCACCAAAGACTGGAAAGCAGTCTTGTAGAGAAGGAGTAAAGACATTGCATAGACCTTTGATCACCCTGGCATGCTTGTTGTCACTTCAAAGAAAAGCAGTGTTTCAGTATACATTTGGCTGGTTAATAGAGTTTACTTATCAAGTTGTCCTTGTGACTAATGATTTTTGTGCAAGACATTGTAGGAAATTTAGGTGAAGTGATTTACTAATAAAATACATTTTCTTTGACAGACTGACTTCTTTACTTTGAGAAAATAAAGATGAATCTTTATTTTAAGGAGTCAAGAATTTGTTCCTTATAGACATGGAATTAAGAAAATAACTACTATCTAAAAAGCTGTTTAGTTTGATAGGCAGTTTTGTGAAAGCAGTTTGCTTATCCGTTTTATAAGAGTAAAGATAACCATTTATTTGGCTTATCCTTGAGCTGAGACTTCCAGTATTTGAGTTACTCTGTGATGTAACTATTGGAATACAAAGTGGATAAATATTAATCAGATATTTAAGTGACTACTAAATAAGAATATCTGTCTAGAATAACAGATTGTGTGTATTTGTGTCTGTGCATGTGCATGTGTGTGTGTGTGTGAGAGAGAGAGAGAGAGAGAGAATATTAATTAAGTTTCTACTCTATCCTAGGGTCCTTCACAATTACTAATTCTCAAAACAAAGCTGTTACTGTCTTATTTATCACCATTTTACAGATTAGGAAAAAGAGATTCATAGGGATTAAGTAATTTTCCGAACATATTAAGTTGTGGATACTTGAGTCATTGGTAGATTCTTTGATTTCAATTCCATTATTTTCAATTTATAGCTTTAATCAATCCTTTAGTGAGAAATAAACAATGATTACTTAATTTAACAGGTTCCTCTTACCTTGTCTAACAAAACGACATTTCTAATAAATATGTAATTTATTTTAAATTAGATTTTCTGTGTGTATAATGCATGTGCCCACTTTCCTTTTTGCTTTTGTACATGAAGTTATGCTTATATACATAGATATTGCAATATAAGTTCTAAAGTACTGTTTCTTCCCATATCTGTGATCCAAAAAATGGGGAGTGATACAATATTTGGCTTACAAATAAAAAAGTAGAGTTTATGGTGTTATTTAACATGAATAATGTGTTTTATATTTCATGTTCCTTTTCATACATTGTAATATACCTATAAACTTACTTTGTGTAATTTTAATGTTGACTTGAAAATATAATTAGAGGACAGGTTTTAAGAGTGAAATCTATAGTTTTAAAATAGGTCAATTTACTTAGGACATGACAAAAAATTAGGATAACTAAGTGTTATTCATTTGTACTAATAGTTTTTTTCTTATGCACCAATCTCCAACCATAAATGTTTATTTTTTAATTCAAAATAAATGACACTTATTACACCTCAATTTCTGGTATAGTGGTCTTGTTCTTTAAACATTTTTTGCTTTTATTTATGAAATCTAAAAACATGGCTAAATGAAAGTATCTTGTAACTGCCAACATGATGAGGTTTTATACTATACTATCTTAAAGTATTAGGAAGAACCATCAGAAGCATACATTTTCCAGATTTTCTCTTTGTTCTTTTTAAATAATATAAACTGCTCCACATAGCCCCTCTATTCTTTCTTATTGAAAGAATCAATAAGAAAGAGAGCATAGCAAATAAGCTGGGCATTTTCAGGGAGAGACATCTATCCCAAGTACAGCAGGAGAAAGGGGCGGAAGTCTTAAAGTGTTATGGATAGGGGGAGGTTCAAAACATAAGAAAGTTATAAGTAAGTTGAGAAGGTAATAAACAAAAGCTTCAACACACTTCCAAATAAGCATGATGTAGAAACGATTGCCCTAAAAGAGTAATACTGATTTTTTTTAAATTAAAGGATTTGTTCAAATGTGGATTTTTGTGATTTTTGTTTTAGACACTAGTGATTGAATTATCTTTACCATTGTTGAAGGAAAAAGATAATTGATTTTGAAAATTGATAATTCCATCGTCATTATTAGTTAGGTATAAAATACAATCTTTTCCAAATAAACAATCATTATGAACTGGTTTATCCACAGTTTCAGTCCTAGATACACACATGAATCATTTATGTGTTTGGGACATAGTAGCATCCCAGCTCAGCTCTCAGATTTCCACAAGCAAGATGACTTAGTACTGAAGGAAATAAGACCTTGGTTGACAAAGATAATATTTACCAATGACACAGAGTTAGTTTTTTGTAACCCAAACTTGTCATTTCTTAGACAACAAGAATACATAGTATGAAAATGAGAAAATGAGAAGATAAAAGTTAAAATTCCAAAATATGTCCAGAGAATCATTGAAAGGAAGTTTAATAACCGTACAGTCCCTTTTATCTAGACAAATAAATTAACCTTTGATTAAAAATTACAAAATGATCCATTTGTTGCAAAAATTAAAGCCTGTTTGGTGTCACAAAATGTTTCTTTTTTAAAGGAACAAAAACAGAACCGAAAGGAGGAAAATGGTGTGTAAGTCTATTATTGTGAAATTCTAACCTCTTTTAAAATCCTGTCTTTCAGGAAAGAACGGTGACCATTAGAAGACAAACTGTAGGAGGATTTGGATTAAGCATAAAGGTATCCTGTCTTTTCAGTCTATCCTCAAAGGCCATGCTGTAAAGCCTGCATTTTTGTGTATTTTGATTTTTTTGCTGATTAATCAAAATATACTATAAGATAAGAATGGCTATAGCAAACTGTTCAATATTTGGAATGAGATGTAAAATAGGTAAGTTCTCACAAAACCTTGGGCAACTTTTGGTTTAGAAATTCTCTTAGAAAAAGTACTTGGGAATTTTACCTGATATTGAACATAGGTCATTCACTTTCTCTGGTGTCATTTAACATGTCAGATATTGTGTTATAATATGCATGTCTTCCTCTAACCAGCCAGAATAGGAGCCACTGCCCTTTCAGTGAATGGAGCAAGAACAAGTTTTAAACTAATAATACATAGTTAAGACTTAGTTGGATTTTGTTCATCTTTTTCTTTGGTTAGTTTTCCTTTTTTTAAGAAACCAACAAATTTTCATATCACAATGCCAAGTATACAGGATAGACAGAATTTTAGCATCTCATTTATTTTAAAAATGACCATACCTGTTCACTTCCATTTATTATTAAATTTTAAATGCCTCTTTTCCTCCAATATATGGTTGACTAGTAAAGATGTACCATATGTGCAATTTGTCATCACTGAAACAAAACAGAAAATTTGAAAGGGTGAGAAATTACATAAATATTATAAAAGTTAATTCAATATCTTTAAAGGCCCTTTAGAAATCTACGTCTCTGCGTAGATAAATGAAACTTAACTTTATCTTGACCATTGGGTTAGGTATTTTGCCTATGTAGGGTGACTATCATACATCTCAGGTATATATTTCATGAAATTTTAACATAGCTCAGTTTATATATGCTTGGAAAGTGGAACTCTAAATTTGGTGATTATCAGTTCTAGTTGACATTATGGAAATGACTTAGAAAAATGTACCTGTGTGGAATAGCATTATGTTGTCAAGTGATAAGAATATCACTACATAAAGTGTTAGTTTTAAAATATTTATTTAACTTTCCTTTATCTATCATCAGCTAAAACCTGGAAGGTTTGCAGACCAAGTTAATAGGATATGGAAATTATTTTTGTTTTTTGCTGTGCTATTTATTGGGATTGCTTGAAGGATTTAAAGTTGCCACTAGAGATAGTAAAAAGTCCATGAAAGAGAAAAAAAAGCTAAGTGTGAATAAAATCCAATCATGAGAGTTGGTTTCATTTGAGATAAACATTTTTGCCTAGTAGGCCTGACTCACTCTTTCTTTCTTCTTTTCTTTCTTTCTTTCTTTTATTTATTTATTTGAGAGAGTGTGTGTGTGTGTGCTTGAGCAAGGGAGAGGGCACAGGAGAAACAGACTAGGGGAGTGCAATATGGGTCTTGATCTACTACCCATCAGGAGATCATGACATGAGCCCAAACCAAGAGTTTAACACTTAACCAACTAAGCTACACAGCCACTCCAACTCTGTTTCTGATGGTGGAGCTACATTAGTTTTGTGTAGGCTGGAAATGTTCTTTTCTATTTTTTTTTTCTATTTCCATTTATAATTTAAAGCCAGTAATGCAATGTAATTTATTTTTACTAAAGTGGCACAGTTTTAACCTAGGCAGTTTTTAATTAATTTAATTAATAAAATTCCTATCAAGAATTTTGCCAAATGAATTATATCCATTTAATATTTTCATTATTCCAATCCAACTGAAATTCCTACACCAAACTAAATAATTTTTTAAATCAAATGTGTATAGTTTGCATTCATAATATTGACCACAAAAGCAGTATTTTATTTTATTTTTATTTTTTAAAATTTTTATTTATTTATTTGACAGACAAAGATCACAAACAGGCAGAGAGGCAGGCAGAGAGAGAGAGGGGAAGCAGGCTCCTTGATGATCAGAGAACCCAATGCATGGCTTGATCGCAGGACCCTGAGATCATGACCTGAGCCGAAGGCAGAGGCCTTAACCCACTGAGCCACCCAGGTGCCCCAAAAGCAGTATTTTAATTGTGATTTGTGCCATATGTTAGGAATTCTAACAAAAAAGGCAATTCGTTTACAATTCTTATGACACACTAACCATAGATACTAAAATTAATATTTTTATTTAGAATATTCTGAAAAGATTTTTTTTAGTGTTTTGCAATTTGCTTTTCTTAATACTTACCTCTGACACTTGATTTTTTATTTTTAAATTATCTTTCAGGGCACCTGGGTGGCTCAGTCAGTTAAGTGCCTGCCTTTGGCTCAGGTCATGATCCCAGTATTCTGGGATCAAACCCCACTTCCTGCTCAGTGGGGAGTCTGCTTCTCCTTGCCTCTGTTCTTGTGCTCTTGCTTGTTCACTCTTGTTCTCTCTCTCTCTCCCTCCCTCTCAAATAAATAAAACCTTAAAATAATAAGCTATCTTTCATTCTGTTAATGTGTGTGCATATATATATACACATATATATATTTCATGTTATATATATATACTATATATGCAGAATGAACATTTAAGAAATCATTTTAGCTTAAATGCAGAATTAATATTTTAATATTCATCATTTATTTATTTTCTTATGTATTTATTTGTGTACCTATTGCTGGAGCAATTTGAGCCAGTAATACAATTATTCACATAAATATATAAACATATATCTTATCCTTATTTGCTTCAGTTAAGTAATCACTTCTAGCACACACTGGAGATTTTGCAGTGAGAATTATTGACTTAAAACCTGGAATATCTCAACTGGAGATAACAAAAGGAAGAGTGCCTGTTGGACAATTAAAGAGGCTTTAACCAATATAGTGAAGACTCCTACAGGTGCTCCTGAATTTCACTATACTAAGAACATATGTGATGTTATTTCAATTTTACCTTCTAAAAAATTATTTGTAAAAACCTAACTAAAGGGTAAAAAAATGTTTTTCTTTCTTTCTTTCCATCAGAAAACACCAAAACACTCCAACATGTGCTGTTACAGGTCAAAGCCAACTGGCCATGCTCTGTGCTCCTGACAAATCTCGGTTCATGGGCCTTTCCTGCCACTGTCACCATTGTGCATAGTGGAAACTCCTCAGTTTTCCCACGTGGTGGTCAGTGCTACAAAAGTTGGTGGGCAACATCACGGGCTTCTTTCATAGCATCTTTCTAATGCTTTATTTATTAACGTGCCATAGTGGCTATAGACTGTGGGCAGAATGATGTCCTTGAAGCTACCAATGTCCTTTAAGCCTTGATGTTGCCTGTTCATGTACAATGTTCTTATTCCCCAACACTATCCAGGCAGAAATTCCCCTATAACGGTGGTGAAATAAAAGTGAGCCTTTACCTTCTCTTATTTTCGCTACCTTATTATTGAGACAATATATCTTAGGGATATTAAAACTTCAGGGATAAAAGTTTGTGGCTTAGTCTAAGGTGGCTTAGAGATTGAGGTAGTCATATGTCAGTATGTCTAATTCTAGGTGTTTATAATTTGATATCTTCCCTTGAAGGACAGTATGATGTAGTGCATGTTAAGGAGAGTTTCCATCTCAAAATTTCCTAAAAATCTTAAGGAATAAGAGAAAAACATAAATAAAAATGAAAGATTATATTAGATCTAAATTTCTAAAAATATATTTAAGTTTTAACCCATTTTCCTTTCAAATTTTGTTTATTTCTTCTCTTACTATAGTTTTGCTTTTTTCACCTTAAGAAAATTTTTGGTTTGCACTATTAGGACTTTCTTACAAGATCTAAGACTCTCCTTTGAAAAGCCACATTTATTAATATTTTAAATCGTATCCAAAGTTACTAGACCCTCAATGTGGAATACAGCACCCAAAAAGAGCTTTGACATCAGTTATACTGAGATTTAATGTAGAAGTCAGATTTATCTCCAGAGACAAATTTATTTTTTAGATCCTAAAATCCCTTTTTTTTTTTTTCTTCATAACAACAGTGTTTTAAAAGATTTATTTATTTATTTATGAGACAGAACACACGGGCATTCACGTGTGCAGGAGTTGGGGGGAGGGGCAGAAGGAGCGAATCTTCAAGCAGACTCCCCACAGCGCACAGCCCTCCCCAGGGCTCCATCTCACGACCCATGAGATAAAGACCTGAGCCAAAACCAAGAATCAGTCACTTAACTGACTAAGCCCCCCAGGTGCCCCATAACAGGTGTGTTTTATAATGGAAAGGTAGAGATGAAAATTACCTATGCATCTATGTTAATTCTACAGGAGGGCAAAACAAAACAAAATAAACAAAACCAAAATCCCACAATGCAGAACCAAGGACCTGTGGGGACGTGACAGACTTGTGCTAATGCTCCACATGGCGAAGCAGGTGTCCTGACAAATAGAGCCGCCACACACAAGGCTGACTATCTTGTTCCATCTTCCCATCCTCTGGTTTAGCTAAACTTTGGTCTTCAGCTCCTAAAAAAGGAAGGGATTCTTTTTAACCCCTGGGGAACATGCATATCCCTGGATTCCTGCTAGTTTCTACTTTGTTCTCTCAGTGCAGTTAGCCAATCAAGTAGGAGCAAATGCGCAACTGAACCAAGGTATAATGAGGTGAAATTTGGAGGTACGATATTCACACCTCTGTCGTCATCAAATAGCATTTCATCCACAAGCGCCTACTTCAGAACACCTAAATAGAAATTATGGTCATACCTTCTGATCAGAAACTTAGTCATGAAGCACTGCTAGAGTTTTCTGCACTGTGCTCAGTCTTGCACTGTCTTCCAGAAAGCCTTGCTCATTCAAGCTATTTTTACCTTTGTGTTGCTTTTTAGAACACTTTTAGCATCTGCCATAACTCTGGATTTTTTTGACAATTCTTTAGGATTCTCCCTGGCTTTCACCATTATTCATTCTTCCTCAATTTAAACATCGCTCAGAATTCAGTGTGTGTGTTTTTCTTTTTTTTTCCTTATTAGTTTTTGTTTTTGTCACTCAGTAAAATGTCAAGCTCTTCTTATTTACATTTTTAAACTTCCAAAATATCATTCTCCAAAAACTGAACAAAAAGATGACTAAACTCTCCACTTATAATCACATAATTTTCTCTGTTCTCAGACTGAAACAGCTTCTTTTATAAAAAAAAAAAAAAGTTCAGAAATTACAGAAGTAAAAACAAGGAATCATTGAAATAGTAATTAGTGAAAGTTTATGCGCACTCACCAAAAAAGACAGTTTGCAGAGCAAGAGCACTCAAACCAAACCATGGAATGAGACTCAGGGTAGATTGCTATAAAAAAAAACTTACATTGTGGGAAGGCAGTGACTATTTATTCTTCACAGGGACTGGTTATAAAATTATAATTTTCTTAAATGATAAGGAACTGGTTGGTGGTTACCTCATAACAACCTTGGGAAGTAGTTCAAATTTTACTTATGATTTCTAGAGGCGTAAACAAGAAAGCCTTGCAAAATAAGCTAAATGAAGCTTTGTCTGACTAAAGTGTTTTTGTCTGCTCAGAGAATTTTCAAGGCTGGTTTCCATTTGTTTTTGATTTTCACACCTTGAAAGCTCTCAGATTTATCAGGCTGGCTGGCATATCTACTCGTTTGTCTTACAGGACATTCTGATCTTGGCCCTTGTCTAGTTTTCCAGAGTTCCTAAATTCCGATGGTCTTTCTGTCCTTTATTCCTGGCTCTTCAGCTCCTGCCCCTCATAACACATCTGCCTTCTGGCCTTCTAGTAGAATCTTTCTTTCAAGGGCTCATCCCTTTTGTCTGGACTATCCTGAAACTTAACTATTTCCAAAAATAACTTAAAGGTCTCCCACACCTGCATTCCCAATAACCACCAAAGCTTTGCAACATAAGACACAATGATCTTGTATTTTTGCTTCATTCTTATGAGAATCACCATATGGATAATCACCTTAAGGCAAGCCACTATCTTTTATTGATCTTCCACATCTTTGAAAATAGAATACCGTATATTTGCATATTATTACATCATACTTCTGGCCATTGTCAGTTAATAAATCACTTTTTAGAGAAAGGGTGTTTTGATTTTTTTTAAAGATTTTATTTATTCATTTGACAGACAGAGATCACAAGTAGGCAGAGAAGCAGGCAGAGAGAGAGGAGGAAGCAGGCTCCCCACTGAGCAGAGAGCCAGATGCTGGCTCCATCCCAGGATCCTGGGATCATGACCTGAGCTGAAGGCAGAGGCTTTAACCCACTGAGCCATCTAGGCTCCCCTGGTGTTTTGATTATTATTATTAGAAAAGGTTCTATAGAGTTATTTTCCAACAGACAATGCTATGTCATCCATGTCCATTAAGGGAATGTTTGTAATCAAAGGTGATTTTTACATGAAATCTTTAACTTTGCAGCAATCAAGAATGAAATTGTAATTATTATTAAAATGTTATCATTTATAAACAATAATTGCAAGTATTTATTAACTGTTCCTTAAGTGCCAGATGCTAAGCTAAGTACTTTATATTCAGTTTCATTTGGCCTTTAGTATCGAACAAAGAAGGTAACTATTGCTATTCCTCTTTGGCAATGTGGTTAGGTACTAAGAGGTTAAGTAATTTACCCATTGTTGTACCTGGCAGAGCTGGGTCTAAACCTCACATAAAGCAAATTACATAGTCCTTACTGTTAATAACTATGCTCTGTAGCTGTAGAAGCCAGACTAAATTATCTCTAAACTCTCTACTTGGGAAAATAAGTAATATTTCCTCTCTAAATTATTTACATTCTGGTTTATTCAAAATTAAACTAAATAGATCAATATTTCCAGGATCAAGCAAGCAGTTTAATATCAAGGACTTGGTATTATTTGCATCAAATTTACCAAATAAAAATATATGTCTTCATAGCAGCTATAGTAAATGTCTGCATTTTAGGGGCACTTGGGTGGCTCAGTTGGTTAAGCAACTGTCCTAGGCTCAGAAATGATCCCAGGGTCCTGGGATTGAGCCTCACATCAGCTCCTTGCTCAGAGGAGCTTCTCCCTCTGCTTGCAGCTCCCCCCACTTATAAACTCTCTCTCTGTCTCTGACAAATAAATAAAGTTTAAAAAAATAAATTTCTGCCTTTTAATTTATTAGTAGGTGATACAACACACCCTCATTTACATATACTTCTCCTCCCCCTGTTCTCTGTTCTTTTTACTTGAGTCTGATTCTTCTAATTCCACCAGAGACAATATGGATACATACCTTTACACCATAGAAATAGGAGGATATCAGGCAGATAGTAAATCTGAGGTTGAAGATTATGGATGAATCCCCAAGAGTCAGTTAAAACCACTGATCAATTTTCATTGTAAAGACTGTTTTTAATTAAATAGTTTATTGAGATGTAATTTACATATCATGCAACTTAACCACTGAAAGTATACAAGTTAGTGGTTTTTATTATATTCACAGATGTGTCCATTTTAGAACAATTTGTCTTCCCCATGTCCTTGAGCTATCATTCCCTTCTCTCCTTATCTCCCTAACTCAGCTCTAAGCAACTACTAGTATACTTTCACTCTCTCTAAATTTTCCTACTTTGAACTGTCATATGAAAGAAATTATATAGTATGTGGGAGAGACCAATAATTAGTGCCAAATTCAAACTAAGTGATATTAGGAGGTAGGCATGGCACTCAATTAGGTAAAGACATTTTCCCATGATATTTTCAGATTATATTCTTTTAGGTACTTTTCCCATATTTATTCATTAGGCTCTTGACCTTAATTATTGTGTTGTTAATATCTGCTTACAAATATCTTCCTAGCTCTAAATAGATATATAATGGTGGGATCTACTTCTCTATATCTCCCCCCAGAGCCCAGAATATGATTGATTGATTGATTAACTGGAATAATGAAAATATCAAATTAAAAATATTTATCTGGCAAGATTTCCAATGATCTAGAAACATCTTGGCTTTGATTTGGTGGAATTTCAGTTATACTGGCAAATTCTTTGTATGGAGTCTTACTTAAAATGCTTCAGATAAGAATTAATATTCTGGTTCCTATAAAGCTAGTTGTAAACTTAATTATGCATTGAATGGTATATATTTTAATAACTTCTGGGATGCACTGTAGAATGTTGCCTTGTTTTCCTTAGTCTTGATTTTACACTGGAACAACAGAGCTCAATTAATTCATTTATTCTCCAAACCTTGACCACAAGCCTGCACCCTGGCTGGCCTAATAGTACGGTGAGAAGAAGTGCCTGTAAAGGAAACTCTGTCTTGACCCCCTGCCCCTTATAATCCAGTGGGAAAGTAGATATTAATCAAATTGTGATGTAAATAAATGTAAATTATAGCCTGGATTCAGTGTTACAGAAATGAATTACTTCAAGTGAGGAGACACTGATGAATGGGATCCTTTAGCTAAAATTCTGAATTTGAGTGGGGGTTTACCAGGTTAAGAGTAAAAGAAAAGAACAAACAAACAAACATGTAGGCAGAGGGGATAGTGTATAACGATGTCCTTTGGTGTTCGAGTGATAAACGTCCAGGATGAAGACATAAGGCAGGTTGAGGCCTTAAGACAGAGGGCTGCTGAGGATCTGGGGTTTTATTCTAAGTGTAATAGGAAGCCTGTCACCTGTTTCAAACAGGATGAGTTGCATTGTTTGATTCTTGACTGGAAAACCTTACATTTCCCCATTTAGGTCCAGAGCTAAATCTTGCTAATTTTAATAGAGCTGGACTGCTCTCACAAATCATCCAATAAATTAAGGTACTATGATTTTAAGTTCCAATTTCATCTCCTGAGTTTTGTCTAAAAATTTGTTCTTTAACAATTGACTTAAGAATTCTTTCAGAACTCCTACTGTTTGATAAAAAAAAAAAAACAAATAAAAAAAACACTTTTGGACTCAAACCATTCAAATTTCAGGAGAAATTTTACATATAGAAGAAAAACTTGACAAAATATGGGTTAGTTTCAGTCTGTCATTTAAACATAGTTCTAACTCTCTGGTGTTGAGGGAGGAATGGGGTTACTGAGCTGGCCCTCAGAAATTGCTATTTCATTTTTTTTTTTTTTTCCCCTAGATAGATCTCAGTGAAAGGTTTCCCACTGTCCTACCATGGTACTTGGCATTAGAAATCTGAGCGCTAAGGAATTTTTGGATTCAGTAGTGCACGGAGAGAAAAATGTGAAAAGCAAAAACAGCTAAAGAAAAACACTCTGATGACAGCCACACAGACAAGAAAAAAATATGTGACATAAAAATATGTGACAAAAAAGGTGACATAAAAAATGTCACTTTCTGTCCCCAAATATCTGAACCACAAAATATCTGGTTGAGTTTATTTCTTCTTTTTATACCACCTAAAACTTCATTGGTGGATGATTAGTCTCTGTTAACTAGTTTTTTCTTCTAAGAAATGGAGACATATTCTTAAAATCCTTTCCAATTTCCAAGTATCTCTAGAAACTAACTGTAACCATGGGCATTTAATTTCATTGTACATTCTTAGCTCCTACTTAAAATCATTCTTCAGTATGTTTACAACAATAGCTCTTAGGCCTGGCAAAGCTTTTGACTTTATTTATTCATTTGTTCATTCATCAATAAACATTTCAAAGATAAAAAAGAAAGATATTATTCCATGCACTGGGTTAACATCTATGTATGAAACAAATTACCAGAAAAATTCAGTGCCCTCTTGGAACTTATATTCTGATTAGGGATGGGGGAAAAGGAATGAAAATGAATAATAAATATAATAAATGAATAAAGATAATAGTAGGTTGGAAACTGATAAGTATAACGGGAAAGAAAGAATAGAACAGAAAAAGGGGGTTGGGAACTTGGAACCCTAACTAGTAAATATTAAGGGTCTTAGAACAGATTAGTGTTAAGCTTATTTACCACTCTAATGTCATATAATTTTATTCATAAATCTTAATTGATAGACTAGGATAATAACTACCTTGTATTCAGTGTTTGTTTTGTGCTAAATAAGGACTCATTTCAATTATACTATCAGACACAAATCACTATCTTTTGATCAAATGAGACATCATCTTAAACAGGATTTGGGCTTGTTATGAATATACTGACCAAAAGGCAAAGCAGAATTAGGAGCCATGTCTCTTACACAGAGCTAGTCCTTGTGGGTAGGTGAGTATTTGGTTGGTAGGAAATAGTGAGTAAAGTGAGTTAGCACTGGGTTTGAATTTCAGTGTGAGGAAGACAGTTTTCAATATTTCACTTATTATGTTTCTTCTTTAATATTCTGGAAATAAATTAGGACTACTTGCCAAGAAAATGTTGACTACTACTACTTTTCTCAAAAACTATTGCCTGCCTTATATTTAAGTATATTGGCAATTCAGTACTAAAAACTGACATTCATGGAAAAAATAGGGTTCTAAAATAACTTTTGTTTTTAAATAAAAAAAAGGTTTAGGAAGTTTATGTGTTCTGAAGATAGAGAAACCCAGTAGATTTTAGATCATCTTTTCAACTGTCCTATGTTAAAAGTGCTATACTTCTTTAATACATGACATTTTATTTTCTATTATTAGTTTTTTTATAATTTTTTATGATTTTATTTATTTATTTGGGGGAGAGAGTGAGAGAGGGAGACAAAGCAAGAGCAATGGGGGGTTGGCAGAGGCAGAGAGACAAGCAGACTCCTTGCTGAGCAGGGATTTTTTTCCCCATAGGAGCTCCATCCCAGGATCCTGGGATCATGACTGAGGTGAAGGCAGATGCTTAACTGACTGAGGCACCCAGGCACCCCAACATTTTATTCTTTAGTGAATTTATTTTATTTTTCAACTGTTGGTTTCAATATTCTCAGCTCTGTAATATTTAAACAGAATTTTTATGCACTTATTTCAGGATTTATTTTGTTTCCTTCCATATAGGTTTCACTTACTTATTATTTTTTTTAATTTTCTCTTATCTCATCTGGTCAGTTAGATGAAGAATTATCACAGTGTTTTGCCAGTATATTTTATTCTGTTGTTTCATATGTGCTTTCACACATAGAGAAATCTAATATTAATTAAAGAAATGCAGATGATCCCTTTCCCAACATGCACATGCACACTCTGATTTTTTGTATCATTTTGGCAGGTAAAGGTCTCTCTAGTTACTTAACATCCCAAGGGGTCTGGGCTTGGTCACCAACATAGAGCAACTTAGCTAGTTAATGGAAATACATAATTATCTGGCATTTAAACAAAATAAGAAATTCTACAATGGAAAGCATGCTACGCATTGGAAAGAATGCCTATTTAAGGCATTTCCAATCTTTAATTGAAAAAGAAAAGCTTTCAAAGTCAACTGTTATTAATTGCTAGATGTCACAGTATATTCTAAATAGGTAGATAAGTTTTTTTGGGAGCACTATCTGCTGAGTAGAGAAATTCCACAAGATTATTTAGATTGTATCTGGTGTCCATTAACATATTATTCTTAGCATGTATAGTTTCTTAATTAAAGGCAGAATTTTTACTTTTGCAATTAAAAAGCACAACATATGATTTTTTTCTTTGCAGGGGGGAGCTGAACATAATATTCCAGTTGTCATTTCAAAAATCTCCAAGGAGCAAAGAGGTAAAGTGTTTAGAGATTTACATAGTACCTGTTCCTTTGTAAGCCATCCTTACTGAAGAATAGGTCATATTAAAGAACCATAAGTTAACATGTGACTGACTAGCTCCAGGTTCCCCATGACCAGAGAGTAAGTGGCCAAGTCTGATTCCTAACTCTATCACTTTATTACTCCAAGGAAGGATTTCTCTCACAGGAAAGCAAGGATGAAAGACAAAAGAACATGCGACTGTATGAAAAATTAGGGTCTGCACAGCTTTTCAATTATTTCATTATACAAACATAGAGACACATTTAATGATAAAAAGTCCCATCAAATAAGGCAATTCCTCATACACATATTTTTTCAGTTCTCATATGCAGTTTAACTTAGCCTGTCATGAAATTTCATTTAGAAAAACACCAAACATGTAAAACAATTTTTTCAATGACTGAAATCAGTAAAATAATCTAATGTTCAAAAGGAAACTTAGAGCTGATCTCATAGCTGATGGATTGAATGTCTAGATAAAAAATTTTTCACAGATACCCTAATATTATAAGTACATGAGAAAATTTTGTCATCCATCCAGAAGAGTGACCAGTTTTAGGCAACTGTAAGATCTGAAATGATGGGAATAAATGGAAATAGGTATTCCAATGTGTGGGCAGAATCATACAATTGCTTTTGCACTCCTATTACTTGTGGATCTTTTAAGATACTATCTGTATAAAACATTTAATATTTTCCTTGTATTAATTTTGATTTTACTTAATTATAAAACTCTTTCATCTGTATGAAGAAAATAGTTTGTGCATAATCATTACCCTTCTTCCTTTCCAGCGGAACTTTCAGGGCTGCTCTTTATTGGAGATGCAATTCTACAGGTATATATTTTACCCTTATTTTCTATGTGCAACCAAAACATAAATTCAATTCACAGTATGCCAAATGAAACTATAATTTTTTTCACTGCAGATAAATGGAATTAATGTGAGAAAATGCAGACATGAAGAAGTGGTGAGTTTTCTTTACTTTTTCCTAATATCATAATATTCCCCATGTGCAAATAAGGATCTATGGCACTGCTAAACACTGTTCAATTTATTCATTAGGTAGATGTGACATTGGTCCAGTGTGTTAATCAGATTTTCAAATGATCTCTTAATTAGTGTATGTGTATGTGTTTCATATTAGAAGTAGGTCTGTGGTACTACCCAGGATGAAATGTAATTCAAAGAAATACCTTGACCATTGCTTGTTATGTGTTTTTGCAGTTTTCCTATTAATCCCTGCCAGCCAATGTCCACTTAGTATATATATCTCTAAGTGAAATATGTCTCTGACTCTGCAAATGTTTAGAAGCTTTTAAACAATAGTATTTATGTCTGTAAAATCTTACACAGTAACAGAGTCAACTGGAAGAGCATATAATGGCTGTGTGTGTGACAGAGAGAGAAAAAAGAAAGAGACAAAATTTAGAGTTTAATCTCAAAGCATACTGAATTAGCCCTAGGCAGAATGGTCATCAATCTTTGTGTGTGTGTGTTGTTGTGTTCTGTGGTATGTATGTATGTATGTATGTATGTATGGATATTGGTAATTATGCATATCTGAAGCCTCAGCCTCAGATACTTTATTTCAGTCAGTTTAGGTAGGCCCAGGAATCCGAATTTTAATAGTCGGCCCATGTGGTTCTAGTGTAGGTGGCCTGTCAACCACACTTTGGGAGAAGCTGGAAGGTTGAAAGGCTTCTGTCGGTAATGGTGAGAAGACATGAAACATGATACAAAAAGAATAGGACAGTGTTAGGCATTTGGGAAACATTCGTCATGGTTGATTAAGTAAGATTCATAGAGCCTTCACTGAATTTCTATAGCAGCTTGCAATGGAAGAGATAGAGGAGAAATTATATTCAAAAGTTTATGCTCAAGGGTCGTGTTTGGATACGTTGTTCCTCTGTTAAAAGCTATTTAGAGAAAACCATTCTGATGTGTTTGTGTATTTCAAACCTCAAGGAGGCACCACAAGTGTTTCTGAGAAACCACAGTCCCACAAGCAGTGATGCACGGGAGGGTTTTCAGTTGTGCATGCTTGGAATAATTCATCTAGTTTGTATTCATCACTTGTCTTTTGTCTTCTCCAAAATCTTACTGGGGCCATGGTATCGCCACTCTGTGCTGAACATCACATGTAAAATATGCGTTTCAAGTCTTGAATTTACTACAGATACGTTCAGAAAAAGCAGAGTTTTAGAACAAGTTAGAGACAAATGAGAAAACAGCAAAGAGCGCTCTGTTCTGCCGATACAGATGCAAATGTTAAATATAGCCATGTAAGCAAAGATATTTTAACTTTAGTCTTCTCTCAAAAATACAAATTGATTTTAAACTCATTATACAGGAAGCAAAACCAAGTGCATTCTCTTTTAAAACCACATGCTGTTAGATGGGGTCCTGTTTGCAATTTGCCCTTCCGAGGCAGGCAGCATGCTTACACAAACTGTGCTAGCTTTGATTAGACAGATTAGTGTGGCGTGAAAGATTAGAATGTGCTAATAACGCCACTTCCTAATGCTGTTCATTCTGTTTCAAAGAAAAGGAATTTAAGATTGTATTGCAAATTATGTGCGGCTCTTCACAATACACTTATTTTTTTGAGAAGCTTAACCTTAACTTAATATAGGCACTAATATTCTGAAGTTCCACTCTTTCCTTTTCCAACAGTAATTATATGCCTTTGTCCTCACTGCTAATTACGTAAGCAAGTAGACTGACTTATACCTCAGTGGGGCTGAGATATTAATTAAATGTTTAAGAATGGACTTAAATGGGCAGAAAAAGGCACAACAAGCTCAAAGGATGTAGATGGTTTTAAAATAGCATGCTGATATACCACATTCTGTATTCCAAATCAGTGATTCACACAGAGTTCCAAACTCAGAAACAAATTGAGTAGGTGTGACAGTATGTTGTGGGTGCATATAATTTTCCTTGTATTCATCTGCATTACTCATTGATGTTGCTAGAAATTTTGTATTTGTTCCCTGATTAGCTTCAGTCTTAGGATGCCTTCAACAATATAGATGTAACTTCTGTGTTGGTGTTACAAGATTTAATCTTTGTGATAGGTGAATCCCACAGTGTCTGTTATGGGTACCCAGTAAGACTATTAAGGAATTATTTAGCCAAATGCCTAGAATTAGATCACTGAAGCATTTGTGTCTGTGTGTTTCCACGTTACTAACATGGACATAAAATACATCAGTTCTGGGTTTGCATCCACACCATGCAAAGCAAGAAGATTGCTGAAGAAGAGAAGCTTCTGAAGTTTCCTCATTAGGAAAGACCAGCACAAGTGTTAAGGGTTGTTTGGTGTGTGACATGGTGGGAAGGTAGCAGGGTACTCAGTTTAGAGGGCTTTCACACTCACAAACGACTATCTACAAGTCCTAGCTGGGCCACTTATTAACATTGTAACTTCAGGAAAATGAACTTGCTTGTTCTGTCCCTCTCTTATTCATCTGTAAAAACAATCTAATAATTACCTTTATAAAGACTGAATGGGAGTAATGTATATGAAACTCCTGACACAGATCTGGCAATTAAGAACACTTAGGTATTATTTTATGCCATCGAATAATATTGCTTCACATGTTGGCACTCTTCTCCCTATTCACTCCCAGTGGTTACTACTGTGTCAGTGCTGGGCAGTCTTGTTGAATCCATGCTGTCCCTTTGGAGCTTCCCATACAGAGAGAGTCCTAATGCATGCTGGTCTGCATTCCAAGCTCCTTCCACCACACCCAGTCAGAAATTGAAGTGGGCACCCACGTCTGGAGGGCAGAGTTGTTTGTAAATGAGGGTTTCTTGTTCATCATAGCAGATGTCTTTTTATTTTTTTATATGAATGTGTTTTGTAGTCCATGAGTTATACTCCCAAGATACAAAAAACCCTAATGTACCTTTTTTTTCCAAGAAAATGCAGATCTGTTGTCACTGTTGATGTTAAGATTGATTCTATTTTTATTTAAAGATTTTATTTATTTATTTGACAGAGATCACAAGCAGGCAGAGAGGCAGGCAGAGAAAGAGGAGGAAGCAGGTTCCCTGCCGAGCAGAGAGACCGATACGGGGCTCGATTCCAGGACCCTGGGATCATGACCAGAGCCGAAGGCAGAGGCCTTAACCCACTGAGCCACCCAGGCGCCCTGATCCTATATTTTTTTTTTACCTGACCATTGAACCTTAGACACATTAAATTGATTGCTATCTCTCTACCTTTGATCTTCTATCACCTATCTATATTTTATTAACAGGTAAATTGATCACATATCAAAATCTGAGTACCATCTATATGAGACATACTGAGATAGAGTTCTTTGTGTGACAAGAAAGAATATACAAATAATTTTGTCTCTAACTTTATTGCTATGTGGACATCATTTCTGTAGAGTTTAATAATTAAAAGAGTTGTACAAAAAATTATTAGGAAAGGGCATGTTGACTTATGGTCTTCAAAATACAACAGTGGTGATCTATATATGCTCAGTCAAAATAAAAGGAAATAAGCTCTAGCTATAGCAGGAAAAAAATGCATCTTGATTCTACAATCAAGATGGTTAGAAATGAAAATCTATAAGTATAGTTGAAATTTCCATTTAATAAGACTTTCAAAATAGGATAACTCATTATTAGGCAAAGCAGAGGTTTCCTTCTAAAATACTTCTGGTTTCATGTTTGAGATTTATGTATTCTAAAAAAGATGCCTTTTATTTCTATGGTTTTGTTGATAGAAAACATTAGATAATTAGAAATGCAAATAACTTTCTACTTCTGAATTTTTATTTTTAAACCAAACTCTAAAAAACTGTAATTCTTATAAGAACAGAATGAGTATCTCAAAGTATGTAAGTTAAAATGATATATGTATGCAATAAAAACAAATTTCGAGAAAACTAATATTAAGTGTTGTTTAATAGCATTTTAATCATTATGATATGCTTAACTTAATTCAAAATTTCCATTGGAATAAAAAGAATATATTATTTTCTTAACTTAGATTAATCAGAAAATAACTTTAAAAGGCTTATATCCTATCATCTGAAAATATAGCATTAATTTATTGAAACAGTTTAGGTTACCAAGGAACATATTTAGGATGTGATTTGGGAACACACATCATTTTACATCTTGGCAAAAAAGATTAAAATATCACAGAGTTACAAATTATGTTTTACTTAACTGATAATAATTCTTAATTTGTTCTCAGCTTGGAAAAAGGTTTTGAGGTCTTACTGCTTAATACTTTGCTTAAGAATTCTAACCATAGTAGACTCCTTTTCTTTAAATTAACTACCACCAAGGAAAGCCATATATGAAATAATTATACTTTTAATACTTTCTACTGATTTTAGAAATGTTCAATGCAAAGACAGAAATGTGCAAAATATTGTTTATGCTATGTCTGATTTTGGAAAGAAATAAAATATCCAGAACTTGCCTTACCTACAACTTAGCTTTTTATTAACACTGTTAGGAGTTCCCTCTCTGCTAAACCCATACATAGGTCTGTCTCATTAGGTATGAATATAGATAGCATAGGCCACCCTTTAATTAAATGCATGGTCTTCACTCTTGGCTACTGATTCTCATCAATTCCTTTATTTGCTGTCTAACATAGTTCAATGATCCAACTTTGCAGCTCCCTTAATAATGAGACAAAGCCAAGCCTGATAAACCAATTACTTAGTGGGGTCCCAGACAATTTTTATCTAGAGGAATGGACACAGAAAATATATAGCAGTAGGCACAAGGAGACCATGTCATACTCGGGGGACAAAGTGACTTGAGGTAGAAATGAACACGTTGATATTCCTTCCTCACCTCTTGCAAAGACTCTTAGCAGTCACTCTCACTCTCCAGGTTAGAATGACAAGGGTAGATGTGTGTTATAGAGATTATACAAGTTCACAAAACTGAAATTTTATTTTCAAAATGATTAAACTGAAAGGCAAGGAGGAGAAAATGTGTGGGATGGAAGTTTGAAGATCTAAATTAAAAATTGTGTTACAGGGGTGCCTTGGTGGCTCAATCGGTAAGGCATCTGCCTTTGTCTCAGGTCATGATGCCAGGATCCTGGGATCAAAACCCATGTTGGGCTCCCTGCTTAGCGGGGAGCCTGCTTCTCCCTCTCCTTCTACCCTCTTCCCCACCCTACTCCTGCTTGCTCTCTTTCTTGCTCAAATAAACAAAATCTTCTAAAAAATTGTGTTATAGGCACTTTTCTCATCTTTGTTGTTTGAAAGGTAGAGTTTGAGTGGTGGACTATTTGAAATATATCAGTCTTAATATCTTTTTCAGCTAAAATGTTCAATTATTTTATTTTAAAAGAACACATACTTTGTTAAAATTGTAAAACTAACTATACAACACAAACAGTGAACTCTGTTGGATCTAACTATGGGCCTTAGCCAATAATAATGTACTGATAAGGCCTTATCAACTGTAACAAATTAATACACTGGTGCAGGATCTTAATAATAAAGGATACTCTGTGAAAGAAGATGGGAAGGAACTTTCTGCATAATTCTGTAAACTTTAAAGCATTGTAAAAAGTAAAGTCCATGAAAATTGAATAAAAGGGGAAAAAACAAACCACCCTCCCCTGTTCTCTTTCCTGAGTAAGGAACTATATGCCAAAATCATGGCATTTATGTCAGGTGTATAGAAAAGTCATGTAAATTGAGAAGTGATACTGAGAGCTGTCGTAATTACTCAGATTAGTTTTTCTTCTTTTGGCCACCCACAACTCCTAGGGATTCAGTCTGTGTCCCGGGAGAGAGTTCATTAGGGGGGAAAAAAACTGAAGAAAAATATTTTGGGGAGAATGCCTTTAAAATATCAGAGTGCAAGGAATGATGACTTGCTGCCTCTAAGAAAATATCTCAGAACACTGACTACCACTATGTGATGAAGGAAGTGGTACCCGGTAGAGCAGCCACAGTGTCCAGCCGAAGCAGTAAAGTCTTGTCAGCATCTAACATAACTAAGAGAATTTAACAGAGGTGACCAGAGAAGAAGAGAGAAAGAAAGAGCACTGGACAAATGGAAAGACTAATTGGTAAGCACAAGGATACACTCAGAATAATCAGGAGATAGATGATTTTTTACAGAGGTTGAGATTGTACAATTTAATGGAAGGTAAAAAAATAAATGAGATAAGGGTTATGCATTCATCTATCACTCTCAAAGTGGGTCATTCTTAGCAAGAGGCTTCTAGAGTTCTATGTTCTGAAGTCGTTCTGAGACATCTCAGGATGCTATAAGCTACTACCGAAATAATTGGGGCAGTACACATGATTCTCTGGATCAGAGATCTGGGCATCAGAAAGGGAAAACCCAAGATCTAGGTAAAGATCCAAATACCTATGATCACCTGGATAAGGAGTGGCTCTTTGGCTAACTTTAAGGCAGAAAGATATCCTATTATGCATGTGTTTACTTTTAAGAAGGTCTGGAAGCCCTAAAACAGCTGCTATGGAATTGTGCCGTAGAAACTACCATGCCCTTTACCTAATAGTTCCAATGTTGTATATATAAACAAACTCCTAGACAAATCTGCTTTGGTCTGAATGGCTGTATCTCCCCAGATTTCAAATATTGAAATTCTAATGCCAGTGTGATAGCACTGGGAGGTAATTAGGTCATGATTGTAGAGCCCTCGTGAATGTGATTCGTGACATTATCAAAGAGGCCCTACAGAGCTAGCTACCCACCTCATGTGAAATATAAGTAGTCTACATGCCTGGAAAGAGCCCTCACCTGACCATGTTGGCACACTGATATTAGTCTTCCAGCCTCCAGACTGGAAGAAATAAGTTTCTTGTGTTTGGAAGCTACCCAGTCTGTGCTATTTTGTTATAGCAGCTGGTACAGACACCTTCCTCCATGGTGTGTGTGCAATCTTCAGCAAGTTAATGCAGAGATTTGGAGGTAAAGGAGATGTTTTTATTGTTTCCCCCTCCTGAAACTCTGTTTTATCATAATAAACAGAGTCATAGGTAAATTTTTGAAAATGGAAAGCAGATTTTCCTGT
Source organism: Lontra canadensis (assembly GCF_010015895.1). Lineage (NCBI taxonomy): Eukaryota > Metazoa > Chordata > Mammalia > Carnivora > Mustelidae > Lontra > Lontra canadensis. Next base: position 3,455,908 of record NW_022631115.1, read on the forward strand.
AGTGGTACTGTCCTAGATTGGAGAAAGCTGAAGCAAAGCCGATGTCTAGCAAGCATTCACATTAGAAAGCTCAGATAGGAATCAGAGTGAACAGGGACATTCTAGCCAAGAATAGGAGTTGAATATTTGGGTCCAGGCCCAGAAGAGGGCATAGGGGAGGTTCTGTACTACAATAAAGTGAGATAGATATTCTGAACAGCAGGTTTTTTTGCTTTTTCCCTCCTTTAACTCTCAGAACACTGGCATCTAGGCACTTTTTTGTTTTTGTTTTTGTTTTGTTTTGTTTGCCACTAAGAGGGAAGGCTATATTTATAGTGAAATTGATCTAAAAGAAATAACCCACAAATAATACATTTGGACTCTTCCACTGCAGGCTGAGTTTCTATCAGTAACTCCACAATAGAGCCCAGTAGTGGATAAACCACGTGTCCTCTACCCAAAGCTGTCAATTTGCTTTTCAGTGTCTAACTCTTAAATATTGACTGATATTAAAGGATAACAAATATTTGAAGAAAATTGTCCACATCAAGACAACAGCTAAGGCAGAGAAAAAAAATTGAAGGAAACAGATAATGCAACAGTTAAGAAAAAAGAAATGGGAGGACTCAACACTATAATGTTTTCAGATATCTAGCAGAGACTTATTATACACATTTTTAAAAAAGCCATCATTACATATAAAAGGAACATGTGGAGGACAAAAGAAGATATTAAAACTTTGATAACAATATTGAAAAAAACTTTAGAGTATGGAAGAATTATAAAATAAAGTGGAGAAACTGGTCAAAAAGGAATAAAATAACAAATAAGTAGGCAGTAAGATAGAAAAGAATATTAGAGATATTCCATTCAAGAATTCTATCATCAGAACAACAGAATTTTCAAAAAGAAAATACATGGAATAAAGAGATTGGCCACTATCTAAGGAATGTCACAAGAAAAGTATCTAGATTTGATGTATATGCTTTCAAATATAAACAAAATGCCAAGCAAAAAAGAGAAAGAAAAAAGATAAAGAAAGCACATCTGCATATCTGTGCTTCCTATGAAGTAGCAAAATACTATAATTTTAGTTTGTATTTCCCTAATGACTAAGAATATTGAACATCTTTCTATGTGCTTATGATATTCCTTTATATTCTTGATTAATTGGGTTACTTGACTTACCTATTTCAAAGAGTTTGTTTATTTTATACATTCTGGCTGCAAGTCAAATATATAATTTGCAAATATTCCCAATCCTGGCTTGGCTCTTCAGTTCTTAATTGTATCTTTTGAGCTTAAAGTTTTTGATTTTCATTAAGTTCAGTTTATGGATATTTTAACTTTATCACTTGATCACAGCTTTTGCTGTCTTATCTAATAATTCTAAGGATGCAAAGATTTATTTATTGCTTTGTTTTCTTCTGAGAGCTTTATGGTCTTAAATGTTACACTTAAGTCTATTATCAATTTTAGTTAGTTTTTGTATATGGTGTGAGATAAAATAATGTGGGTATTCAACTATACCAGCATCATTTGCTTTGGCACTTTTGTTACAGTGAATCATGCTAAATTTAAGAGTTTATTTCTAAATATTTAATTACGTTCCATTAATCTGTGTATGCTTATGCTAATATCACACTATTGATTACTGTAACTTTGCAGTAAGTTTTGTTATTGAAAAATTTAAGCCTCCAAACTTTATTATTTTCATATTTTGTTCTTATTTTTATTTTTTATATTTGATTTTTTAAAAACTTTTATGTTAGAACAGTTTTAAATTGACAGAAAATTGTAAAGATAGTATTGAATGTTGTGATATACTCTATACCCAGTTTCCCTATTATTAATATCTTGGATTATTATACATTTCTAATGATTAATAAAACCAATGTTGATACATTGTTATTAATAAAAGTCTGAATAACATTCTATTCAGATTTCCTTCGCTTTTACCTAATAACTGTTTTTTCTGCTCCTAGATCCCAACCCGAACACACATTGCATTTAGTAGTATGTCTACTTAGACAACCCCTTGGCTCTAATATTTTCCAGGTTTCCTTTTTTTTTTTTTTTAATAACTCTAGCAGTTTTGAGGAATTCTGGTGGAATATTTTGTTGAATGTACCTCAATTTTTTTTTCTGATTTATTCCTTGTGATTAGACTGGTTTATGTGTTGGGTAGGAAAACCATAGAGGCAAATTTCATTTTTGTCATATCATATAAAGTGTACATACCATCCACATGACTTTATTAGCACTAATATTAACTTTGATTACTTGGTTAAGATAGAGTTTGCCAAGTTTCTCCACTGTAAAGTAGCTTTTTTGCTTTCTTTCCATATTGTGTTCTTTGGAAGGAGTATACTATAGAAAGCCCACACTTAAACAATGCAGTGTAAGTTTCACCTCCAGAACTGTGGGTTATCTACTTATATTTTTTGAAATTTTGCTACATAGAAGATTTGTCTATGCACCATAATTTGTTTATTCAATCATATTGATAGATCAGTATAGACTTGTTATTTTATAGTTTGGATTAGAAGCTAATGCTTATTTATTTGTTTGTTTGTTTGTTTTTGCTCAGGTGGTTCTAGCATTGGCCCTTGGGAGCTCTTTCAGTTGGTTTCAGTGTGGCTTTGAAATACTCCCTCAGAATTTTTTTTTTAAAGCATTTCTCCTTTTTTGGTACTAAATTATGTTTCAGAATCATCTTGTAGATTTCCTGCCAATCCAAGAATCAACCATTTCTCCTAGAGGTCCCTCTTCCCTTTATTAGAGAGTGTATTAGATACAAAAATCTGAGTCCTGGGTGTGCTCATTGCTGCTGGAGTAGAAGAAACTTTGAGATACTCTCAGGTGATGAAACAAGGAAATATATGTGTGTGTGTACAGACTGGTTCATAGGTGCAAGTGCATTCATACATATTTCTCTATATAGCCATATGTATCTTTATTAAGCGGAATGTGAGTTTATATGGCTGCCTCCAACTTAATCCATTATCATATGGATAATTCTAGTCTCCTCTCTTGCTTATCTGTAACCTCTCACTTCAACAGGTGGCTACATCATCTGCCATACATTTGGCTAAGTTTTCAAATCCAGTATGTATGTGCAGGAATATAAGAATTGTTAACCCATTCCCATTGCCCAGTGGGAAAAACTTCATTAAGTGGAGTAGAGTTTGTGTACAGTTTTTGTTTATTTGTTTGTTTGTTTGTTTTGGCCTACAGTCTTAACAGATTTTATTCATTTCCAAAGTTAGAGAACTCAGTACCACCCCCCTACCCCTGAAGTGAGGTTGTCACAAACATTCATCATACAATGAGACACTCTTGTCACATTCTACACTACATCATAATATCCCCCAGTCTCCTAAAGACTTTTACACATTAAGGTTCTCTTACTTCTTGGCTATAAATTCTATGGGTTTTGACAAGTGCAGGGTATCATGTGTCACCATTACAATACCATATAGAATAGTTTCACTTTCCCATAAAATCCTCTTCATGTATTCCTTTTTTACTCTTACCCATGCCAGGATTATGGAAATGACCATTTCACTGTATATATAGTTTTGTCTTTACCAGAAAGCTATGTAATTGTAATCCTAGAGAATATATCCTTTTCAGATTGTTTTGTTTCATTTAGCAATGTGCATTTATGAATAATCCATGTCATTTCATGGCTTGATAGTTCATTCCTTTTTGAGTACTGAATAATATCCCATTCTTCATACAGTGGAATAGTAAAAAAACTGCACTACAGTTTGCTTATCTATCCACATACTGAAGAACATCACCCTTACTTCCAGTTCTTAGTGATTATGAATAAAACTGTTATAAATATTTGCATGCAGGTTCTTGTGTGGACATAAATTTTCAAATTGGCAAAAATCTAGGACTAGGATTGCTGATTACGTAGTAAGACAATACTTAGTTCGTAAGAAACTGCCAAACTGTCTTTCAAAAAGGTTGTGCCATTTTGTACATCCATCAGTAATGAAGAAGAGTTACCATTGTTTGATATTCTCACCAGCTCTTGGTATTGTCAGGTTTTTGGTTATAAACCATGTTAACAGCTGTGTAGTAGTATCTAATTGTTATTTTAATTTATAGCTCCTTAATGACAAATGGACACTTTTTTCATAGACTTATTTACCTTATTTTTATTTTCTTTGGTGATATACCTGTTTGTACAGTTTGCCCACTTTTTAATTGAGGTGGGAGTTTTATTGTTGAGAGTTAAGTTCTTGGTATATATTGGAGATAGCTATGTGTACATGTTGGATACATAATCAAATTTTTTAAAATATATGTTTTAAAAATAGTTTTCCCTGCTTGTGGTTGAATTTCCTTTTAGTTTTCTAAAAAGTATATTTTTCAGAAGTTTATCATTTTAATAAAGTCCAATGCATCAATTTTTTTCTCTCATGAATTGTGCTTTTGGTGTTGCATTTGAAAACTCATCAACAAACCTAAGATCATTGGGTAATGCCCTTTACTTTCTTCTAAATATTTTATAATATTGAATTTTACATTTAGTTTATGATATTTTTGAATTAATCTTTGTGAAAAGGATATGTTTCTTCTAAGTTATTATTGCTACTATTTTTGCATATGGATTTTAATTGTTCCAGCACATTTGCCAAAAAACTATGAATTTCCATTGTATTGCCTTTACTCCTTTGTTGATCAGTTGACTGTACTTGTGTGAAGCTATTTCTGTTTTTGTTGTTGTTGTTGTTGTTCTCTTCTGTTAATCAATATTTATGTTCTTTTGCCAATAGCATGCTGCCTTGATTATTGCAGCTTAATGGTTTAAGTCTTGAAGTCAGGAAGAGCATGCCCACCAACTTTCGTTTTCCTCCTCAGTATTTTCTTGGCTCTTTGAAGTCTTGTTTTTCCATATAAACTTTAGAATTACCTTAATTTGTTTAAAGTTATTTAAATTCCAGTGAATTAACATATAGTGTAATATTAGTTTCAGGTGTATAATATAGTGATTCAGCAATTCCATACAACCCTCCGTGTGCGTCACAAGTTCACTCTTTATTCCCCATTATCTATTAACTCATCTTCATACACCCCCTCCCCTCAGCTAACTATCAGTTTGTTCTCTATAGCTAAGAGTCTATTTCTTGGTTTGCCTCTCTGTCTCTCTCTTTTTTTTTTTTCATTTTGCTCATTTGTTTTATTTCTTAAATTCTATATGTGAGTGAAATCTTAAGGTTATTTGTCTTTCTCTGATTGAATTATTTTCTTTAATGTAATACTCCCCAGATCCATCCATGTTACTGCAAATGGCAAAATTTCATTATATTCAAGGCTGAGTTATATTCGTGTGTGTGTGTGTGTGTGTGTGTGTGTGTGTATACCACATCTTCCTTATCCATTCATCAGTTGATGGGCACTTGAGCTGTCTATAATTTAGCTATTGTAGGTAATACTTCAATAAACACCAGGCACATGTATCCTGTGAGGTAATATTTTTGTATTTAGTGGGTACTTGGTAGTATAATAGCTAGATCATAGGGTAGTTCTATTTTTAACTTTTCGAGAACCTAGCATTGAGTTCAGAAAACTTGCACAGTATGATTTCAATCTTTTTGTATTTGTTGAGGCTTATTTTGTGATCTAATATGTGATTTACTTTGGAAAATATTCCATGCACACTTGAAAAGAATGTTTATTCTGCTATTAGAATGGAATGTTCTGAATATACCTATCGAGTACGGATATCTACAAAATAGCTTTTAGGATTTTGATAGTGGTTATATTAAATTGATCAGTTCAGGAAAATCAACGTCTAAACAATATTGACTCTCATAACCCATGAGTGTGAATTATCTAGTCTTTATTCTATCTTTAGGATTTTGTAGTTTTGCACATCTAAATCCCACATATATATTGTTAGATTTAACAAAGGTTTGACAAAGAAATTAACTTTTGTATATTAAATGTCTATTTTGTTCTGTTGTTTTATTTCTCTATCTGTTTCAGGAATTGGTGGTTGTTGTTACTGTTGATTTTGGTTGAGATTTTCTATGCAGATAATATCTGTGAATAAAGGTGACTTTATTTCCTTCCTTCAATCTATGTAATTTTTATTTCTTCTTGGTTATTGTCATAAGGTACTAGACTGGGCTTTCAGCTTGATTTGAATAGACATTGTAGAGCAGATATATCCTAGCCTTGTCTCAGTGGGAAGGGTTCCAACTACTTATCATTAAATACGAAGTTAGTTGTGGGGTTTTTGTAGATACTCTTTATCAAGTTGTGGAAGTTCCCTTGTATTCCCGCCTTGCTGAAAGTTTTAATCATAGATATATGTTGGGTTCTTTCAAATACTTTTTCTGTATCAATTGATAGGACCATAGTATTTTAGTTCATTAGCCTTTTGATGTGGTGCATGATGCTGATTGATACTGATTGTATTAAAGATGTTTAATCATCCTTGCTTACCTGCAATAGACCCAATTTGGTGTGGTATATCATTCATTGTAGAATGTTTGGATTGTTGTGCTAATAATTTTGGTGGGGGTCATCGTGTTAATGAGATATATTGGTCATCATTTTCTTTTTCTATAATGTTTCTTTAAAATCATTTTTAAAGAACATTTTTTAAATTAACATATAATGTACTATTTGTTCAAAGGTTACAGGTCTGTGATTCCTCAGTCTTACACAATTCACAGCACTCACCATAGCACATACCCTCCCCAATGCCCTTCATCATTTTTGATATTAAGATAATGCTAACAGCAAAGAATGACTTAGGAAATGTATCTCGTGCCCTATATTCTAGACAACATTATGGAGAATGGTTATCATTTCTTCATTAAATATGATAGAACTCAACAGGGAAGCTGGGTTGGGTACTTTTTTATCTTTATTTGGGTCATATTATTAGTATTGGTTCGATTTCTTTAATAGATAGAGGCCATTTCAGAATACCTATTTTTCCTTGTGTGAGTTTTAGTAGTTTTGTCTTTTAAAGAATTGATCCATATCTTCCAAGTTATCAAATTGTGGGCAGAGTTGTTCAGAGTATTCCATTATTGACCTTTTGTTTTAATGTCCATGGGATCAGTAGAGATGACCCTTCTTTCTTCTCTGATATTGGTGATCTGTATTTTCTCTCTTTATTTGTTCATTAGTCTGGTTAGAGGTTTATCATTTTTATTAATCATTGTTCAGATTTATTTAATCATTGTCTATGTTTCAAAGAACATGCATTTTGTTTCATTGATTTTTCTCTGTTGCCTTTTTTTTTTCCATTTCATTGGTTTCCTCTGTAATTTTTATTGTTTGCTTCTGTTGTTCTACTTTTTGTAGGTTCTTATAGTGGAAGCTTATAGCACTGGTTTTAATCTCCTTTATTAATATATGTGTTTAATGGTATAAATTTCTATCTAAGCATTCCTTTCACTGCATTTCACAAATTTTGAAAGATTGTATTTTATTTTTCTTGAGCTCAGAATATTTTTAAATTTCTCTTCAGACATTTTCTCTGACTGTGTGTTATACAGAAGGTTACTGTTTTATCTTCAAATATTTGGGGCATTTCCCAGCTTTCTTTCTCTTAGTGATTTCCATTTTAAAGCCCTTGTTGTGGGGCACCTGGGTGCTCAGGTGGTTAAGCATCTGCCTTAGGCTCAGGTCATGATCCCAGCGTCCTGGGAACAAGCCCCACATTGGTGGTCCCTGCTCAGTGGGAAGGCTGTTTCTTCCTCTTTCTCTGCCTATTGTTCCCCCTGCTTGTGTACTCTCTCTCTCTGTCAAATAATAAATTAAAAAATAAAATAAAATAGTGTCCTTGTTGCTTGGGGATATAGTTTGTATGATTTCTTTTTAAATTTTGTTTTCTGAACTAGAATCTGATCTGTCTTTACTAATTTTCCATGTAAGCTTGTGAAGAATATGCATTACACTGTTTTTGGATGGCATATTCTGGAAAAGTCTATTGTATGAATTATAATGATAGTGTTGTTCAACTCTACCATTGTGGAATTGCTACCTGCTTGAACTATTAATTCTTGAAAGAGTGCTGTTGAAGTATACAACCATCATAATGGACATATCTATTTCTCCTTCAATTCTGTAAGTACTTACCTCACATGTTTTGATATTCTTCTGTTAGATTATTTAGTATTACTATATATTCTTAGATTCTATCACTTTATTATTATTCAATTCCTTTCCTTTTTTAAGATTTTATTTATTTATTTGACAGACAAAGATCACAAGTAGGCAGAGAGGCAGGCACAGAAAAAGAGGGAAGCAGGCTCCCTGCTGAGCAGAAAGCCCCATGTGGGAGCTCAATCCCAGGACCCTGAGACCATTACCTGAGCTGAAGGCAGAGGCTTACCCCACTGAGCCACCCAGGCGACCCTCAATCCCCCTCTTTAACCTGCAGAAATTATTTTGGTTCTGAAGTTGGCTTTGTGTGTAATTCATATATTTCCTCCAGCTATCTTTGATTAGTGTTAGCAAGGTACATTTTCTGTAAGCCTTTATTTTAAACTTATCAATATCTTTATATTTTTTGGGTAGAATTTAGAGTTAAGTTTTATATCCCCTTGACAAACCTCTTTTCTAATAGATGCATTTAGACCATTCAAATACAAAATGGCTATTGATAAAACTGAATCAATAACCACATATTTATAAATATATTCTATTTGTTGAGCATTTATTCTCTGTTTCTGTCGCCTTACACCCCAATTTTATTTTTACTTCCTCCAATACATATTTTTAATTAATCCGCATTATTTAATCTTCAAATAATAATCTCTTCAAAGAATAATCTCTTATTCTGTTTCATGTGTAATTCAGGTGCTTTATACAGAATATTCCTAATTCATCCCTTTCATCTCTTACATAGCTGTCATTGATATTACTTATCTGTATCTTTCAACAAACCCATACATTGTTACTATTACTTTTTTTTTTTCTTATCTTGATCTGAGTTTCTGGCATATTATTTTTCTAAACTGTAAACAAATTCACCTAACTTTTTTTTTTCTTTATTTTTTTTTTCTCCCCAGCTCAGAGTCTCATGTAAAGCATTCTCTATTGTTTCTAAGGTTTTCATTTCTAGGTAAGATGTTTCTGTCATTCTGTGGCTTATTTCAGGATTTCTTTTTTGTCTTTGATTTTCTCCAATTTGAGTTACCACAGTAGTTACCCATGGAAAATAACATATCCACACAAATACTTATACGCAAATGCTCACAGCAGCATGACTCATAGTATCCAGAAAACAGAAACAACACATAAACTGATGATTGGATGAACAAAATGTGGCATAGTCACAAAATGTTATTTGATAATAAAAAAGGATAAAAGTACTGATACATGGTACAGTGTGGATGAATCTTGAAAACATAGTAAGTAAAGAAGCTAGTCACAAAGGACCACGTATTGTGTTATCTCATTTACATGAAACATCCAGAAAGGCAAATGCATGGAGATAGAAAAGAGATTAGTGGGGCGCCTGGGTGGCTCAGAGGGTTAAGCCATGATCTCTGGGTCCTGGGATTAAGCCCCACATCAGGCTCTCTGCTCAGCAGGGAGCCTGCTTCCCCATCTCTCTGCCTGCTGCTCTGCCTATTTGTGATCTCTCTCTCTCTGTCAAATAAATAAAATCTTAATAAGAAAATAGATTAGTGATTGACTAGGCCTAGGGAGAGGGGGTGATGAGATGTGAATGTTAATGGATACAGGGTATTTTTTTTTCTGGTTGACAAAAATATTCTAAAGTTAGATAGTGGTAACAGTTACACAATTCTATGTGGATATTAAAAACCACTGAGTTGAATACTTTAAACATGTGAATTTCACGGTCTATAAATAATTTATCAATAATGATATTAGATAAAAATGAAAATGCACTTGTAGAAGTCCCTGAATATGGTTTAAATGTTATTTTAATTCTTATTTGATGTAACTTAGTTTTACATAAATTTCATGGTGAAATAAAGGCAAATACAAAAAAAGCAAATATATAGCTTAGTAAATTATTATAAAACAAATAACCTTTAAACATTACTATACTAGGAAATGAATTTGTCTCCCATCCAGGAGTCCCACTGTGCACTCTGTCTTAAACATAGGCTTCCAATAAAACCACTAGCTTAAATCTTACATTGATCAGTTACTTGGGTGATTTTTATTAGATCCCTGCACAATATTGTTTAGTTCTGCCTATTTTTTTCAGAACTTTCTATGTAGTTTAGATTTTTAATCTCCAGACTTCCTCTGGAGTCATCATCTCAAATTTTGTTTTATTGTTCATTGATAATGGAATAGATATTTTACAAAAGGAATTTATGCCATCTCTCTACCTTATGTTCTGGAAATATATCACAACTGTAGTGATAGTTACAGTTTATTTTATTTTATATTTTTAAAGATTCTATTTATTTATGTGGGTGAGAGAGATAGAGCATGAGCAGGGGGAGGGGCAGAGGGAGAGGCAGACTCCCTTTGAATCAGGGAGCCCAAGACAGGGCTTGAATGCAGGACCCTGAGAACATGACTAGATCTGAAGGCAAGTGGGTTTAACTGACTGAGACATACAGATGACCCCCCCCTTTTTTTTTAAGATTTTATTTTTTTATTTGTGAGAGATTGAGAGAGAGCACAAGCAGAGGGAGTGGAAGGCAGGGCTCTCTGCTGAGTAAGGAGCTGTATGTGGGACTCTATCCCAGGATCCTGGGATCATGACCTGAGCTGAAGGCAGTTGTTTAACGTACTGAGCCACCCAGCCATCGCTAGTTACATTTTATTAATAAAATCTTTTATCTTGAGATAAGTGTAGATTCACATGAGTTATAATAAGAGATAAAGAGAGATCACCTTATTCAGTTTCCTCTAAGGTTAACATCTTGCAAAACTTCTTGAAAACATCTTGTAAAGTACACCAGCATCACAACCAGGATGTTTACATTGATATAATCAGGATAGAGAACGTGTCCATCACCAAAGGGACCCCCATTTTATCCACTTAGAAGTAAGTAACAAGGAAGTAGCTGTTCCTACTTCCCTCCTACCCTCACCCTCTACCCAACACCTGGCAACAACTAACCTGCTTCTCATTTTTATAATTTTGCCATTTCAGGAATATTGCACAAGTAGGATCATGAAGTCTAACCTTTTGGAAGTTGCTTTTTTCACCCAGTGGATATCTCTGGAGATTCATCTGGGACATGAAGACTTATGTTCATACAAAACCATAAATGAATGTTCATGACAGGTGTATTACTAACTGCACCAAACTGGAAACATCCAGATATTTTTTGATGGTGATGGTTAAAATGTAGTACCTCCATACCATAGTCTAATACTCAGAAAATGAGTGAACTATTGATATATGGCTATATGATTTTAATAAGTATTCAGGAACTCTAGTAGTATTCACATCCGCATAGTATAAACAGGTAGATGTTTGTCATTTCTAGCTAATGAACATTAATATACAACTTTTCTTCCTTTTTTTTGAATTTTTAAAAGTAACAAGCAGGTTTTCTGAATTAAAGAATAATAAATGAGAAAAATGCTGCAAGTACAATCTTCTGTTAATTTACAGAGCATTAATTGGCAAGACTTTTTACTGGAATTTGGCCAGCATGATTTTTGATGGTTTACAAGAACTTAAAAAGTAGATCCTAGGGAAGTGGTTCATGTTACACAAATGTTCCTATTATTTGTCTTCTGATTGATTATTCAGTGATCTGAAAATAACTAATAAAACAATGTAAGGAAATTGTTATAATAAGTTGAGAAATTTTTCATCTCTTGATGCAATATACATATATTGTATATATTATATATATATTTGTAATTATATCATATATATTTATATATCAATTACATAATTTAAATGAATATGCATTTTACATATTTAAATGAGTATGTATTTTATATATGTACTTTATATAGTCTATATATTTTATTTATATATATGAATATAAATATATTTCTATAGAGATATATATTATACATTTATATATGCTATACTACACATATTCATATATGTGCATTTTATGTGTGCATATATATATATACACACACACACACATATACTAGTTTCACTATAAGCTTATCCCACAAAATGATGATGTTATTTTTTTCTTTAGTATATGTTTCCTCGTGAGTCTAAGCCTGAACCTGACAAAAATAGATTTATTAATTTTTTCCATTTTACTCTTCTGAAATGTTTACTAAGAAGGATAGAAAACAAAACTTCGGGTGATCATTATGTTCATTAGGATTTTTTCAGAGAGATACTGTAGAGATAAGATAAACCATATATGTGCGTGAAATGTATATTTATTGGCTTTTATTTTTATTGGATATATATTACTATTTCTTCTCTTTCTCAAGGTTAACTGCATTCGGTTCATAAATAGATTCTTTCACATGAGAAAATATTTAAAAGATACTATTGTACACCTTAACCTAATACTACACTCTATGTTAACTACTGGAATTCATATAAAAACTTAAAAAATAAAAAAAAAAAAAACAAAATATATTACACATATAGTCAAAGTTTTAAAAGCATCTTGCATAAGAATATACATGTCTAAATTGACTTTTAAAATAAAAATATAAAGGTTTAAAAGAGATTGAAGTGTTCAGAATTTGGTATTTTTCTACTTTCTAAATTTTAAGCAAAAAACATATAGAAATAATAAAATAATTATTTATTTTACAATATCAAGTTACTTAGGCATTTAATAATAGTATGAGACAAACCATGCATCAAGCAATGTCATAATCTCAGGTATATAGAAGTTATTACTATACCACTTGACATATGAGGAAAGTAAAACTAAAATACATAGGAGTAATTGGCCCAAATTTGAGTCAAAGTTGAGTAGTGGCAGAATTAAATCAAATCCAGTCCCAAATCCAGTTTATGGCCAATGGGCTACAAAACTAAAATTGTGCATGAGATTCACTCAGTGAATACATGTTTAAAAGAAATGATTACTATAAATTAGCAGACAAAGCAAGTTCCCTCCCCCCTTTTTAAACAAAAGATTCTCTTCAGAATGATTTCAGTAGGAAACTGTAAGAGCTTCAACAATGGTTAGAAAACACTTAACTTTAATATTCCCTTCACTGGATAAGTCATATTAATAGAGATGGGATTTTAAGTTCTTAGCTATTCTCCTTTTTCCAGCGATAAGTCTTTACCATGTGATCATTATATTTCATGTAAAACCACAATATCACTACAATTTTGAGGTCAAAGTGTTCTACTGTGAATGACAAAGACCTACTTATTTATCTTCTAATGAAAGGAAGTATTTAAGTTTAAGAGATAAGATTTTATATTTTTATAAAGATACAGATAAAAAGATACAGATAAAAATTAGGATATTTTGCTTTTAATTATGGAGATCTTCTTTGGCATCCAAGATAAATTAAGTATAGATTTTAATTATTTTTACTTATTTTAAATTACATATCATTGCTTATTAGTATGTACATATGTGTAGAGAAATTTGTACTAGTAAATATTATTCTCTCAACAGGGATAATATTCCAAGATAATTGAGAAATAGAATTGTGGCTGCAGTAACAAAAAATTAATAGAGGGAATATATGTTCCCTCACTCTATTTCCTGGGAAGTAGAATGTAAACCAAAGGACTGCTTTTGACCAAACTTAATGTTCTTATTGAGAAATCTTAACTCCAAAAGCATGTAATAAGTCATCACTATGAGACTATATTTTGTGATTGAAGTATGGTCAGGACTCTAGTACACTAGTGTAAATTTCTTCATGTCAGCCCTGGTAGAAACATCTTAATCAAACCATCATTTTAAAATCACATTTTATGTATGTGTGTGGAGACACCTTGTTCCTTCCTACCAGAACATGTTTTTCTACCCATTGCTTCAATTCTGTGAACTGATACCCTTCCAATATGCTTATTCTCTATGTGTCTAAAAATTATCATCTATTATATACAACAAATGAAACAGAATAGATTATATCAAGATACCACTATAAACCTATTAGAATAGCACAATTCAAAAGTCAATAATATGAAATGCTGGTGATGATATGAAGCAACAGGAAGTCTCATTCACTGCAGATGAAAATGCAAAATGATGAAATCACAATGGAATATAGTTAGTTTGTTACAAAGCTAAAATATTATCTTATATAATCCAGCATCCACCCCCATAGGTATTTACTCAAGAAAAATGAAAACATATATTCACACAAAAACATATATAGGAATTTTCAGTGAAGTTTTATTCATCATTACTAAAACCTAGAGTCAATCAACATGCCCTTCAGTATATGAATGGATAAACAAACTGTAGTGCAACCATGAAATGGAACACTTTTCAGTGATAAAAAGTAATGATTGTTTCAACTGGTGTACATAAAGCATTTGACAGAATTTGACACCCTTTTCTGAACGAAAAACAAAAAACAAAAACACACACAAAAAAACCCCACTCAGCAAACTGAGAAGTACATTACCTCTACATAACAAAGGCTTCATATAAAAAGCCCACCATTGTCACACTTAGTAACAAAAGACCAAAAGACAAGTGTTTTTTTCTCTAGGTTGAAGAATACAGTAAGAAAGCTTACTTCCACCATTTTACTCAACATAGCACTGAAAGTCTTAGCCAGTGTAATAAGGCAACAGAAAAAAAAAAAAGACATCCAAATTGGAAAGGGTAAAATCACACTATTTCTCTTCATAGATGACATAATTTTATATGTAGAAAATCCTAAAGATTCCATTTAAAAATGTTAGAACTAATAAACACAGCAAGGCAACTGGACAAAAATCAACACACAAATATCAGTTGCATTTTATACACTAAAATGAATAATAAATTAAGAAAATAATTCCATCTATATTTACATCAAAAAGAAAAAATATTTAGGAAAAAACAAAGGCATATCATAGGAAATAAAGTCAATGATACTGTAATAGCATTTTTAAAAAGAATTTATTTACTTATTTGTCAGAGAGAGAGAATAAGCAGGGGGGAGTGGCAGGCAGAGGGAGAAGCAGGGTCCCCACCGAGCAAGGAGCCTGACACAGGACTCAATCCCAGGACCCTGGAATCATGACCTGAGCTGAAGGCGATAGTTTAACTGGCTGAGCCACTCAGGTGTCCCTCTAATAACATTTTGTGATGACAATTAGTAGGTAACTACACTTGTGGTGAATATGGGATAATATATAGAGAAGATAAATCACTATGTTGTACACTTGAAACTAATAGAACATTATGCATCAACTATACCTAAATAAAAACATTAAAAGTTTTTATTTTTATTTTATTTTATTTTAAATAAAATAGTACGGGACAATGGATAACCATAAGAAAAATATAACAATCTACAATCACTCAATACACCATAATAAGCTTTTTTTTCATAATAAGCTTTAAACAGACCATTTTTAAAAAGAGAGGCAATAAGATTTGTACACTAAAGACTGTAAATATTGCCAAAAGAAAATAAAGAAGAAACAAATAAGTGGAAAGACATGCCACGTTCATGAACTGAAAGACTTAGTTTTGTTAAGATGTCAGTTGCAATCTGTAAATTCAATGCAATCCCTATCAAAATCTCAATGACTTTTTTTTTTTTGCAGAAATAGAAAAATTCATCAAAAGACTGGAATAGCCAAAACAAATTTGGAAGTCTCATACTCTCAAAACTTATTACAAATCTACATTAAACAAAATGATGTGGTACTGGCATAAAACCAGACATAAACTCATGAAATAGAATAGAGACCCCAGAAGTAAGTCTTCATATGTATGGTCAAATAATTTTCAAAACATATACCACAATCATTCAATAAGGTAAGGAGAGATTTTTCCACAAATGCTGTTGGACCCTTCCCTTCCAGCATATAAAAAAATTAACTAAAAATGTATTAAATATTTTAATGTAAGACCTAAAACGATAAAACTCCTAAAGGAAACAAGGGAAAAGCTTTACATAGGACTTGGTAATGACTTCTTGAATATCACACAAAAAACCCAGGCATTGAAAGTAGAATGGTGGTTGCCAGGGAAGACTGGCTGGAGAGGAAATGGGGTATTGTTTAATGGTCATGGAGTTTCACTTTTACAAGATGAAAGCCATCTGGAAATTTGTTGCACAACAATGTCAAGTATGTTTAATACTACTAAAGTATGCACTTAAAATGGTTAACACATTAAATTCTATGTGTATTTTACTAAAATTAAAAATGTGGAAGAAAATCTAGATGTCACATATAAATTCAGATTTATGTCTTTTCCCAAAAGATTAGCAGCTCTCACAGTTCTAGGCCTACATACTTCCTCTGTTTGCCAGTTTATAGCCTTTCCCTGTTGTCCATTTGCCTGTCTGGCTCATGTAGTCACTTGAATGGCAACCCTGGAATGGCAAAATATCCAAGTTAGTGAATAAGAATGTATCAGTATTGGTTCATGATTTTGAGTCATGAGATGATATGGCAATGAGAAATGAAATATATTAATATAAAACGTTAATAGTGGGGGAAATTGGGTGTGGGCTGTATAGGAATGCTCTGCACTACTTTTCAACTTTCTATAAGTCTAAAACTGTTCTGACATAAAAAGTTTATTTTTAAAAAACTGAATCAAATGGTACTTAAAATGAGCTCATGTTTTTTTCTTTTCTTTGGCTGTGTTTTATTTTTTCTCTCTCCTGTTGAGAATGTGAACTCCTTGGGAGTGAGAATTGTTTCTCTTTTATTCAATGTTTGTGTACTGACACAATGCAGGTGATCAATAAGTATATAGTGAATGAAATATTGAAACACCGTCTCTACATCAAAGTAGGCTGTTGCACTAAGTAATTTTCCTCTCCTTTCAGAGCTTGTTTTTCTTCTTTTCTCACTCTTTCCACATAATTCTCATAGATTTTTATTCAATTGTCCATCACAACAGTTCTTTTGTCAAATTAAGAAAGGAATCTTATGCAGTCTCTGGACTACGGGCTTTAAAATATGTCTTCATTTTCCTACTAATCATGGGATTACAAAAAAATCAACACAATCTGAAGCTCCACCTACCATTTTGAAAACCTCCCTGTGAATAATTCTTTGGACTCTAAGTCATTCTTAATACATTTCTACATTTGATTGTTTTGGGATTTAATCTGGTGCTGTTGTTTAATTATAGGTGTTTGGATTCCCATTTATCTGTTTCTGGGTCCCAATGATAAATTTCTAAATAACAAACAAAATGTGATAAGACTTAATTTAAAATTCTTCTTTGCCCTGGAAAGTTGATGGTTATCATCAACCATTTCATTCTTCTAATTACTGAAGCAAATTTCTAATTACCAGTTTGGCGTTTTTTGTTTTGTTTGTGTTTGTTTTTCCAATTTCAGGATTTCTGGGATAACTCCTTTTTCTTTCTTTAAAATGTAAATTATGTCCATTGGAAGTATATTTTCAAATTTTGCCTTCCTTGTCTTTCTCAGAGTTTAGTAGTGTGTCTGTATGGCTGAAACTATCTTTGTTTTTTGGGGGGATTCATCCTATTTCAAACAGTTATGTTACTTATATATGTTGAAGACTTCCAGGGGTTTGTCTTGTGGCTTTTAAGGCAAGAAAGTGAATGGGTGTGTATAGTCAGATATACTTCTAAGGGTATTTTACTGGAGTCCCCTATATTTATTGAAAAAAAATTTAATAAATTATTCCCATAATATAAATATATAGAAGTTCTATAATAAAACATTTATATGAAATTCCTCTTATTTCATTTAATCTAAGTAATTTTCTAGTAATGTGAGTTATAATTTATTAAGTAGCTATAGTACCAAAATCTTGTCTAAGCATCTTGCTTGTACCAAAACACTTAATCTTCATAAATTTGTTAGATAGGTATGACTACTACATTTCAAAGATGAGAAATAGGTATCACAGACAAGTTAAAACAATTGCAGGTTATACAGTTGGCAAATTGTGGAAATAGAATTCAAACTAATAGAGTCTAGCTCCAGAGCTCAAATTTTAACAAGGACATGCCATTTAGGGTAAATAGTTTAAGGATAGTTTTATTATAGTAATTTCTTTTGAAAATATGATAGGAATTAAAGTTCTTGGACGTTTTGTTTTGTTTTGTTTTAATTGTGTTGTTGTTGTTTTGTTGTTGTTGTTGTTGTTGTTGGGTTTTTTGTTTGTTTCATTCAGGAATGTTATTGGGCATGAGTATTAAGGAAATCGCCTGATTCCGCTTTCTGTCCTGAATATGAATCTCATCTGATGCCAACTGCTAACTGTTTTTAAGTACTCCAGATCTGAAGTTCTCTGTGTTAATAAAAAAAGTTCTTTTTTTCCTGCAGCATTTGAAATGGATTTCCTAATGCTCGCTTGGGGGTTGAATTCTAGTTTGCTTGTTTTTTGTTTGTTTTTCTCCTTCAATTTTCCTCCACCAACTAAATGTCCCTGATGATTCATTTAGTAAACATCTGAAGAGAATTTGGTTTCACATGGCGTAAGATTTCTACATCCTGGCTTCATTGGAACTCATGGAGAGACCTCTCCTCTGTTTTCAGAGAGAGCCCTATCTTGAGGCTAGCACCATTATGGTTCCTGGACCCAAACAACATCACCCCCTCCAGCTGTCTCCTGTGTCAGGCTGGCTGTGGATTTCTACAAAAGCTAGTCTACACATTGCCTCGTTCCTGCTGAGATATTTTCCTCCCAAATCCTTGATTAAATTCCACTCTTCAAAATGCCTAAAATAGTTTCTATCGACTAGACCCCGACAACTACAGATATTTATCTATATTTCAAGTTTTCCTGGGGTTTTAATGAACGCTGTTGTATTTTTCATCTTGGAAGTTCAATAGATGTTTGTTGATTAGGATAATAAATTGGATGAGGGAAAGTTATAAAAATAGGTTACTAACTATGGAGGTGAAAAAATAGTAAGACCTTAATCTAACTGAGGAAAGAACACTTCTGGGTAGAACTACATGTCAAATGTCTTAAAATATAATACTCATATATATTTTTTTTTAGTCATAAGACTTAACAACACAAACTCTTCAATAAAGCATTCTTTCTAAGTCACTCTTTCTTCTTCTTCTCCCTCTCTTCACCACACACACACACACACACACACACACACACACACAGGCTCACTCCGATAGTGAAGGCTAAAGTTAGCTTTGGAAAATATTACTGTCTTCTTCCTTGAGATCTTTTTCAACATGAACAAATTTAACTTTTTGTCCAACCCTTAGTTGGGTGTGTGCAGTCTCCCTCGGAATGGATACAACTACTTTCAGTTCACTGACTTGAGAGATCTTGAAATATACAGGAAAGAAATATGTATAAATCCATTTCAATAGTTGGAACTGTAATGTGTGGTTTACTTAAACTTATTTACTAGTTACCTGGAAAGCTGCTCAGGCAAATTAATACATTCCTGATACACAGCATCATAAAAACTCTGAGAAAATAAATGGAAACAAACTGTCAGTTAGCATTAAAATAATTAGGTGAGATATGCTCATTTGACATGAAAATGTTAACAGCATAAAGCTTCCAGAGAACTTTTATACTCTCAATAGTGTTCTTTTCACACTGACTTGATATTGAAGGCTTGGTCAAAAACATTGTACATTTGCTGCAAAATTAAATTTTGATGATCAGTTATAGAGAATTTTGTATGGTCTAATTAAGATCAATAAAATATTTTTATTTCACAACATGAATTAGCCTATATTTGGTAATATAAAATATTTGATTGAAAAAATCAAAAGGTTGTAAAAATGAGAGAATACACAGTTGTTTCAAAAGTGATGCAGTTCAAATATTATGTGGGAGACACAAAACTGTAATTGCTGTTATTTTTATTAACAAACAAGTATTGGAAATCCAATATACACATAGAATAAAAATATCTCAAATAAAAAGTATCACACTAGAAAATGTTTCTCCCCGTAAATGGTTTATGTTTAATATGACAGCACCCACAGAACAGAGCAGTGGTAGTTTGAAGGCATATGATATAAGGTATTATATACAACATGCAGAGCAATGTATTATATACAACATACAATATAAAGTATTGTATGTAACATACAACACAAGGTAATTATATATAACATATAACACATGATATTATATACAACAGGCAATGTAAGGTTATTATATACAACATATAATACAAGGTTTATTTATAACAGGTACTTTGTTTTGAAATGTTTACACTCTTTTCCTATAATTATTCATGTTTCATTTATTCAAGAAATGTGAAGTATCATACTTACTGGGTAGCAAATAATTATGACCATGTCAAATGAAATTCAAGAACTTTACTCTTTTTCCATGTTAAAAGCCACTGAGGTTAATATAAATGATAAGACGCCTGCACTTTGTTTTCCATTTTGTTACTCTGGATTTTATGAAAGAAATCATAGTATCTTTCTGAGATTTTTTTTCTAACCAACAATTGGATAAAGATTCTCTATCTCCTAGTTACATCAAAGAGAGTTTGATGATTGGTTTCGAAAATGTCTAAGAATTCCTGTTGAGTTTCTTTCACAAAGCAGTATCAAAGAGAAGGCATACTTTATTATTCCTAATGGTTTCCTTTACAATGCAGTATTTGTTGCTGTTAATTCATTTTGTGCTTTCTGCACAGTAATGAAAGTGAGATGGTCAGTTCCGGTGGTGAACAGGATCAGTGCTGGTCCTGAATTTTTCAGCCCTGCCTCCCACGTGTTACAGACACATTTATTGAGTCTCCAGTTTATGAAGCTAAGATAGGAACTGAGTCAGCAGTGTTGTTGTAGCGATTTCCCAGTCCAGTGATCTGACAAATTGTTGCCCCAATCAATCTGTCAACATGTCTTCCCATGCTTCCTCTTTCCTCTCACTGGGTTGTAGTTGTGGAGCAGCTCTGTCTGGGGGTATTGCTGTCCCAGGTTGCTATGGAGACAGAGCAATAATAGATATGGAAGTAAAAGCAGCTTCCCCCCTCCTCTAATTACTGACAAATGTAAACCCTTATCCTACTCAGGACTGCACATATAACTGAAGCAGGTGGAATGAGAATAAAGTAATATCAAAGACATATGGGTCTACTGTATTTAATACTCTTGCTGGGAAGGGAGCCCAGCTTCCCTTATTCTCACCTATGTACCACCTGCTTTTCAAAGGAAGTGTTTGTGAGAATTAAAATCAGTAGTTTTCTCTAATACTGTTTCATCTGAAGGTACTATTGTCAGTAGTTTTCTCTAATACTGTTTCATCTGAAGGTACTACTGGTACACTTACATAACCTCAATGGACATTCATTGTTCTTAAAATCTCTAATAGAACATAAGCCATTTCAGTTTTGTGTCTCAAAAGAATAGGCTATAGAGTTCTGAAATTGGCATTAATTTTCTTCAGTTCATATAAACTGATAAAGCTTAAATTCCTTGCTACTAGGCCATTTCTATGAGGCCACACAATCATTCCAGATGGCCTCTGACAAAATGTAGTTTTAGGAATGTGAGGGGCCTAATATACTAGCACCAAACTATGTTCAACAAATTGTCATTGATATGTTTACCCTTTCCTGACAAGTCCTTAGGATTGAGGCCATGACTCATGTGGTTTGGAGATTAATGGGGATGGGAATGAAGTGTGAGCCTGGAGCAGAGTACATGAATGCAGAGAGATTTCCCAGAGTTGTTTCCTTATTTTTGTCATTCGGGTATCAGATGGCTAGAGTGTCCTTAGAGATTCTGTTGGAAAAGAAGTAGGGTTCAAAGTAGAAAAGTACACTAGAGAGAAGTTCAAGATATCAAAGGAGAAAAGCAGTAAGTTTATAATTTTGCTAAAGGTCATTCTCTCAGTAATATCCATGTAAGTAAGATGGCAACATGCATGGCTCCCAAGTACAGTGCATGCATCTCATTAAGTACATCCATCCTGTACCATTTGATAGGTATCTTAATGGCTTTTACAATTGTGGTCTCTCTAACACCTTTGTGCATGATAGAGTTCACTGAAGACTGAGATTTGAAGTAATTGTTAATAGGAGGGATATATTTTTTCATTATGCCTTTAGGAACATAGGAAGGATGCACATTATTTTTTTCCTTCCTTATTGAATATATTATGTTTGAAGCATACACATGTATCTTCAAGTATTTGAAATTACCAAATACCCAAAGAGACCACTGGTTTCCCATAGCAGTACAGCTGTGTTTCTCCTTGTGCAAACTTCAGTTACCACGGAAATGAGGCACAGCTTACTCTGGTGGTCCCAACAATGCTGCTAATGCTATCGGAACATTTATACTGTACTTAATGTGCATCACAGGGGATGGCATTTAAAATTTAGAATAACATATTTAAATGACTCATGCAATAGACTGAAATGACAGTGTGTGGCAGAAAGAGTATAGGCAGTTGTAAAATATTTACTTCTTAGTTCTATGTTGTGCAAACATGTGATAATATACATAAACAAATATTTAGCAACTGTATTCTGCAGCTGCAAATCTAATGTGGGTGTGATGACATTTAGCATTGTGTTTCAGATTTTAACAATCATTTTGTGTGAGATAATTTTATGCAGAATTCTATAAAAATAAGGAAAAGCATTATGATTACAAATTTGACTTAAATATGGAACACTATTTTACAAACTAAAGATTCATGTAGCTGTGGCTTTAATGTGAATTTAGAATAAATATGTGCATCTCAATCTAATATGATTATAAAATATTGTCATCTTCATGGGATTTTGTTTTAAGTACTCTGGACTTCCTTAAATAAATATGGAGATGTTCTGTACCTCACTGTCCTGGCTCAAATATATTATAGCCATGTATAAGAAATAAGTTATAATATTTTCACCTATAAAAGGTATTTTTTCCTCTTCCCCCAAGATTTGAACAGATTTTATTAGTGTGCACTGACTGCGTTTTATAATTATACTTTCCATCATTGAAGGAAGGTGGGGAGCCATTCAAACATAAAGGTCTGATTTAAATATTTTCAGGCCTCAGTAAACAGTTGATTACATTTGGATTGGTAGTTGAAGCTTTGCTCATTTGATGAAGTTAGTGATGATCCCTGAGGTATGACCAGCGGCAAAACTGGTGGCAAAACTTCTGAGACCTATTGTGAGGGCAAGCATCACACTGGTCATCTCACTTGTCATGCCAAGGAATGAGAACAGTGTGCAAAAGTTCAGTGATACCCATATTATTAGCAGAGAGGCTAGAAGAAAATCTTGTGATGCCAAGTATACTAAGTATATTTGGGCTTGAGTAATTTACATGTGGTGTTTACTTTTTTTAAAATTTTTTATAAACATATATTTTTATCCCCAGGGGTACAGGTCTGTGAATCGCCAGGTTTACACACTTCATAGCACTCACCATAGCACATACCCTCCCCAATGTCCATAACCCCACCCCCCTTTCCCAACAACCCTCCCCCCAGCAACCCTCAGTTTGTTTTGTGAGATTAAGAGTCACTTATGGTTTTTCTCCCTCCCAATCCCATCTTGTTTCATTTATTCTTCTCCTACCCCCTTAACCCCCCATGTCGCATCTCCACTTCCTCATATCAGGGAGATCATATGATAGTTGTGGTGTTTACTTTTAAAACCGTCCTTTATAGCCATTTTTCCCCTTCTAATTTATTGTGGGCACTTGTTTCAATGCTGCAGTTTCTGTATTACAAAATATGGTGTTTTGAATATGGTAGACACCTGATGTATGTATGTTGCATTGATTTAAACTCTATGCTAATTAGTCTCCCCAAAATATGCACAAGTAAGTAATTTACACAAATGTAGTCTTACTAATTTAGAGAGAAGCTACTTTCTCCATTTCATCCTGTCTCCTAGTCCCTGAGGGGAATGTGCCTTCTATTTATCTCCTTCTCAGAGGTGGTGCAGGGTAACTGGACGCTGGATATAGGGGTATGTGAAAGCTGAGAGGTTGTGATTATCATCTTAAAATCACTATGAGAGTCAAATATGCTTTTTACATAATTATTTAATTTTGCCATTAACCTTTCTGGAAAAAAGCCCATGGAAAATATGGAGAACTCATACATGTAGTTTGTCAGTCTGTCATGTATTAGCTGATGTATTTCAGCAAGTTGCTTAACTTTGAGATGTTTTCAAATCTCATTTGTAAAATAAAAGGTAATAACTTCTGTCTTATTTACTTCACTGGCTTTATTTTACAAACCTAAGGCTCTTATGTAACTTGCATCTTTGGTGACAAGTTATTCATTTACATACATATGGATTATTATTATTATTATTTTTTTAAAGATTTTATTTATTTATTTGACAGACAGAGATCACAAGCAGGCAGAGAGGCAGGCAGAGAGAGAGGAGGAAGCAGGCTCCCCGCCAAGCAGAGAGCCCGATGCGGGGCTCGATCCCCCTGAGATCATGACCTGAGCTGAAGGCAGCGGCTTAACCCACTGAGCCACCCAGGCGCCCCACATATGGATTATTTTTTTTTAAGATTTTTTATTTATTAATTTACAGAGAGAGAGATCACAAGTAGGCAGGGAGGCAGGCAGAGAGAGAGGAGGAAGCAGGCCCTCCTCGGAGCAGAGAGCCCGATGCGGGCCTCGATCCCAGGACCCTGGGATCACGACCCGAGCCGAAGACAGAGGCTTTAACCCACTGAGCCACCCAGGCGCCCCCATACATGTGGATTATTAAACATACAGCTGAATGTAAAGACTTTTAGTAGAAACAGGGGCACCTGGGTGGCTCAGTGGGTTAAGGCCTCAGCCTTTGGCTCAGATCATGATCCCAGGGTCCTGGCATCCAGCCCCGCGTTGGGCTCTCAGCTCAGCAGGGAGCCTACTTCCTCCTCTCTCTATGCCTCTCTGCTTACTCGTGATCTCTGTCTGTCAAATAAATAAAGTCTTTTTTAAAAAAAAGACTTTTAGTAGAAACAAATTAACAAATCCAAATAATTTATTAGTCAGATAATGTGGGCCAATACTAAGTAGAAACAATATTGTCATATTCAGTTATTGCTGGGATATTTTAACAGTGTTGCATTAGGTTGCATTGTCATCTCTGAAAGTGTAGTGTTTGAAGAATCAGTGATGTATATAACATTTAATTAGGAATAATAATGATGTTTGGGGCACCTGGGTGGCTCAGTGGGTTAAAGCCTCTGCCTTCGGCTTGGGTCATGATCTCAGGGTCCTGGGATCGAGTCCCACATTGGGCTCTCTGCTTGGCAGGGAGCCTGCTTTCCTCCTCTCTCTCTGCCTGCCTCTCTGCCTACTTGTGATCTCTGTCTGTCAAATAAATAAATAAAATCTTTAAAAAAAAAGAAATATTAAAAAAAAAGGGATAATAGTGATGTTTAAGACAGGTTGAGTGGTGCCCCAGTTATCACACAGCCAGCTCTTAGCCCATGAATCTAGTTTTGCTTCTGTGTCTAATGAGATGCAATATTCAAGCTAATTATTCTTTGTGCTTTTGTCCAGAACAAGAATGAAATGATGAATTTGAAAACTGTTCTCTCCTATTTGTTGTTCTCAACAAATATATAATCCTTTGAAGTTTCCTTTTGAGATCTTCCAAAGAATGTCAAGGGTTAAATTAACAGTGGCCCTATATAACAGTTACTTACAGAAATTGCAACCAAAGCAAACCAACCAGTAGACAAACAAAACAAAACAGCTGTTTTCATATGTATTGGAAGGAAGTGACTAATTCAGCTGAATTTAAAGAACAGGAAAAACTGTTGCAAAATTTACATTTGTATACATTGCTATCTATCTATACATAGCTTTACAAATATAGCTGTCTCCTCTGAGTTCTGGGTTTGTAGTTGAGTTTAATATGTTCTTTTCACCCCTAGATTTTACATGGAATCCTACATATAATTTCTTACATTATTATGGTAGTAGTATTTACATTTAACTCCTTAATTCATTAAGACTTATTGTTAGTATATTGTTTAAAATCATGTCCTATCTTACTTTCTTCTTAAAGGATAACCAGATGTGTTTGTATTATTTATTATAACCAGTCTTTAAACACTAGATTAAAAAAAAGTCTGTCATATATTTAAAGTTCAAGTACATTAAGATCTATTTTATAGTTTTTATCCATTTCTACTGATTTATATATCAATAAAGTACTGATTTGATTAAGTAAGTTAATAACATTCAGATATGGGTAACTCAATTCCTCCTGACCCCTGCTGCTATTCTTTAAGCTTGAAGTATTCTTGGATGTTCTGGGAGACATTGACTTCATTTGTTCTTATAGAAAATTTCACCAAGTATATGGTACATCCTTGCAAGGCTTTATATTTTGATTTCTATCCTTCAATAAAATATACAGTTTACTTTAAAGCAATCTATGCTTTGAAAATTCTAAGGTTTTCCCCCTAGATTTTTAGTATTTTTTCCTTGTGCTAATTGCTAACATATGAAGAAGATATTTTACATTACAGTGATCTTCTATGAAGCTACCTTAACACAATATTTTTAAAATTCTAAGCAGTGTTTTAGTGGGGAATTTTTTTAAGTATACAACTAAATTTTTAATAATGAGTTAATTTTATCTTCTTAATATTTATAAATTTTTATTTTATATTTCATATAAAATATAAATTTTATTTTTTATTTTATATTTATATTATATTTTATATTATATATATCTTATATTTTTATTTTATATTTTATATTATATTTTTATATATGCTAGAATTCATAAAATATTTTTGAAAAATAATAGAGACAGTAGACATTTTTATCTAGTACCTGATTTTAATTAACATGGTATTGTTGTTTTAACATTTAGGATAATTTTTTTTAATGACTTTATTAAGTCTAATGACCCAAAATTATTCAGTGAAGATTTTTTATGAGACAGGCGCTATGCCAGACTCTTTGAATATTCTGTGAACAAGATATACCCTATTGTCCTTGCATAGCACACATTTTTATGGTGCAGAGATAGGAGAATATTAGACATAATATGTCAGCACAGTATGGGGTAGGTAGGAATGTGCTAATAGGTATAAAAAATGACAGATAGAGCAGGAAAATGAGGACAGAAGTATGCGGAGAGCTATAATTTTAAATAGGTTGATAAAGATAGGACTCATTAGGATGACTTTTGAGGTAAGAGTAGAGGAGGTAAGGATGTTAGCCATGCAAATATTTAGGGAGAGACCATGCTAGGCTCAGGGAACTACCAGACATACTCAAGAAATATCATGAAATATTCTTTTATTCCTATTTTTCTTAGCGTTATATTAGAAATTACAGCTCGATTGACCAAATGTCCTTTTAGACACTAATGGAATGGATAAAATTCTCTCTCTCATCTATTATCTATATGTATTAATAGATAGGTTATATATGTTTAACTTGTTGATGAAATTAAAGAAGTTATTGATAATAACTTTTTGATATTTATCCAGGCTTGCTGTTTTGAAATAAAGCCTATTTGGTCGTAGTATAATTTCATTTGTCACTTGTAGGATTCTATATGTGAATAGTGTATTCAAATTATTACAACTATTTTTATATTAACAGTGACCTTTTGTTTCTTTTCTTCATATGTCAGACTTTATTATTCATTTTCATTTTAGTTTGATTTAGTGACATGAATTGAAGAGGCTTCAATAATTTTATGCTGGAATAATTTCTTCTTTATGAATTAGATAAAATTGGGGCGCCTGGGTGGCTCAGAGGGTTAAAGCCTCTGCCTTAGGCTCAGGTCATGATCCCAGGGTCCTGGGATCGAGCCCCACATCTGGCTCTTTCCTTGGTGGGGAGCCTGCTTCCTCCTCTCTCTCTCTGCCTGCCTCTCTGCCTACTTGTGATCTCTCTCTGTCCAATAAATAAATAAAATCTTAAAAAAAAAAAAAGAATTAGATAAAATTCAGTTTTGAACCCAACTGTTCCTGATGCCTTTTGTGAAGTAAAGCTTTCATGAATTTTAAAATTTAATTAAGCCTGCTTAATAGAACATAAACTAGGCAATTGGCTATATAATAGTAAGAAGACAAAGTAAAATATTGCTTGAATTATTGAGGAAATCATCTTGGAATTAAAATAAATGCTATAATAGCATTTCTATAACCATGGGAACTAGCTAACAATGTATTCTGCTTGTTATATTGAAGTTAGATTCATCAAGTATTTGACTTTTCACCCACTTTTGTTACATAGAATCTTGTTCTAATGGAGTCTTTGAAAGTGATGGAATTATTTTTAGTTATAGCTCTAAATATTCCAGCAAAATTTGCTCAAGTGTTTCAAAGGGCTTGCCTCACTAAAGTAAATGGTCCTTTTCCATATTAAAATTCATTGATGTTATTCCATCCTGATTATCAGAAGTTAAATTTATTATTCAATCAAACTTCATTTGTGATTGTAATATTTACTAAAATCCAAAAATTACTGCATACATCAACATTATTTTATGTTGAAACTTAAGGAATTCATAAATATTAAAATTTTAATAGTTATTTTTAAACATATAGCTAGATATAAATTTTTGCTATAACTTTTCATTTTTTAAAACAACACAAAATTTGGACTAGAAATACCTGTAGAAAGGCTCTTATTTTAATCCTTTATATATATATATATGGAGGGTTTTTCATAAATTAAAATCCAGGAACGGTGAAAAAAATGAGTGAATGCATCCTCAGGAATGTCACATTACCTTTCTGGAACTACTTTATTCGTGATAATTCTGACCTCCAGGCCCTTGTCCATCCATTCCTCAGTCTTCCAGCACTGTTGGGTATCTCCTGGTCATAGTAATATAAGGTAAGATATGACAGTTTTAAACCATCCCAAATTCCTTACCCCTTTTGCTTTGCTTCTTCCAAATTCTAAGTCATAGTTGATTTCTCACAGCTGGTTCACCCATTACTTCCAATGGTGATGTGATACGATCTTCCTGATATAGTTCTATACCCTGTTTTCCGGTTGGATAATCTCTGCTGTTCCACTGGATTTACTACCAACCCAGTAGCACAGTTCTTGAGACTATTGTAGACTCCTCCCTTGGTCAAATGATTCTCTCTAAAAAGGCTCTATTTCCTGCTCTGAAAACTGGCAGCCACTGTGATCCCAGGTGTATCTGTAGGTATGAATGTATTCATTGGCGTTCACACTATAGAGAGGGTAGTGTGCTCTTTCATCTGTCACTCTGCAGATTCCTCTGAAATGAATGT
This sequence comes from Lontra canadensis, assembly GCF_010015895.1. Classification (NCBI taxonomy): domain Eukaryota; kingdom Metazoa; phylum Chordata; class Mammalia; order Carnivora; family Mustelidae; genus Lontra; species Lontra canadensis. The sequence continues at coordinate 3,485,122 of NW_022631115.1, forward strand.
GAAAACAGGTGCATAGTGTAGAGGACCCTCTAGCCCCATTTAGTAAAGCTTTTAAATTAGTTTGTCTCAAACTTTTACTCTATAATACAAGTAACAAGTCAAGTTTTTCCATTAATTAATATAAACAGAATTAATTAATATAAACAGAAATTAATATAAACAGAAAGTGATTGCATAATAATATGTAATAAAAAGTGATTTATTTATTCTGTATTGACATGTAATTACCATGTTAACGTGAGCAGCAGAGCTTGTGATAGTACCTAGTGTTAGCCTAGTTGTTTTGTCTGTAAGGCAACCTGTTTAAAACCATTCCTCAAAGTCATGTTTAATTTCCTTTTCAGCCGGGAGTCAGGGCTTTAAGAAAATGATTTACTGCACTTAACAGTATGTCAAGAGAGATGAGTCAGTGTTAATGTGAAATTCTAGGTAACTCTTTTCCATCACTGTCATCAGTGAGCGGCAATACTTACCTTACTCTCTGGAGATCTAAATCTTATTTGGTTGTTCTGACATCATGTTGGCTAGTGGCTATGGTCCTCACAGACTTTCTTACTGCCCTTTTTGCCACTGAAGATGCGTGTGGGGTGTGGGGGAGTGTGTGTGTGTGTGTTTCCTGATATGTGTTCTTACAGTGTGTCCAGGCAAAGCAGAAATCCTTCTGTTCATCGATTATAAACAATCCCCAAGGTTGAGGTAAGAGACAGGGATGAATAGGCAGACCACAAAGGATTTTTAGGGCAGTTAAAATACTCCATATCATACAATAATGGGGAATACATATCGTGACATACTTACCCAAATCCAGAGAATATACAAGACAAAGAGTGAACCTTAAGGTAAACAATGGACTCAGTGAGAATGATGTGTCAATTCGTCATTTGCAATAAATGTACCCTTCTGATGGAGGACAGATGTTGATGACCAGGAAACTGTGCACATGGGGAGGCAGGGAGAATACAGGAAATCTCTGTGCTTTCCCCCAAAGTTTTGCTGTGAACCTAAAACTACTCTATGAAAATAAAGTCTTCAAAAAAATAAAAATATAAAACAGTTCCCAGCCATGGATATTCTTGACGTCATATAACAAAACAGTGGCAGACAGAAAAATTCCTCTTTAAAATCTCATATTAGATAGAATATCCTACAAGGGGAAGGAGAAAAAGGTGAAGAAGACAAGATGATTTTATGAATTTCACCTTCTAACAGCAAGTAGAACTCAAAAACATTCAGTTCATGAATTGAGTAGTTAGGTTAGTCATGGTTTAATATAATAAACCTATAAATATCTATTTTAATTCCTGCCCCCTGTTCCTTCTTATTGATTGCCACACTTTACCTATCTGTTACCCTTTGTTTACATACACACCAAAGGCAATATGATAGAATAACCGTGATAATCCATTATCAGATCAAAGAGCACATTTGATTTGCATCATAAGATGTGAATGAAAATGAAAAAGCTGGGTTTATTGGTGCAGATTTCTGATTTTGCAGGAAGATGACATCCATCATAACTCATGATGTAGAATCTATATTTTCCACCCTGACAGTATCAGGCTGATGAAATATGCATCAAAGCATAGTAACAAAGCTGAGAAAAAAAAGTAAAAACACATAATGTCAATCCTGTTCACTGAAAAACTGAATATTCCTGCATTTATTAAGAAATGTATATGTGTCAAGGACTTGAACTTGTGATTGCCCTGAAAGATAACCATAAATGATCCTTTATTAAAAACAAAACTAAGTTATCTACCAAGGCTGAGATTTTACAATTAAAAGTTATTTTACAATTTTTCTTGATTACACCTGAAAAACAAAACTTCAAGATTAAAGTACACATGTAAAGCAATCTTCTTTAACTTATACACCTTTATTCTCATATTTACCCTTAAGATGATCATACTTCTCTTTATTATTTAATGGTAGGAATTATTTGCCGTACATTTACTATAGAATATAAATATTGACCTATTGTGTTCCACCATCCCATATATTTCACTGATTCATGACCTCTCAATACAATTATATAATAATTATTGTATCAGTGTTAAATGTCAATGCAAAACATAAGCCAAGTTCATAAGTTCATACTAAGCCAAATCCTGAATAACAACAACAACAACAACAACAACAACAACAACACTGGGACCTTGAATAGGATTGTCTTTCATCTATAGAAATGTGGGAGGGAATTGATACCTTTATAGTATTATATCTAATGATCCATGGCATAACATAATCTTCCATTATTTAAAAATTAATGTTATATTTGTAGATATTGAATCAAAACCAGTTGACCTTTGTGTTGTTAAAAAGCAAAATTTAAACAAGTAAACTTGAAAAACCAATTTATTTTGTTAAGCCATTTATGAATAAGGCAACATCCCATCTAGCAAGTAGTAAGGAGCTCCAAGGTTCTATACAAAACAGAAGAATTGTATAGACAGACATAGGAAGGGACAATTTGTCAAAAAAAAAAATTAAAAAAAGAAAAAAGGAAGAAAGTTTTGTTTGAGGCAAGGTCACCTTCCTTAGGAGGAAAGACAGGGGGCCTTAGTAGATGGATTACCTAGTCTTCCTTTGGGGGAATGAAGAGGGACCATGTGACAGATCACCTCCTTGGTGCTGATCAGAAAACTCCTGACTATTTAAGATTACATTTCTGGGAAAGGTTGAAACTGCAATTAGATTAGGTATTAAGCTCTGGTTTGGTGATAGCCTAACATACACGACTCCATTTTCGGCCTACGGTTTTCATTTTTTTTTTTCTTTTAAAGATTTTATTTATTTATTTGACAGAGATCACAAGTAGGCAGAGAGGCAGGCAGAGAGAGAGGGGGGAAGCAGACTCCCCGCTGAGCAGAGAGCCCCATGCGGGGCTCGATCCCAGAACCCTGAGATCATGACCTGAGCTGAAGGCAGAGGCTTAACCCACTGAGCCACCCAGGCACCCCTCATTTTTTTTAAATAAAGATTTTATTTATTTATTTGACCGAGGGAGATCACAAGTAGGCAGGCAGAGAGAGAGGCTCCCTGCTGAGATCCCGTTGTGGGGCTCGATTCCAGGACCTTGAGATCACCACCTGAGCTGAAGGCAGAGGCTAACCTATTGCCACTCAGGCACCCGTATGGTTTTCATTCTGAAAGCATATTACTTTGTATCTATACTATTTGATGCTGAACCTCGTTAGTAACTCAACTGCTAATGTCTCATGTAATGATGTCTACAGATTCCCCAGGATTCCCTATGCTCAGAATTATCTTATCTCTGAATAATGACAGTTTCATATCTTCTTTCAATTCTTGTGCATTTTATTAGTTCTTTTCTTGCCTTATTGCAGTAAGACCTGAAGAAAGATTAAGGTAAACAAGTTGGTGGACATTTTTGTCTTCTGAGCTGAGAGAGAAATATCTCAATAAATCACCATTGGTGATGTTTCTTAAAGAAATTTTTATATCTTCTTTATAATATGAAGACACTATTTTATAAACTCAGTTTTCTATAATTTTTATCAAATATATTTTATTAAATTCTTCTCTGCAATCTATTAAATGATTATTTTTTTATTTTTTTAAACTTTTTTTTACTTGTCATGAAATAAATTATTTTTCCTGCATTTGAGTGGGTGAGTTTTATTGTTCTGTCCTCAAGTTTACTGATTCTAACTTCTGTGATCTTCATTGTATTACTGATTGAATCAATAAGTTTGTTTGTTTTTTATGTTAATGCTGTTTTTAGTTCTATAGTTTTCATTTGGTTCTTTTTCCACAATTTGTATTTCTTTGCTGAGATTTTGTGATTTTTCATTTGATTCAAGAGAATTTGTAATTTCTTGCTGACATATTTTTATTAAAGCAGCTTTAAAAATCCTTGTCAGATAATACCAGTTTGTAATTTATCTAATTGGAGTTAGCTATCTTTTCTCATTCAAATTGTGATTCTCCTGGTTCTTAGTGAGACATGTTATTTTATCATATCCTAGCCACTTGCTTATTATGTTGAGCCTGTGGTTCTTATGTAAGCTCCCCCCCTCCCTTTTTCCCCCCCCCTTTTTAGCAGGAATTCTATTTGCCATACAGGTCCTAGTCTAATTTTGTGGCCTGTGGTTCCATGGGCAATGTGCTTTTTAGAGACTGTTTGGATTCTTTAGTCTAATTGATTTCCCACTGTTACCTGCTGATGCTGTTTGAGGAATGTGGAAGGAGTTTTCTCAGGCTGGGCCCCTTGATGCAACTAAGTGGGCAAAAGGACTCTTTAATCCACCATTGGGTAGAAATCCCTCTGTTGAGTGGGAGCTTCTAAAACACCCCTCCTCTGTGCTGTTCCATCAATCCTGGGATCCCTAACAGATCTTCTTTTCTCTTTCTACCTTTCAGAGTTGGACTTGCCTTTCAGTTGTCTCTTGCAGGTTTTTGAGTGTTTATAATTACTGAGGGGGAGAAGGAAAAGATGAAGAAGCCAAGCCATCTTCTCCAGAGCAGAAGTCATTCTAAATCATTTTGATAGTCAATTCTCTATTGACTGGGTGGAACATTTTTTCTAGATGTTTAATCACAAACTGTGTTCCCATGTTTATTAACTGTCTCCCCACTAATTATTTGTAATTCTCCTCTTAGTTGAAGTGAGATATCCAAATTATAAGTACACCTATATCTTTTCTAGGTATGTATGTTATAGATAACTCCTCAGCTTCTTGTATTTCTTTTAGTATTTCTTACATTTGTCTTGATAAAATTTTTGAAGAACTTGACATTATTTAAAGTGGTAGAAGACCTATTAATTCTATAATTTAAAAAGCATTGAGAGTTGATGATAACAGTCTTCACCATTATTCCAAGTCTTCAGGGAAAGGATTAAAATATGCAAGAATATAATAGGAAAATAATACCTTTTTATATTTTTTGCAAATGTGTTTGACTGAACTGTGCCAATTTTGTTTAATTTGAATTTGCTCTTTCATCATCATCTGGAGGATCATTTATTTTGATATCTCCAAGTGGTATATAATAGAGGTTCAATATATATTATTAAATTAATGACACAGTGGCTTGAGCACTGCGTCTTTCTGTAGACATCATAATCTCTCATATTGCCTAATATATACCATATACTAAGAAACCTCTACAAGTATGAATGGACTATGATGACATTGTGAGTGAACAGGAGACCACCAAATGTTGGGAAAAGGAAGAACATGATGGCTATATTCCTACAATGTTACATAATCCATTCCCTCTATCTTTAGTAAAATGTTTTTGACCACTATAGAAAAAAGAGATGTGGAAAAGACAACAAATCTTTCAAGGTTTTGTAACCATATAAAATACTTTGTGACCATACTGATAACAGTATCATTTTTATTCTGTTTTATTTTAGGTTCAGGTGCTTCGGAATGCTGGAGAAGAAGTGACCCTCACAGTGTCATTTTTAAAAAGATCACCTGCTTTCCTCAAACTCCCACTGAATGAAGATTGTGCATGTAAGCATTTATGAAGAATAGGTAAAATGCTCACATCGTCATATTTATTTTCTAAACCATTATTTCCTAACAGTAACTGGTAATTTTTTTAAAGTTGGTGTTTCTGCTTGAATACAAATATTTTTGTATCACAAAGCATTCTATGAATGCTCATGCAAAGAGAACAGATGTAATTTTTGTTTCAGAATGTATTCAGCACATTTACAGTTATTTGCTAACCTATAATTGGAGACATTATTTATTATAAAAATAGTATCATATCAACTACATACATTTTGTATCTCTATTATATCTCATTCATAATATTTGATTAATATATTTTATCTAACTTATAGAATTATATACTCTTATTTGACTACTGGACTTGCTAAACAAGCATTATCACTTAAGTCATCTGATGAGGTTAGGGAGATTGAAGGAAGTAACAGTCCATGTGGAAATTTCTAAGAGTTACTTAAAAATCTCTTGCCTTTAAATCAATTTGTTAACAAGTTAATTATATATCTACCTGGTGACTTGGCAATTCTACTCCTAAGTGCTTATGGTAGTGACATAAAATTGGAAGACTTTCAAAAGCCTTATGCAAGAATGTTCAAAATAGCTTTATTCATAGTGGCAAACTATAGGAAACAGCTCTGTTCTATATCAATGGGAGAGTGATTAGCAAACTTCAGTATATTCATCAAATGGAATATTACACAGCAATGTAAATGAACATCTGAAATATGTAACACAAGTGACTTTCATTATGAAATAAGCCAGACATAAAAGAGTAAATAAAGTATGATTCCATTCTAAATGTTCCTATGTGATAACCTAGAAGAAGCAAAATGAAATCTGATACTAAGAAATTAAATTAATGGCTGTTTTTAGGAGTGTTATTTATTGGAAAGAGGCACAAAGGAACTGTGAGATTTTTGTTTTTTTGCAAATGGTTATTGTTTTCTATATCTCCTCTAAGAAATATTTGCCTACCCCATGGTTGCAAAGAGATTCCCCTACATTTTTACTAGAAGCTTTATGAGGTTGGCTTTTGTTTAAGTTTAGAATCCATTTTAGATTAATTACTTTTTGTGTCTAAGTGAGGAATTTAGAATCAATAAATGACTTTCTTATTTCCATTAATTTTTGTGGCTATTCTTTCACTGTAACTACGGTGTTGATCACATTTTCCCATTTTGCAATTTTTCAAGATTATTTAGCTATTCTAGATCTTTTACATCACTGCATATATTTTAGAAATAACACATTAATTTCTATAAAATCCAATTATGATTCTGAATGGGATTAAGCTGGATTTATAGATAATTTTGAGAATTAATACATTAATAACTTTAAATCTCTCAATTCATGCACATTATATATCATTCCATTTATTTATGTTTTAATTTTTCTTAGCAACATTTTAGTGTTTTTAGTGAGAAGGTCTTGCATATCATTTTTCATTAAATTTATTTTTAACTTATTTTAACTTTCATTAAACTTATTTTTAAGCATTTCTTATTCTACCATAAATGGTATTAAAAAAAAACTTTTATTTTCCAGTTACTGTTGCTAACACATAGGAATACAGTTTATTTTTATACATGAACATATTCTGCATCATAGGGTTAACTTTCTATTAGTTCTGTAGGACTTTTGATATTTTCTTGAAGGCTTTTCACTTATGTTATCTGTAAATAATGAATTCTAATTCTTTCTTTCCAATCCACATTTTAAAAATTTCCTTTTCTTGCCTATTGCAATAGTTAGGACTTCCAGTAAATTGTTATATAATATATTGAGAGTAGATATCTCTCTGCTCAAGATATTAGAGGAGAAATTTCCAGTCTTTTACCATTAAGTATTATATTAGCTGTAGGTACTCACACATGTCCTTTATTAGGTTGAGGAAGTGTTCTTTTTATTCTTGGGTTACTGAGGAGTTTTCTTTTTCTTTTAAACATAACTTGATGTTGAACTGTCACAATTTTTTTTTACATCCATTGAAATATCATATTTTTAATCTATCTTTTAATTCTGCTTATATGGTGAATTTTTATTTTATTTTTATTTATTTATTTATTAAAGATTTTATTTATTTATTTGACAGATAAGGATCACAAGTAGGCAGAGAAGCTGGCAGAGAGAGAGGAGGAATCAGGCTCCCTTCTGAGAAGAGAGCCCAATTCAGGGCTCGATCCCAGGACCCTGGGATCATGACCTGAGCTGAAAGCAGAGGCTTTAGCCAACTGAGCCACCCAGGAGCCCCTATGTTATTTTTTTAATTAATTAATTAATTTTTTAAATTTCTTTTCAGTGTTCCAGAATTCATTGTTTATGTACCACACCCAGTGTTCCATGCAATACATGCCCTCCATAATACCCACCACCAGGCTCACCCAACCTCTCACCCCCCACCCCTCCAAAACCCCAAGATTGTTTTTCAGAGTCCATAGTCTCTCATGGTTCATCTGCCCCTCCAATTTCCCCCAACTACCTTCTCCTTTCCATCTCCCCCTGTCCTCTGTGTTATTCCTATGCTCCACAAATAAGTGAAAGCATATGATAATTGACTCTCTCTGCTTGACTTACTTCATTCAGCATAATCTCTTCAAGTCCTGTCCATGTTGTACAAGAGTTGGGTATTCATCCTTTCTGATGGAGGCATAATACTCCATCATGTATATGGACCACATGTTCCTTATCCATTCATCCATTGAAGGGCATCTTGGTTCTTTCCACAGTTTGGCTACTGTGGCCATTGCTGCTATGAACATTGGGGTACAGATGGTACTTCTTTTCACTATGTCTGTATCTTTGGGGTAAATGCCCAGTAGTGCAATTGCAGGGTCATAGGGAAGCTCTGTTTTTAATTTCTTAAGGAATCTCCACACTGTTTTTCAAAGTGGCTGTACCAACTTGCATTCTCACCAACAGTGTAAGAGGGTTCCCATTTCTCCACTTCCTCTCCAACACATGTTGTTTACTGTCTTGTTAATTTTGGCCATTCTAACTGGTGTAAGGTGGAATCTCAATGTGGTTTTGATTTGAATCTCCCTGATGGCTGGTGATAATGAACATTTTTTCATGTGTCTGTTAGCCATTTGTATATCTTCACTGGAGAAGTGTCTGTTCATGTTTTCTGTTTTTTGACATGATTGTCTGTTTTGTGTGTGTTGAGTTTGAGGAGTTCTTTATAGACCCTGGATATCAGTCTTTTGTCTGTACTGTCATTTGCGAATATCTTCTCCCATTCTGTGGGTTGCGTCTTTGTTTTTTTGACTGTTTCCTTTGCTGTGCAGAAGCTTTTGATCTTGATGAAGTCCCAAATATTCATTTTTGCTTTTGTTTCCTTTGCCTTTGAAGACATATCTTGAAAGAATTTGCTGTGGCCAATATCGAAGAGGTTAGTGCCTATGTTCTCCTCCATGATTCTGATGGATTCCTGCCTCACGTTGAGATCCTTTATCCATTTCAAGTTTATCTTTGTGTGTGGTGTAAGAGAATGGTCAACTTTCATTCTTCTACATATAGCTGTCCAGTTTTCCCAGCACCATTTATTGAAGAGACTCTTTTATCCACTGTATATTTTTTCCTGTTTTGTCGAAGATTATTTGACCATAGAGTTGAGGGTCCATATCTGGGCTCTCTACTCTGTTTCACTGGTCCATGTGTCTGTTTTTATGCCAGTACCATGTGTCTTGGTGATCACAGCTTTGTGGTAAAGCTTGAAATCAGGCAACATGATGCCCCCAGTTTGTTTTTCTTTTTCAACATTTCCTTAGAAATTTGGGGTCTCTTCTGATTCCATACAAATTTTAGGATTGTTTGCTCCAGCTCTTTGAAAAATGCCCATGGAATTTTGATCAGAATGGCATTGAAAGTATAGATTGGTCTAGGTAGTATAGGCATTTTAACAATGTTTATTCTGCATTTGCATGGAATGGTCCTCCATCTTTTTGTGTCTTCTTCAATTTCTTTCATGAGTATTCTGTAGTTCCTTGAGTACAGATTCTTTACCTCTTTTGTTAGGTTTATTCCCAGGTATCTTTTGGTTCTTGGTGCTATAGTAAATGGAATCGATTCTCTAATTCCCCTTTCTGTATTTTCATTGTTAGTGTATAAGAAAGCAACTGATTTCTGTACATTGACTTTGTATCCTGCCACATTATGGAATTGCTGTATGAGTTCTAGTAGTTTGGGGGTGGAGTCTTTTGTGTTTTCCATATAAATTATCATGTCATCTGCGAAGAGAGAGAGTTTGACTTCTTCATTGCCAATGTGAATACCTTTTATTTCTCTTCATTGTCTGATTGCTGTTGCTAGGACTTCTAATACTATGTTGAACAAGAGTGGTGAGAGTGGGCATTTTTGTCATATTCCTGATCTCAAAGGGAAGGCTGTGAGCTTTTTCCCATTGAGGATGATATTTGCTATGGGTTTTTTATAGATAGATTTTATGAAGTTGAAGAATATTCCCTCTATCCGTATACTTTGAAGGATTTTAATCAGGAATGGATGCTGGATTTTGTCAAATGCTTTTTCTGCATCAATTGAGAGGACCATGTGGTTCTTTTCTCTTCTTTTATTGATTTGTTCTATCACATTGATTGATTTGCGAATGTTGAACAACCCTTGCAACCCAGGGATGAATCCCACTTCATGGTGGATAATCTTTTTAATGTGCTGTTGGATCCTATTAGCTAGGATCTTCTTGAGAATTTTAGCATTCATATTCATTAGGGATATTGGTCTGAAATTCTCCTTTTTGGTGGGGTCTTTGCCCAGTTTGAGGATCAGGGTAATGCTGGCTTCACAAAAAGAGTCTGGAAGTTTTCCCTCTGCTTCAATTTTTTGAAACAGCAACAGGAGAATAGGTATTATTTGTTCTTTGAAAGTTTGGTAGAATTCCCCAGGAAATCCGTCAGGTACTGGGCTCTTATTTTTTGGGAGGTTTTTGATCACTGCTTCAATCTCGTTACTAGATATTGATCTATTCAGGTTGTCAGTTTCTTCCTAGTTCAATTTTGGAAGTTCATAGTTTTCCTGGAAAGCATCCATTTCCTCTAGGTTGCTTAACTTATTGGCATATAACTGTTGATAATAATTTCTGATGATTGTTTCTATTTCCTTGGTGTTAGTTGTGATCTCTCCCTTTTCATTCATAATTTTATTAATTTGGGTCTTCTCTCTTTTCTTTTGGATTAGTTTGGCCAATAGTTTATTGATCTTATTGATTCTTTCAAAAATCCAGCTTCTAATTTCATTGTTGTGTTCTACTGTATCTCTAGTTTCTATCTCATTGATCTAATCTAATCTCTAATCTTGATTATTTCCCTTCTTGTGTGTGGAGTTGGCTTAATTTGTTGTTGATTTTCCCACTCTTTAAGGTGTAAAGACAGTTGGTGTATTATGGATTTTTCAATTTTTTTGAGGGAGGCTTGGATGGCTATGTATTTCCCCCTTAGGACCGCCTTTGATGTATCCCATAGGTTTTGGACTGATGTGTCTTCATTCTCATTGGTTTCCATGAATTGTTTAAGTTCTTCTTTGATTTCCTGGTTGATCCAAGCATTCTTAAGCAAGATGGTCTTTAGCTTCTAGGTTATTTAATTCCTTCCAAACTTTTCCTTGCGGTTGAGCTCCAGTTTCAAAGCATTGTGATCTGAGAATACACAGGGAATAATATCAATCTTTTGGTATCAGTTGAGCTTTGATTTGTGACCCAGTATGTGGTCTATTCTGGAGAAGGTTTATATGGTGAATTTTTATTTATTTTTATTATTTTTTAAAGATTTTATTTATGTATATGAGAGAGAGACAGTGAGAGAGAGCATGAGTGAGGAGAAGGGCAGAGAGAGAAGCAGACTCCCCGTGGAGCTGGGAGCCCGATGCAGGACTCATTCCTGGGACTCCGGGATCATGACCTGAGCCGAAAGCAGTTGTCCAAGCAACTGAGCCACCCAGGCGTCCCTATATGGTGAATTTTTAAATATTTATTTTCAATGCCAAATTAAGCTTGAATTCCTAGGATAAGCACCACTCATCATGAAATGTTAAGATTTTTTCTTTATATATTGCTGGTTTCCATTTGCTAATATATTAAGACTTTAAAAAAAATATATATATGTTCAGGGGCTCTTTGGTGGCTCAGTCATTTGAGCATGTCCTTTCTTCTCAGGTTATGATTGCAGGGTCCTGGGATCAAGTGGCAGCATTGGGCTCCCTGCTCAGTAGAGAGTCTGCTTCTCCCTCTCCTTCTCCCCCTGTTCATGCTCTATCTCTCTCAAATAAATAAATACATAAGAAAAACTTAAAAAAATATTTTCATGAGGGATTTCCATATATACCCTTTTGTAGTGTTTTAGTACAATTTTGGTACTAGGGTTTTTAATGTCTTCATGTAACTTGTGGAATGTAACTCCTCCTTTATTTCCATAAAGATTTTACTTACCAGTAGTAGTATACTTTTCTTAAATAATTTAATAAATTCACCAAAAGGCAACCTAAGCCTAGAATTACAGTTTTTATTTTGTACAAATTCATCTCTTGAATTCTTTTTTTTTTTTTTAAGATTTTATTTATTTATTTGACAGAGATGACAAGTAGGCAGAGAGACAGGCAGAGAGAGTGGGGGAGGCAGGCTCCCCACTGAGCAGAAAGACCAATTCAGGGGCTTGATCCCAGGATCCTCAGATCATGACCTGAGCCAAAGGCAGAAGCTTAACCACTGAGCCACCCAGGTGCTCCAATCTCTTGAATTCTTATAGGACTTTTTCTGATACTTTTTTCTTCTTTTATAAATTTTGGTAAAATGTTTTTCAAGATTTTTTTTTCCATTTTAACTGAGTTATGAATTTATTTGCATGAAATTATTCATCATATCCTTCTATTATTCCTTTTAATGTTTTATGGCTGCAGTAATTCCACCTTCTTCATTCCTGATATTAATAACTTGTATTTTCTCACTCTTTCTACATCGTTTTTGCTATAAGCTTTATTAATCTTTCCAATGAACCCATTTTTTCTTGGTTAATTTTTCTGTTATTTTGTTCCAATCTTACTCTTTTTCACTTTTATTTTTATTATTTTCTGTCTTCTACTTTGATTTAATTTGCTTTTTCATATCTAACTTCTTAAGTTGAAAACATACATCATTGAGTTTGTACCTTTCTTTTATGCATACATTTAAATCTTTGAATTTCACTCAAAAGACTGCTTTGGATCTGTCACAAAATTTGACATATTATTTTATTCTGTTCAAAATGGATATACATTTTAAAGTAATATGCTTATGTATTAAAATATTACCTTTAAAATATATCATGTTTTCCAAAAAAAGAATAAAAAATCAAGAAATATGTATTCTAATCCTAACTGTAAAAAATACTGAATTGTGAAATTTCAGTTTAAGACATATATTACTCATATTTAAAGAAAGAAAGATATTAGTAGATTTCTTATCAGATTCTGATATGAAATATTTTAGTGTCAAGTGCACCAATTTAGGTAACATGAATGAAGTTACTTCCAATTATAGCATATACCAAGAACATTTATAAAGAGCCCATATGTATCACTTCTCAGCCTTTTGGCTAAGATCAAGTGTATAAAGAGCCCATATAAACTTTTTTTGCATGGTGGAAAATTATGGTATCTAAAAATATGACTTCCTCATACATTGAGACATGATAATAAATAGAATCTCTGTAGACAAACCACATTCTGGACAATTATAAGTATGGTTCATAAGTGTAGGTCACTTTGGATAATGAAATGAAATAATAATTTTGTAAGGTTATATGTTTTTATTTAATAAAGCCTTGCAATATTTCTGAAATCAAAGATCAATACATGGTTCTCTTTCAGGGTCCCACTTTATTCACTTAGCTTACTTGCAAAACTCCAGCTTTGCTATAAGTGAAACTAAAATTAATTTTACTAACTTATTTTCTTGACATTACTGAGTATATGGAAATATATAATGTAGAATGCATCAGTCTAGAATATTTTGGTGTTCTAACCAGTGGGATATTGTGATGTTTTTTCTACAGGTGCTCCAAGTGACCAGAGCAGTGGCACCTCCTCTCCTCTTTGTGATAGTGGCTTGCATCTCAACTATCATCCCAACAATACAGTAAGATGACCAAGCCATAGTTCAGATAAATAAGGAGATAACACAAAGAAAGGAAAAGAGTTATATATATACATACTTGAAACATACAATATATAAATGAATACATTACATATTATATATAAATATATATTACCTGTGAGTACATAATATATATTATGTATATATGAATAATCACAGTTTGCAAAAAATGCTAATGACTGTTATTGCTCTGATATAGTTAAATCCTTGTTTGCCTCATCCTTTAAATGTTAGGAGTTAAGATTATTTTTTATAACAGTTATTTTTTAATGTCATTTTTCTCCTCTTGAGTCTGCATTAAGCCTTTTGTAAGCTGTAGAGACTTAATTTCATGAGATCACACATAACATCACATAATCATTTTATAACAGTGCATATTGTATGTAATTTCATGCTCTAACTGATTTGGCATGATTTTTATCATTTTTCTTTTGAAATAATTTAGCTGAAAGTAGCTATTTAATTTTCCATTTGGTAGGATTTCTTAACAATCTGCAGGCATACCAGGAAATTAATGCAAAGAGAGAATAGTCTAACATCTTGTTAAAATGTCACAAATGTTAGACTATAAATGTACTTAATCATTGATAAAATTGGCATTTTTTATATATATATTTAATAAAATGTTAAATTTTCTTTTCCAATTATAATGTGAAGGAAACAAGTTTTTGTTGTTGTTTTTTGGATTTTTTTTTATAAATATGTTTGGGACACCTTATATTTCACCCTTCAAAATGTTTACACATGCTAAAGACAAAACAGTTCTCTCAGGTTATATGTGAGTCTAACAAATTTCCCCTGAGATCACAAACATGAAGAATAACAGTAGTGCTGATATTAAATAGAGTTTTATTTTTCTATTCTACATATTAGGATATGTAGAAAGCACATATCACTTCTGCCTTGTAAGATTCATCTTTCATTTGACATTCTTGGCCAAACTGTGGCATTTTACCTCAAAGTACTCCTTTTGAGCATCTTCAGCCTTCATTGTACCTCAGTGCACCACTACATTCCTTAACTGTGTACCTTAGGTACCCAAGTCTTTTTAAATTTTATTATTTCTTTGTTCTTAAACCTTGGCAAGACCAAGGGTTATCTCTATCCTCACAAACCAACCACATCTGAGTGTATTTCATCTGATCTTCTCTTTTATTTTTGTTGCCAGAGAAATAATTGTCACATTATAGATAATATTTAAAACACTGCTCTTCAGAAGACGGCAAGATCTTCGTGACTTAAACATTGCTTTCCTAATGAATCAATGAATATATACATTCTGTGCTGCCACTAGCATGCTTCTTAATACTACAGACTTCTTACAATCTCCAACCAAACCTTTACATTTTACTTCAGAAACTACTCACCTTCTTTCCTTACTATTTAGATGCTCTTGGTGCTTTGGATGCTTTTCCAGTCCACTTTACTGGGCAGACCTATACCCAGCCGCTGTGAGTGGGTTACCAAACCACGCCATCACACTCCCCACCCCACATATCCCGCCCCCAACCCACCCCATTCACTGTTGACTTCTCTGGAGTCACTACTCCCTCCCAGGTGGTTGCAACCGACAGTGTGAGATCTTCAGGAGCCCACATCTCTGCCAAGGTTGTTCCTTGCCTCATCCACTGCTTTCCTCAGTCATCACAGGTTTATCCTGAGAACTTTCCCTTCACATATAATTGAAACAAAAGTCCCCATCTCAGCTCTGCTCCTCAGACAAGAAGGAAGAGCTCTTTTACTTCAGAATAGGCAGAAGCTGTTTAGTCATATTTTTAATCTAATTCTTGTCCTATTACCCTTGGATGCCTCTATAATAATGAGAAGTGGAGAAGTCAACATAGAAGAACTATGGCTAAGAATCAGTCTTCTTCTTCTTCTTCTTTTTTTTAATAACTCATCTCATTAACAAATAAAAACATCTGTGAATTTAATTTCATGAATGATGCCTCTATGTTGTTGTTTGCTATCATGTACTCTTTAGAAAGGTATGATTAAGCAATAAAATCATTGAGTAATTCTATAACATAACTCTTCCACATAAATCCCTCTATATAAAATTTAAAATACAATTGTAAATTTCCCTTACATGAATTATGTCTTTTTATTTTCAAGAGGGAATTTTATTTTCATTTTTAGCATTAGGATTGAACACTATTTTGCCATTGCTGAAGATCTTTAGGTTCAAGGCAATTCATGATACTTACCATGATTTTAGAGAATAAGAACCAAGACATATGTAAATTGAAATAAAGTATATTAAAATTAAAAAAAATAATGTGCTTCAATTAAATAAATTTTTACTGAGTATCTGCTTTGTGGAAACACTCTTCTAGATACCATGGAGAGAAGTTAATTGTGTGTTCTGACCCAAAAAGTTTAAAATTCAGATCTATAGACAAATGGATAAAATTAACTATAATAGAAGCAGAAAAAGAACAATGGATATTAACATTTAGATATCAGAGGAAAAGGCTACTAGGGACTTTGAATATCTGATTTAATTGAGCTCAACAAAGATTGAGGGACTACGAACCAAATCTTTGTTCTAATGCCTATAAGAAAGTAAATCTTCAGGCCCCATCAGATCACTCTGACTTACCTGGCCAGTGCTATCCTGTGTTTCTCTTCTGTGTCTTGATAGGCTTAGAGGCAGGTATGGAGAGTGGAGGACATTTCTACCCAGAGATTTCTAAAATTAGGAGTAGTTAAAGGCATGTTTTCTTCTGATCCCTCACTAAATAACAATGAACAGGGTAAATAGGAAGGAAATATGAACTGAGAAACATTTTTCCACAGAATATGTGCACAGTCTGAACAGTCTTAATTCTCTGATCTGTCTAAATCCTCAATTCTATTCTGGACCCAGGTAACCCCATTTTTTAATTACTAAAGCTTAATTATTCTCTGAAGCAAATTTTGAGTAACTAGGCACTATTTTTGTTTTCTGAAACAGCATTTTAAGCATATGGGAAAATATATTAACATCACTCCACCGCATTACTAAAAATGTAGTCTAGCCGTTCTAAGGACTCCAGGTCACTGATTTTAAGGTATACAAGAATCCTCTGGTTTGCAGCCAGTGTGGAAGAACAGAATTTGTTTTGTGCTCACCAGGAGACTCAAGTTCAGATAAGTAGCTAACCAGATTCTGAGAAAAACTTTTCTTAACTGTATACCTTTACTGAATACTTTTTATGCCAAATCCTTACAAAATCTGGATTAGCATTTTGCTCTATAGCCAATTCTATTTTGGTATAATGATTGTTCTTGAGATTGTTGCGTGGCAATATACCTTGAGTTGTGTTAAGTTTGGGGCAAAGAATCTATTTTAAAGCAAAGACTATGTAAATATTACTTTTCCCACTCACATTATTACTATTCTAGAAAACAACATTCTTGACATTGAAGAACAAAGCTCTTAAAAAGTAGTTATAAGACTTAAACCATAAAAACCATTATTTTAGTTCATTCATGTATAATTAAAAATAACTCTAAGATATAGTAATAAATACTATTAAAGAAAAAATAGAAAACAAAATTATATTCAATTTTCATAATTAAATAAGGATGAATAATCTTCAAAGCTCATTATAAATAATAGATCTGTAAAATGAAATACATTAATGTTGATTCACTCAATAGCTGAAGTGGGACTTATTTCACCCTTTTTATAAGGAAACATAAAAGAAAGTGACATTTGACAACTTTGTTTCTTGGAAGTATCAAGTTCAGATGCTACATCAAAGACATGTCAAAGATCACATGTATTTTCTTTCTTTCTTTTTTTTTTTTAAGATTTAATTTATTTATTTGACAGAGAGATCAGGAGTAGGCAGAGAGAGAGAGGAGGAAGCAGGCTCCCCATCGAGCGGAGAGCCCGACGTGGGGCTCAATCCCAAGACCCTGAGATCATGACCTGAGCTGTAGGCAGAGGTTTTAACCCACTGAGCCACCCAGGCGCCCCCACATGTATTTTCATATATGAAATATTTTATATTTCAGGGGGCGCCTGGGTGGCTCAGTGGGTTAAAACCTCTGCCTTCAGCTCAGGTCATGATCCCAGGGTCGGGGGATCTAGCCTCGCATAGGGCTCTGTGCTTGGCAGGGAGCCTGCTTTCCCCTCTCTCTCTGCCTCCTTGTGATCTCTGGCTAATAAATAAATAAAATCTTTAAAAAAATATTTTGTATTTCATATGTTCATATAAGACTATGAAGTCTTATGAAACATGATTTCTAAGGCTTATATTCATCTATTAGTGATTATCATTGTCCTCAATATTCCATTGCTTAACTCTTCTATCTTGTTATACTTCCTATGTCATTTGTTCATGGAACATAAAAAGGAAAGGGAACTACTTGTATTTTTCAAGAAAGATGAGGAACCATCTTTAAATAACTTGCCTAAAATCATATAACAGAATTGTGAAATAATCAAGACAAAAATCTGAGTTATTCTTTGCATGGTTTCACCTCTGATTATGAATGGTAAATGTTGTGCTATAATAGATATGATGGCCCTAGAATCATTAAGACATAGGTCCGAATGAATCTGCCTGGCACTGTCATTTTCAGGCGGGCTGACCTGGGCCGTTTATTTACTGTAAAACTTCTCAGGAGAGAATCATACACCCTATGGGGTCCTTTGAGTCCATTCCAGACATATGTTGACGTGTGCTTGATAGTTATAGGGCAGCTTGGTGGGACCTGGGACACTTACACTTGCTACAGTCTGTTCTGGTCACAGAAACCTAGTCGGTTTATCCTAGTGTGTCACTGAAGATTATTGTTTTTTCAAGGGTCCTCATGCAGAAAGTGGGGACATAATAGTTTACTGAGTCCAAAAATGCTTTAGGTTTTTCTTTTGTGAGCAGAAGCCTCGTAATATCCTTATCTTTAGAGATAAGCACACTAAAACACAGAGATTTTAAATAAATTGCCCTTAGGTTTAAAGGACTGGTCAGTTGGGAAATTGGCATTCTTGAACCCAGGTGGTCTGATTCAGAAGTCAGAGCTGAACCCTCCCCACCTTGTGGTACTGTCACCTAACTGACTCCATTCCAAATGTTGACCATCTATAACATGTGACATCAAGGACAGAAGAAAGATTAACATGAAATCTATGTCTGTGCCTTAGCAATCACCAAATAAGCATGAAATAAGCACCAAATAAGCATGTTGTATCAAAGGCTGGGTGTCTTGGAAACCAATTACCAGTAGGGGGCACCCTCAACTGGATGGTCTTTGCAAGTCTACCCTTGCTTTCTCAACAACTGGAAGGATTTAATATATTTTTATTGGCACAGTTGATACCAATTAACATAATAATACCAAAGAGCACTCAAACTTTAGCGAAAATAATGGAAGTTTTCTCCCCTAAGCAATTTTGAAGAAATTAATACTTTAAATAAAATATTAGGGGAGCCTAGCTGACTCAATTGGTGGAGCACCTGGTCCTTGATCTTGGGGCTGTGGACTCAGGCCCCATGTTGGGTGTGGAGATTACTTAAAAATAAAATTGTTAAAAAAAAAAAGAAAATGTTACTAATAATATTGATATTAATGGAGTTTCAACATCCAGACTAAAATAGGATTGTCTTCCAAAATTATCACTAAAAATTATAAATCTATAGAATATAAAGAAATCAGTTTGTGCCTTGGCCCCCATACAATCCAGCCCAATTTAAATATCAGCATTATTCCATGTACTACTGCCAGGAAGAAATATTAAAGTAAATCTGAAATAATGAAAGAAGCATGAATCATCATCAAGTGTGAAAAGCCCCAATTTTATTCAAATATATATCTTTTCTATACATAAGGAAAAAGACCTAAACTTCTAATGAAACTTAAAATACATGTAATTTTAAACCAGCAGTGGTTGACTTGACATGACTTTCAAACAATATAAGAAAATACGAACATTTCATAAACATGAAGTTACGACAATGGACAAAGAGTACCTCGAGTAGTTTTTAAAAGCTGTTTTATAAGAATATTTACTCAAAAATATTTACGAGCAACTGATAAATCACAAGCACTTACATAGCACTTTTTAGTGCTTAGCAGATACTCAGAAAATTGTGGCTAATGGAATGAAATACAAATTATTTTTATGTTGTCACTTACTGCTTCATTGCAGTTACATCTTGCCTCTTATTTCCCATTCCTGATTGAATTCAGTTCTGTCATCCTTCTATTTTTTCTTCCTTCTCCCCACTTCATTTTTTTTCATATGCTTTCCCTACCACTCTTAATCTCAGTGATTCCTTTCTCACATTCCTATAGAATGCCTTTAATAAAGAAATTAACGGATGCAGCTTTATTGACAATGAATATGGATCCCTTTTTGAGGCAGTCTATAAATGTCTTTTGATTATTTAGGGGGAAAAATTAATCTTCTCCAAAGGAAAAGTATTTGTTACATAGAAACTCAAAACACAGAAGCGAAAAAAAGAACATTGATTGTTTGTATTCTTTTCAGGACACATTATCATGTTCTTCATGGCCAACATCTCCGGGTTTGAGATGGGAAAAGCGATGGTGTGACCTTAGGCTGATTCCACTGCTTCATTCACGTTTTTCTCAGTATGTGCCTGGGACAGATTTGAGTCGGTGAGTTCAAGTTAGTAGGTTTTGACTTTCTGTTCACTGCAAAAGAGGCCTACAACTAAACTTTTAACATAATATAGCTTATGATTTTTATTCTCAACACCTTTCTAATAGTAGAAAGAAGAACTACAAAAAAAGATAGTATAACACAGTAAAACATTTAGGAATTCAATGACTTGAAACATTCAGTTAAGGCCCTAACTCTACCAACTTCTGTAATAGATTTAGTGTCTTAATAATAAATAGAGTTTTATTGTTTTCTTTTAATTTCTTATCTTAGTTTTAGTAAGTTGTTTTTTCTCAAGGAAATAATGTAGTTCATTTAGGTAGCAAACTATTTTCATGTACTTAATAGCAGTGCTATCTCACGCTATCTTTTTAAATAAAGGTAAATTATTAGTAATGTCCTGAAGCTCTGCATTTTGTGTTTTATAAATAATGAGTTTCTGCTTCTTTCTTGATTGTTTTCATTCCTTAAATTCTTTGGCTTGACTTTTTGTTCTTATAGTTTCTTGAGATTGATGTTCTAGGTGTCCTGAGACTTCTCTGTAACAAGTGGTATAGTAAATATTTTAGGCTTTGCAGGTCTAATTTCTCTATCACAACTATTGAATTCTTCCTTTGTTTCATGAAAACTCCCATAGACAATATATAAACAAATGGGTATGGCTGTATTCCAATAAAACTTTATTTATAAAAACAGGTGTCAGGCAAGATTTGGTCTGTAGGTCATAGTTTCCTAAACTTTTGTTTGATCATTAATTTTTCAGACTTCCTTTGCTAATATATGTAGTCAGAACTGCACATCTCCATCAAAGTCTGCTCTAGCTATACCCAGAAATTCAGGATTATGTCTTGATTTAGTTTCATAGCTTTTTAGTGTATCATTTGGTATAGTTTTCTGAGTGGTTGCTCATTTCATCACACCCTGCTATTGATTTATCACTTTGAATGAAATATAGAAATATTACTTTCATTTAGGTCCCTTAATCCTCCCTAATTTGTAAGCATAATTATCTTAACTTTTTCTACATATATCAAGCACCATATCAGATGGTATGATTTTTGTTTCAGTCATCAAAAATGATCATAAAAACTTATGGAAAGGATAGTTTTTTTTTTATATTTAACCTAAGTTTTACCCATTTCAATATTCTTTCTTTCAAAAGTTCTAAGCCTTCTGTTAACATTTCCTTTCTATTTAGAGGTGTTTTTTTTTAAATTTTTTATTAGCCATTCTTTAAAGGTATATTTACTTGTATCAAATTCTCTTAGTTTACTTTGTCTGAAAATATCTTCATTTTACCTTAACGCCTAGGATTAGTTCCCATGGATATAGAAATCAAAGTTGATAATTCTTGCCTTGTATCTGAAAAATGTCATGCAGTGCTTTGGGCCCCCTGATCATTCAAATTGGTGCTTCCCTATAAATAATATGCCCTTTCTTGCTTCCTGTTTTCAAAGGATTTCTGGTTTTTTTTTTTTCTTTTTTTTTTAGTTTTCAGAAGTTTAATTATGATGTAACTTTGGATGGATTTCTTTGGTTTTATTCTCTCCTGGTTTCCCTCAGCTTCTTAAATCTGTATGTATATGACTTTCAGCAAATTATGGATGTTTTCTGTCATTACTTCTTTAAATACTTTGTCAGTCCCAGTCTCTCTTCTTTCCTTCTGTCACTTTGATAATACAATGTTAGCTTTTATATTATTCTTCCACAGATCTATGAAAATTTATACTTTTGTTTTTCAATCAATTTTTTTTCTGTTATACAGACTGGGTAAATTCTATTGATCTGTCTTCAAATTCTATGATTCTGTCTTCTTTTGTTTCCATTCTGCTATTGAGCTCATTCACCATGATTTTATTTTGTTGTTGTTGTTGTTGATGTGATATTCAGGTCTATCATGTCTATTTGAGGTGTGTGTGTGTTTATTGCTGAAATTTTCTAATTTTTTGTTTGTTTTAAGAGCACTTGTAATTGCTAATTAAAGCGTATTTATTATGACTGGTTTAAAATACTTGTCAAATAATTTCAGTATCTTGTTCATCTAGTATTGGTGTGTTTGGATTATCTTTTCTCATTCAGGTTGTAATTTTCCTGGCTTTAGTAAAACCAGTGATTTAAAAAAAAATTATCCTGGACTTTTTGGGTATTAAATTATGAGACTTTGGATTCTTTTTTAATCTCCTTTTTAAAGCAGGTAATCCCTTTGTTGCCATGTAATATGAGGGCTGGATGGGTGTGTATGTTAAATTCCCTGAATCCCCACTCATACTGCCTCATTAAAAATTACTGAAATGCAAGTTGTCAAACTCCTCAGTCCCTCTAACTAAATCCTGGTGAATGTCAAATGCCATCTGGATCATGCAGTGCCTTTGACTGTAATGTCCGCTTATTTTCCTGCTTGACCCTGCTGCCACCTGGGAGGGTGGAAGGGCAGGATTGACCACATTGCTTTATTGCTGCAGGATGAGGTAGATGCTCAGCTCTCCATAGTGAGACCCTGTGGACAAAGAGGAGGAGATGGAAGGAAAGCTGAGGGCAATAAGTCCCACCTTCCACCACCTCACTTAACCTTGGTGATGACAGGTGGGCATGGAAGCTAGGCTTCCTGCTGATCCATGGTGGTTAGCACGGGAGGAAAAACAGAGTACCCACTAACTCCATTTCAGGTCACCTTCCTGAGTTTAATTGCTGCAGAGTGGGGATGGGGGTTAAGCTTCCCACTAGGTCCCAGTGATATTATCTCAAAGGGAATGGAAATTCTGTCTGCTTCTTTGATGTGGGAAATGGAGGATCAGTTTCCTGCATGGTCTCTTGAACACCACTAAGTGATGGAATCAGAGGATGTGTGGAAGACTAGCTCCCTGCTTGGCCCTGATGAAACCTGGGGGAAAGGAGACAGTGGTTCCATTGATGCTTGATTGTTTAGGGCAGGTTTCCAAAAAATATTGAATGTGGTTAGCCCACTCATTTCATAGTCCTTTAGGGAGAAGAGATTTTGTTGTAACCCTTTTTCTGTCTTGCTGTTAGTGATTCTGGGATGCAGACTCCTAGAGCACACTGTCTAGGATATATGGGAGGCAGTAAGAAAACCCACAAGACTTACCACCTTGCCATTCCTCAAGTCAAAAGGTCCCTAGGCAATTAGCCTTATCCTTTTCATTTCATTCATCATCTCTACCTGTTGTTGGAGTATGTCCATGGTTCATTAATTGTGTTGGGGGGAATTTGAGAAGAATGGCGCTACTCCTTCTTGGCCAGAATTGGAGTCTGGAAGTGTTGCTATTCATGAAGCTATTTTTTTTAAGTATTCATTTAATTATATTTTCTAATTTTTGTTATAATTACTTCTTTGACTCATGGATTATATTTTAGATAAAAATGTATTGCAAAATTTCAAAATATTTTGGGATTTTTCTAATTATCTCTTTTGTTATTGCTTTCTAGTATAATTTTATATAGAATAATTTCAAGCCTTTAATACTTGTTGAAACTTGATTTCATCCAGTGTGTGAATAGTTCTAAATGTTCCATATACACTTAAAAGAATCTGTATTGTCATTTCCTAAAGTATTTTACATATTTTACATATGCAGTATTTTACATATTTCAACTAAGTCATATTTATTCATATTGAGAAAGGTGCATTTCAGTGTGACTTTGTGTCTTTGTGTGGTGACTTTGTGTGTCTCTCCTTTTTAGTGTGTCAATATTTGCTGTATACATTTAATTTTATTTTATTGGATATAAGATTTAGAACTTTATGACTTTTTGATGTATAACCTTTTTATCATTATGAAATGTCCCATATCTCTGAAATTGTTTCTTGCTTTCAAGAATTGCACCAAATTTACATTATATATTCTTTTATTGATTTCTTTCAACTTTCATTAGTCTTACTCTACAAAATGTGTCCTTTCTGAGCTGTATATATTTTTCTTTTATTTCTGTTTTTTTAAATCCAAAATAACAATCTTAATCTTCCAATTGGATTATTTAGTCTAGTTCTTGTAATTACTGGTATATTTGGGATTATATCTACTATCTTAGTATTTGTTTTCTATTCAACACTTTAGGTTTTTATTTTTTATAATTAAACATTTTATCTTCAGATAATTGTACTTTTACATGTAGTTGTATGAAAGAATACAGGTATTCTGTTTACTCCTTACCCATTTTCCCAAATGGTAACTTCTTGAAAAACTATAGTACCATACCACATTCAGGAAATGAACAAAATCCACTACTCATTCAGATTTCACGTGTGTGTGTGTGTGTGTGTGTGTGTGTGTGTAGTTCTATAGAATTTTTCTCATGTTCACATTCTTTTATCCACAAACAAGAACAGTTACATGAGAACATAAGAACCTTCCTGTTGCCCTTCCATAGCCATGCCAATATTCTTCTCCCCAGTATGCCCCTGATCTCTGACGATTTATTAATCTGTTCTTCATCTCTATTATTATGTAATTTTAAGAATATTATATAATATTATAAAATATATAATATATAAATGAAATCTTACATTATGTTACCTTAATGGGTTGAATTTTCTTACTCAGCATAATTCTCTAGTAATTCTAGCTGCATTTTTCAGTTGTTCATTTCTAAAAAGAAATGAAAAATTTCTAATTTCTAATAGTATTCCATGGTATGGATATACTGCATTAAAAATATTCACCCCTTGAAGGATATCTGGGGTCTTTCTGTTTTGGGATATTCTAAATTAAGATGCTATGAACATTTGTGTATAGATTTTTATATGAACATACATTTTCATTTCTTTGAGTAAATGCTCAAGAGCTCAATGATTGAATTGTATGTATATTTAGTTTTGTAAGAAAGAGGTACACTGTTTTTTAGACTGGCTGTACAATTCTACATCCCCACGAGCATGTATGAGTGATCTCATTTCTCTACATCATTGCCAACATTTGGTGTCATTGCCATCTTTTTAGTTTGTATTCTGTTAGGAATGTAGCAATATGTCATTGTGACCTGAATTTGTGCATTTTAAAAGTTTCGAACATCTTTTCATGTGCTTCTTTGTCACACGGAATCCTCTTTGGGGAAATTTCTTTTGTCCTTTGACTCTGTTGTAATTCGGGATTTCTTCAGAGTCTCTTTTATAAAACACTAATGCCATTCATGAAGGTTTCACTCTCATGGCTTATGGTTAAGCCACTCCCAAAGACTCCACCTATTAATGCCATCACACTGGTCATTAATATTTCACCATATAAATTTTGGGGTGAGGAAAGCAGGGGACACAAACACTCAGACCATAACATCATACAATTTAATTCAATTTACTAATTTTGCTTTTTCAGAAAATGCTAGAAACTTAGAACGATTTAACTCTTTATTCTCTTTCTATCTTTGGACATAAGTCTTTTTTTTCTTTCTTCTTCTTTTTTTTAAAGGTTTCATTTATTAGAGAGAGAGAGAATGAGGCAGGGGGGAGGGGGCAGAGGGAAAGGGAGAAGCAGCCTCCCTGGTGAGCAGCAAACCTAAGGATCTCAGGACTCTGAGATCACTACCTGAGCTGAAGGCAGACACTTAACTGACTGAGCCACCAGCATCCCTGGACATATTTCTGATATGATTTTTAATTCTATATGTATTTTAAATTCCTCAAGATATTATATTATTATTTTTACATAACTCTTCACATGTATCCTATCTTTAATCTTTCTGTTTTTCTTTGTTTCATTCTTTTGGGTTTGATTTTCTTCTGCTTTAAGAAGTCTCTTAATATTGCTATTAACAATATATGTTTTTAAGTGCATATATTTGTTTTGTTTTTACTTCAGAAAAATTCACACAGATACATGATATAGAATCATTTAGCTAAAAGAGTTTATGAGGAAAAAGAAATTGGTTGAGTCCAGATGACTCCCTACATTTTTATTTTTATGGTGCTGCAATACATCAACAGCTTTTAGCAATTGAATTAATTACACTCAATAAATATTACAGTAATAATCAGTTATAAACATAGCACTATTCAGAGTGGATTTCACAGCAATTCACATTCAAGAGCTAATTTATTGTTCATTCATTCACTCAATAAATATTGATTTAATGTCTGTAAGTAGGAGGTGTTGTGTTTTGTTCTTTCCCTGAAGGAGCTTAGAGGCCAGTGGCAGTTGCAACAGTGAGGAGAAAAAAAAAAAATAAAAGGATAAATTACTAGCTCAAGATGATAAACATAGGAAATTATTTATGTTGGTTCAAAACCTAGGATGTTATTTGTTGGCTGGATTTCCCAAGGCCCATAATTTTAACTTCAGTGATAAAATACTTCTTGTATTTACTTGCAACAAAGTTGTGTTACTGTCATATACTATTATCTAGGTATGAATTAAAACATCACAATATTTTTTATCAGTGTTAAGACAGTTTATATTCATCTATGGCAATGACCCTGATTTACAAATATATATCAGATTTTAATTCTGAAGTGTCAATATTGTAGAGCATTGTAGTTTTGGAATATTAGAATGGGAATGGGAAGTAGAGATTGTGGGAACTTTGGATACATTTAAATTGCTAAACTTAATTTTCCCTATATGAAAAGAATATATTGAATTTATATAATGTTATGTGTATGTGTGTGTGTGTGTGTGTATTTGGATTTTAGAAAGGTAGTATGTATCTTCATACATTCAATGCTGAGCATGCCTCATGGCTCACAGATGCTCAATGAATGCTTATTAAATTAGTTTTAATGAGGACACATTCCATCACTTTGTTTTTGAGTAGGAGCATCACCTACTGCATGCTTTTCAAACAGTAGGAAAATCAATAGTATTGTAATAAAATCTACTGATTTGCACTATTACTTTTGAAAATTCCAATGGCAGCAGTATCCCTAGTGTCTTTCCAAGAGTGTTCAGCCTTTTTCTCCTGAGGTGAAGACATCTGAGTTGGTGTTTTTGTTTTTGTTTTTGTTTTTATAGGCACCTATGGATGAGTTTAGTACTGGAACAGAGATCAAGGGTGATGATTGTGGGAATTATGTTTATTTAAGCATGCAAGAATTTTGTAAAATGAATTCGAATGCTGGGGACAAATATGAATCAGAAATACTCAATTCATAGTTGCTCATTGAAGGATGGGACATTTTAGAAATGTATAGTTAAGGAGATCTCAGGAGGGAGGTAAACAGGTGATAATATGAAATAGAAAAGAAGTAAATAGGTAGGGAGAAAAGGCTGATTATAATACTATAAAAACAGAATCTATTGCAAATAGTGTTTTAAGGTGAAGAAAGTTGTTGATTTTTTCAACTATAAAAAAGAAATACTGAAAGGATCAGAAACTCATTAATTTTGTAGTGATTAGGATGGAATGATTTTTGGAGTTAACTGAATGGAGAACAGTTGCTTATAAGAAGAATATTGACAGGGGCACCGGGGTGGTTTAGTTGGGTAAGCATCTGACTCTTGATTTTAGTTCAGGTCATGATCTCAGGATTGTTATCTCGAGCTCAGTGGGGAGTCTGCTTGAGATTCTCTCTCTCCTTCTCCCATTGCTCCTACCCATTCTCTCTCTCTCTAAAATAAATAAACAAAAACTTTAGAAAAAAATAAAAAAGAATATTGACAGTAAAAAATGGGAGACTATGTAAAGGTTATGCTAATGTGATGAGAGGGCAAAGAGGGATATGGAATTCAAGGCATATCATGGTCAGGCCATGGTTACTAGTTGAGGGAAAGGAGTCAATGCCAGAGAAGCTAGAGGAAAAACAGCTTCCTGTTTGGGTTATTCTTGCTATTCCATTATTCTTGCTATTCCATTGATCACTTGTTACTTGTGGTCCTATACAGATCCAGAGTGATTGAACTGATTGACTTTTTTCATTTTCTGTGATAGGTTGACAGGTCCACAAGGACTCTACTTCATGTAAACCAAGAACAACCAATAACTTTCAAAAAATATTTAACTAAATAACATTAAAATTCTACTTGATTTCTCCTACCCACAAGCCATACATGTGTTGCTTTGTATAGCACAATATCCATATATACTCCACCTCTTCACGTGTTGGTTTGCAAACTGTAAGGGCAAGGAAAGATCTAAGAAAGAGGTAGAACCCTCCAGATTGGTAGGTGACAGGTTTAATAAGAAAAGGAACTTCCTTATGTGGTTTGTCTTGAGTGATTGCAAAGTGAATAGATCTCTGCACCCACCCAAAAGAATCTTTAAGGAGTGCCTGGGTGGCTCAGTGGGTTAAGCCTCTGCCTTTGGCCCAGGTCGTGATCTCAGGGTCCTGATATGGAGGCCCGCATCGGGCTCTCTGTTCAGCAGGGAGCCTGCTTCACCCGCCCTCTCTTCCTGCCTCTCTGCCTACTTGTGATCTCTCTTCCTCTGTCAAATAGATAAATAAAATCTTAAAAAAAAAATCTTTAAGTTGATACAGAAGCCTTAATTGGGTTCAATCACTTATGCCATCCAGATGGTTTCAACAACACCTTAATGTCCTTAGGACAGCTCTTACTGTGGAAATGGTAAGCAAAATGTATTTTCTAAGGACAGGGCAGGTGGTGAGGAGCCTTCAGTAGCCTCATTCTAGCTTGAGGATCAATTTGCAATCATTTCCTCTCCATTATACTATCTTGTGGGGTTAAGGGAGAATGTTCCATAAACCCTTTAAGATATATTTAAAAAGCTTAAATTTCCTTTGGGCAACTCTAGACAAACTTCGCATAGATTTTTCAACCTAGAGAAAAATCATTTTGTCAGATATTCCCTACTTATTTTATTTCTCAAGTTTTTGACATAATTACTGATACTTCAATAATACAAGCCTAAAAGTCACATTTTAACATTTTCTGTAGCCAAAGAATGATAAAGTCCCAGCAAACCTGAGTATATCTGGATTTGAAAAAATAAATAAGGAATATACTTTAAAAGAACATATTCCAGCAAGTTTGGGGCTTAGATAAAAGATTTCTGATTGAGAAAATAAAAGATATGTATTTCTAAAACATAAAATCTTAACAAAATATAGGGTAAAGACACCAGATATTCAAGAGTTGGAATTCAAGGCTATCCTTTCATAATGACATAGAGATAGGTAGGATTCAGGAATTGAAGAAACTATGAAACAAACTATGAAATAGATATTACAAGAAATAGGTTTATCCAATTGTGTGAGATAAATACGATGAGTGTTAGGTAAGCAAGAGAATCTGCAATATATATAATGCTGAATGCAGTGAGGGTAGAAAGATGGTGAAGTAGATCATAGGTACTAAGATCTTGATTCCAAGATACCAATTGTATTGGGACTATTGTGCACAAGTTATTACTTTTTCCATGGAATTCTGACACATTAGGAAGAAAAAGCTATAAAATTAATTTAATTGAAATTTTTGAGTGTCAGGAATTCACAAGGTAGGAATGGCTGGAGGTCAAATTGTCAGGAAAGTCTATGACAAGATAAAAACACATAATTGATATGGATGAATAGGGAATTCAGTCTATGGAGGAATACAAATATATGCAGAATAGATTTATGGACAGAGACAATTATAAGGATTTAAAAAAGATGAAGAAGAATAAGATAATTAAGTGGTGATAGAAAGGAAAAGATTACAGTCAAAGAACAGAAATGTCAGAATTTAAGTTTGGCAATGACAACTGGATCTCAAGTTATCAAAAGCAGTGGATTTCTAAAATAAAGGAAATAAAATAAAAGACATACAGATTAGGAAGGAAGAACTAAAGCTCTCTTTGATTAAAGATGGCATGATAACCAAAGTAGAAAATCAGAAAGAATTGACCAAAAAAGTCCCATAACTAATAACTGATGATAGCATGTATGCAGGATACAAGATTAATATGCAAAAGTTAATCATTTTCTTATATACCAGCAGTGAAAATGAGAACTTGATAGTAAAAATATAATACCTTTTGCTTTAGCACCCAGATAAAGAAAACGTTAATTTATAGGAAAAAACTACATAACTCTGATGAATAAATCAAGGAAAATTAAATAAATGGAGAGATAGCCCATGTTCATGTATAGGAAATCTTGATATTGTCAAAATGCCAATTATTCCTAACTTGATCTTTATATTCAATGCAATCCCAATCAAAATACCAGCAAGTTATTTTGTGATTTTTTTTTTTTTTTGGAAGAGTTAGAAGAGCCAGAATAGCCAACACAAAATTCAAGAACAAGAATATTTAGAGGACTGATACTACCTGACTTTAAGACTTAGCAAAAGCTGCAATAATCAAGACAGTGTGGTACTGCAAAATAATAGACAAACAGATCAATGGAACATAATAGCGAGCCCAGAAATAGACTCCCATAAATACAGTCAACTGATGTTGAAAAAGAAGCCAAGACAATACAATGGAGAAAAGAGTCTTTTCAGCAAA
Source organism: Lontra canadensis (assembly GCF_010015895.1). Lineage (NCBI taxonomy): Eukaryota > Metazoa > Chordata > Mammalia > Carnivora > Mustelidae > Lontra > Lontra canadensis. Next base: position 3,515,756 of record NW_022631115.1, read on the forward strand.
TGGTGCTGGAACAACTGTACATCCACATGCAAAATAATGAATCTAGACCCACACCTTATACCTTTCCTCAAAATTAACCCCAAATAGATCAGAGAACTAAATGTAAAACACAGAATTATAAAATTTCAAAAAGATGACATTGATAAGAACTTGTATAAGCTTGAGTGTGGTGATGATTTTTAGATAAAACACTGAATGCATGATCTATGAACGAATAACCTGATAAGCTAGATTCCATTAAAATTAATAATTTATGTTCTACAAAAGATAATGTCAGTAGAAGGAGAAGATAAGCTATGGACTGGGGGAAAATACTTGGCAAAAGACATCTGATAAAGGACTGTTATCTCCTGCTCCAGCCCCCCCCCCAAAAAAAAAAGAAAGAAAGAAAATAAAGAGCGATGAAGCTCTAAAACTGGACAATAAGAAAATAAACAACCTAACGGAAAAAAAAATAATAAAAATAAAAAATAGGTCCGAAACCTTAATAGGCACCTCACCAAAGAAGATATGCAAATGGCAGGTAAATGTATAAAAAGATGCCCCACATCATATATTACCAGGGAAATGCAAATTAAAACAACAACAGGATACCAGCATAACTATTAAAGTGACCAAAACTTAGGACAGTGAGAATACTGAATACCTAGGAGGATATGGGGAACTAAGAATTCTCATTTACTGGCAATGAGAATTGAGACACTTGGTCCAGACACTTTGGAAGTCATCTGGCAGTTTCTTACAAAACTAAACATAACACTTACCATGTGATCCAGTAACCACATTTCTTGGTATTTACCCAAAGGAGATAAAACTTACGTCCATAAAAAACCTGTACACAGTTGTTTATAGAAGCTTTATTCATAAATACCAAAGCTGTTTCAATAGTTGAATGGATAAGGACAGCAGGGTGGGTCAGTTGGTTAAGTGTCTGCCTTTGGTTCAGGTCATGATCCCAGGGTCCTTGGATCAAGTCCAGCATTGGGCTCTTGCTGGGCAGGGAGCCTGCTTCTCCTTTTGCCTGCTGTTCCCCCTGCCGGTGCACTCTCTATCTCTCACCAATAAATAAATAAAATCTTAAAAAAATAGCTGAATGGAGGAACAAGATGGCAGAGGAGTAGGAGATCTAAATTTTGTCTGGTCCCAGGAATTCAGCTAGATAGTTATCAAACCATTCTGAACACCTACAAACTCAACAGGAGATCAAAGAAAAGAATAGCAGCAATTCTGTAAACAGAAAAGCAACCACTTTCTGGAAGGTAGGAAGTATGGAGAAGTGAATCTGAGGCAATATACAGGAAGATAGACAATGGCGGTGGGGGAGGGGAGGGAGGGAGCCTCCGTCAGCTGGCTACTGGCCAGTGATAGAATCATGGAGCACAAAACCACAATTTTTAGAAGTCTGTTCCACAAAGGAAACTCACTCCAGTGGGTAAGTGGGTGGAGGGGGCGGATGGTGAAATCTTCGCTGGGACAATGTGGTCTCAGGACCCTTGGGGTCACAGAAAGACTGGGGGGCCTGAGTGTGGCAAACCTCCCAGGTATTGGAGTGGGGAAACTGGCTGCAAAAATGTACCAGAGAATGGGCTGTAGGCTCAGGGTTGCCATAAATCATAATCCAAGGCACAATCGGGCACTACTCTTCAAGCAGGGACCCCACAAGTGGCAGATCTGGGGAGACCCCCCCTTCCTTCACCAGGAGGAGTGGTGCAGAAGCGTGCTACAGGAATCTGCTGGGTTTGGAGACTTCAAGGAGGGCATGTGCTAGAGATAGATATGATCAGTCACAGGCTGGGTGAGCTCAGAGTGCAGCCAGAGACCAGGGAGATAGGAGTGATTAATGGCTTTTCTCTAAGGGCTCACTAAAGAGAGGGGCTCTGAGCTTTTGGCTCCTCTGGGGCTGGAGATTGGGAGGCCACCATTTTCATTCTTATCCCCCAAAGGTGTGTGGGAAGCTTTCAGGGAATAAAAGTTACAGAGAACAAAGCCAAGCAGATTAATTAGTTTGGCCCCTGGCAAGGGCAGTGTAATTCCACCTTAGACAAAGACACTTGAGAATCATTGCAACAGACTCCTCCCCCAGAAGATCAGCAAGAACATCTAGCCAAGACCATGTTTACTCATCATTGAGAACCACAAAACTCCAGCACTAGGGGAATAGCACGTAGAATTCATGGCTTTCTTCCCCGTGATTTTTAGTCTTTCAAAGTTAAATTTCTAAATTTTTATTTTTTTTCTTTTTCTACTTTAAAAATTGTTTTCCTCTTTCCTATTTTAACCAACATCTTATCAGTACCTTTAATTTTTTTAAAGATTTTTATTTATTTATTTTACAGAGAAATAGAGAACACAGTAAGCAGAACAGTAGGCAGAGGGAGAGAGAGAAGCAGGCTCTTTGCTGAGCAGGAAGCCCAATGCAGGGCTTGATCCCAGGACCCTGGAATCATGACCTGAGCCAAAGGAAACCACTTAACTAACTGAGCCAACCAGGTGCCCCAAAAAATATTCTTTAATTTTCATTTTTATAATCATATTCTATTCCTTCATTTTATTTAGCCCTATTTTTGTATATATATGTTTTTATTTCTTTAAAATTTTGGGATACGGTTTCTTCTAACTTCCCAAAATATACCTAAATCTAGTATATGGTTTTGTTCTACTCTCCCCCTGATGACATTCTCTCCTCTTTTTTCTTACTTTTTTCAACCAACTTCTTATCAATTCCTTTTTTAAAATCTTCTTTAATTTCCACTCTTACACTCATATTCCATCACTTCATCATATTTATCCCTATTTTTGTATATATATCAGTTTTTCTTTCTTTAAAATTTTAGGAGGCTGTTTCTTCGAATAGACCAAAATACACACAGAATCACATGTGTGGCTCTGTTCTATTCACCAGCCTGATTATTTTTTTTTCCTTTCTTTTCCCCCAATTTCAGGTCTCTTCTGATTTGTTTAGTGTATATTTTTCTGGGGTCGTTGTTACCCTTTTAGAATTTTGTTCTCTCATTCATCTATTCTTCTTTGGACAAAATGATAAACCAGAAAACTCATCTCAAAAAAAAAAAATGTACAAGAGGCAGTAATAACTGCTAGGGACCTAATCAATATGGACTTTAGTAAGATATCAGAAATAGAGTTCAAAATCATGATCATAAAGATGCTAGCTGGGCTTGAAAAAAGCATAGAAGCTACTATAGAATCCCTTTCTGGAGAAATAAAATCCCTTTCTGAAGAAATAAAAGAACTAAAATCTAACCAAGTTGAAATTAAAAAAAAAAAAAGCTATTAATGAGGTACAATAAAAAATGGAGACTCTTACTGCTTGGATAAATGAAACAGAAGAGAAAAAATTAGTGATATAGAAGACCAAATGATGGAGAATAAAGGATCTGAGAAAAAGATGAACAACTACTGGGATCACAGTGAGAGAATTCGAGAGATAAGTGATACCATAAGATGAAACAATATTAGAATAATTGGGATCCCAGAAGAAGGAGCAAGAAGGGCAGAGGGTATATTGGAGCAAATTATAGGAAAGAGTTTCCCCAACTTGCGGAAGGAAATAAACATCAAAATCTAGGATGCACAGAGAACCCCCACCCCCAAAATCAATAAAAATAGGTCAACATCCCGTCATCTAATAGCAAATCTTACAAGTCTCAGAGACAAAGAGAAAATCCTGAAAGCAGCTCAGGACAAGAGGTCTATAACCTACAATGGTAGAAATATTAGACTGGCAGCAGACCTATCCACAGAGATCTGGCAGGCCAGGAGGACAGGCATGATATACTCAGAGCACTAAATGAGGAAAATATGCAGCCAAGAATACTATATCCAACTAGACTGTCCTTGAAAATAGGAGAAATAAAAAGCTTTCTGGACAACAAAAACTAAAAGAATTTGCAAACACTAAGCCAGTCCTACAGGAAATATTGAAAGGGGTCCTCTAAACAAAGAGAGGGGCAATGGGTGGCTTAGTGGGTTAAGCCTCTGTCTTTAGCTCAGGTCATGATCTCAGAGTCCTGGGATCGAGCCCCGCATTGGGCTCTCTGCTCAGCGGGGAGCCTGCTTCCCCCTCTCTCTCTGTCTCCCTCTCTGCTTAGTTGTGATCCCTCTTTGTCAAATAAATTAAAAATAAATAAATAAAAATAAACAAAGAGAGAGCCTAAAAGTAACATAGACCAGAAAGGAATGGAGACAATATACAGCAATAGTTAACTTACAGACAATACAATGGCACTAAGTTCATGTCTTTCATTAGTTACCTTGAATGTAAATGGGCTAAATGCCCCAATTAAAAGGTACAGGGTATCAGAATGGATTTAAAAAAAAAAAAAAGACCCAATGATATGCTGTTTGCAAGTGACTCATTTTAGACCCAAAGACACCTCCAGATTTAAAACGAGGGAGTGGAAAACAATTTACCATGCTAATGGACATCAAAAGAAACCTGGGCTGGTAATCCTTATATCAGACAAATTAGATTTTAAGCCAAGGACTATAATAAGAGATGAGGGAGGACACTATGTCATACTTAAAGGCTCTGTCCAATAAGAAGATCTAACAATTTTAAATATCTATGCCCCTAATATGGGAACAGCCAACTTTATAAACCAGTTAATAAGGTCTATCTGGCCCAATGTGTCATTCAATGCTCTGGTTTCTTTATTAATTTTCTGCTTGGATAATCTGTCTATTACTGAGAGTGGTTATCTTAAGATCCCGTAATATTAATGTATTCATATCAATAAGACTTTTTATCTTGATTAACAGTTGGCTTATGTAGTTGGCTGCTCCCATATTGGAGGCATAACTGTTTACAATTGTTAGATCTTCCTGGTGGATAGACTCTTTAAGAATGATAAGTTTCCTTCTATATCTCTGACTACAGTCTTTAGTTTAAAATCTAATTTATCTGATATGAGAATCGCTACCCCAGCTTTCTTTTGAGGCCCATTGGCATGAAAGATGCTTCTCCATCCCTTCATTTTCAGTACGGATGTATCCTTAGGTTCCAAATGGGTCTCTTGTAGACAACATATGGACAGGTCCTGTCATTTTATACAATCTGCAACCCTGTGCTCTTTTATGGGAGCATAAAAATAAACACGTTGAGAGTGTTTATTGAAATATACATTTCTATTGACATCGTGTTTCCTGTGAAGTCCTTGTTTTTATAGATTTTCTCTGTAAATTTCTGTTCTATGTCACTTTTGGATTCTTTCTTCTTTTATAGACACCCCCCCCCCTTAATATTTCTTGTAGTGCCAGCTTAGTGGTCACATACTCTTTTAAACCTTGCTGGTATTGAAAGCTCTTTAACTCTCCATCCATTTTGAATGTCAGCCTTGCTGGATAAAGTATTCTTGGCTGCATGTTCTTCTCATTTAATGCCCTGAATATGTCTTGCCAGCCCCTCCTGGCTTGCCAGGTTTCTGTGGACAAGTCTGATGTTATTCTGATGGACCTTCCTCTGTACATAAGAAATTTCTTCCCCCTAGCTGCTCTCAAGAGCTCCTGTCTGAAATTATGACTTATGAGTTTCACAATCAGGTGTCTCGAGGTCTTTCTAAATTCTATGATCTTGGGGGGAAACCTTTCTGCCTCTAGGGCATGAACACTGCTTCCATTCCCCAGATTGGGAAAATTTTCATGGAGAATTTGTTCAACTATATCTTCTAGTCTCTTTCCTTCTCCTCACCCTCAGGGATCCCAAGAATTCTGACATTGGAATATTTCATGGCATCATTTATTTCCCTAATTCTGTTTTTATGGCTTCTAAGCTATTTGTTCCAGGCCTCCTCATCCTTTTTCTCTATCATGTTGTCCTGTAGATCACTATTCTATCTTTTGCCTTGGTTACCCTAGATGTTAGAGAATTTAGATTAGATTGGATCTCATTGATAGCATTTTAAACTTCTTCCTGGGTGGCTTTCATTTCTGCCTTGATTCCATGTTGTCATTAATGGTTTTCTCCAACCTAGCCATTGCCTGGATAATTGTTACCCTGAATTCCCTTTACAACATACTGTTTATGTCCATATACAGTAGCTCTGATGGAGAGGGCACAATCTCTGAATTTTTTGTCTGTCGAGCATTCCTCCTCCTAGTCATTTTGGTGAGAGGTGGTTGAGGGGATGCATAACTGAATATATCAACTGTGATTCAGGCATTGTGCACCCTGGAACACTTCTGAGCAATTGGAAGACACCATCAAAAAAAAAAAAAAAAAAAAAAAAAAAAAAAGGGAGAGAGAAAGAGAGAAACAGAAGAGAGAGAGAGAGAGAACCTAGCCAGAATGGGCCCCAAAGGTAAGATTTATAAGGTATACAAACAAAACAGACAAACAAAAAGATTGACAAAAGTAAATGATGAGAAAAAGAAAGAACCCAGCCAAAACGAACCCCATGTATAAGATTTATATAATACCAGAACAAAAACAAATACACAGAGACACTGACAAGAAAAATATGGGAGGGTGGTTATAAATCCTCAGTGTAGGCAAGGAAGGTTATTTTGATTCTTCCTGGTACATATTGATAACTTTGTTGAAGGTCTCAACTTTCCAGAGATAAAGGGAGATTAAAACTGTTTTATATATAGGGGTAGTCTTGATTAGGGGAAGAGGATTACCTTTAAGCTTATATCTATATGTATATTAAAATAGAAAAGAAAAAGAAAAGCAGATATATGTGTGAAAAAAAGTTCAAGTTAAAAGGTTATTATGGAATACGTTGTATTAAAACTCTAATTGTAATAGTAAATAGGTTTAAAAAATTAAACAGAACAAGAATAGTGAGAATTACTTAAAAATAAAAGTTGTATCTATGAAATATACAGGTTTTAGGGCAATACCAGGAGCTGAATATCCTGTTTTCCCCTGATATTGGGGTTTTACAATATGGAGACCCTGTGGTGGTTGTCCTCTCGTTCTTTTGGCTGGCTTTCTTGGGAGGGCCCTGCCATGTTTTTCTTTTTTTTTTCTTTTTTTTCAAGCAGTCTTGCTTGGGTTGAGCCCTCCTGCCCCCATCAAGGGGCTGAGCTCTGTGGAAACTGGATTTTCAGGCTTTTGTTCTCTGGAAGTTTTTGTTTGTTTGTTTGTTTGTTTTTTTCCTTGGCGGCTTTTTGTGGCTTTTCAAGGTTTAGAGGAAAGCAAACTGCACCCAGACCTCTGTCTCAGAGAGAAGCCTCAGTCCACTCCCTGCTGTGTGGTCCAGAACACACAGATGCCCCCTCTGCAAACTCTGCTGAGCTGTGCACCCTCCCACAGGCAGAGCACATCCCCAGCCACTGCCTTAGGGGTTGCTTGAAGCTTCTACTTGTCTCTGCAGCCCAGGCCAAAACCAACTAATAACAAAATCAAAGACAAACATCAACAATAATACCATAATAGTAGGGGACATTAACACACCACCTCACTGAAATGGACAGATCATCTAAGCAAAAGATCAACAAGGAAATAAAGGCTTTAAGCAACACACTGGACCAGATGGACATCACAGATATATTTAGAACATTTTATCTCGAGCAACAGAATACACATTCCTCTCTTGTGCACATGGAACATTCTCCAGAATAGATCACCTCCTGGGGCACAAATCAGGTCTCAACTGGTACCAAAAGATTGGGTTCATTCCCTGCATATTTTCAGAGCAAAATGATTTGAAACTAGAACTCAGCCACAAGAGGAAAGTTGGAAAGAACTCAAATACATGGCAGCTCTTTAGAGCATCCTCCTAAAGAATGAATGGGCCAACCAGGAATTAAAGAGAGTTTAAAAAAATCATGAAAACAAGTGAAAATGAGAACACAACTGTTCAAAATCTTTGAGATGCAGCAAAGGCAGTCCCAGAAGGAAAGTATATAGCAATACAAGCCTTTCTCAAGAAACAAGAAAGGTCTTAAATACACATTCTAACCTTATACCTAAAGGAACTGGAGAAAGAACAGCAAATAAAGCCTAAACCCAGCAGGAGAAAAGAAATAATAAAGATCAGAGCAGAAATCAATGAAATAGAAACCAAAAGAACAGTACAAAAGAACAATGAAACTAGGAGCTTGTTGTTTGAAGGAATTAATTGGATTTATAACCCCCTGGCCAGACTTATAGAAAAGGAGAAAGAGCCAAAGTAATAAAATCATGAATGAAAGAGGAGACACCAAAGAAATACAAACAATTATAAGAACAAATTATGAATGGCAACTATATGCCAGCAAATTAGACAATCTGGAAGAAATGGATGTATTCCTAGAGATGTATTAACTACCAAAACTGAACCAAGAAGAAAGAGAAAACCTGAACAGACCCATAACCAGTAAGGAAACTGAAACAGTCATCAAAAATCTCTCAACAAACATGAGTCCAGGGTCAGATGTCTTTCCAGGGGAATTCTACCAAACATTTAAAGAAGAATTAATACCAATTCTCCTGAAACTGATCCAAAAAATAGAAACAGAAGAAAAACTTCTAAACTCATTCTATGAGGCCATCATTACCTTGATCCCCAAATTAGACAAAGACCTCATCAAAAAGGAGAATTACAAACCAATATCCCTGATCAACATGTATGCAAAAATTTTCACCAAAATACTATCCAGTAGGATTCAACAGTACATTAAAGGGATTATTCACCACGACCAAGTGGGTTATATTCCTGCACTGCAAGTTTCATTCAGCATCCACAAATCAATCAGTGTGATACAATACATTAATAAAATAAAGTTCAAGGACCATAGAATACTCTCAATATATGGAGAAAAAGCATCCAACAAAGTAAAACATCCTTTCTTGAACAAAACTCTTCACAGTATAGGGAAAGAAGGTACATACTTCAATATCATAAAAGCCATCTATGAAAATCCCACAGAAAATATCATCCTTAATGGGGAAAAACATAGCTTTTCCCCTAAGATCAGGAACATGGCAGCGATGTCCACTATCTCCACTGCTATTCAACACAGTACTACAAGTCCTAGCCTCAGCAATCAGACAACAAAAAGAAATAAAAGGCATCCAAGTAGACAAAGAAGGAGTCAAATTGTCAGTGTTTGCAGATGAGATGATACTTTATATGGAAAACCCAAAAGATTCCACTCCAAAACTGCTAGAACTCATACAGGAATTCAGTAAAGTGTCAGGATACAGAAATCAGTTGCATTTCTATACACCAACATGACAGAAGAAAGAGAAATTAAGGAGTTAATCCTATTTACAATTGTACACAAAACCATAAGATACCTAGGAATAAATCTAACTAAAGAGAAAATGAACCTGTACCCAGAAAACTCTGGAATAGTCATGAAAGAAATTGAGGAAGACATAAAGAAATGGAAAAATGTTCCATGCTTATGGGTTGGAAGAACAAATATTGAGAAAATATCTGTGTTACCTAGAGCAATCTAAACATTTAATGTGATCCCTATCAAAATACCATCAACTGTTTTCAAAGAAATGAAACAAATAATCCTAAAATTTGTGTGCAACCAGAAAAGACCCCAAATAGCCAGAGCAATGTTGAAAAAAGAAAACCAAAGCTGGTGACATCACAATTCTAGACTTCAAGCTCCATTACAAATCTGTGATCATTAAGACAGTATGGTACTGGCACAAAAGCAGACACATAGATCAATGGAACAGAAAAGAAAACCCAGAAATAGACCCTCAACTCTATGGTCAACTAATCTTCAACAGAGCAGGAAAGAATGTCCAATGGAAAAAATACAGTCTCTTCAACAAGTGGTGTTGGGAAAATTGGACAGCCACATGCTGAAGAATGAAAGTGGACCATTTCCTTACAACACACACAAAAACAGACTTGACATGAAAGAATGACCTCGATGTGAGACAAGACTCCATCAAAATCCTTGAGCAGAATACAGGTAGCAACCTCTGTGACTTTGGCTATTGCAACTTCTTCCTAGAGACATCACCAATGGCAAGGGAAGCAAGCATGAAAATGAACTATTTGGACTTCATTAAGATTAAAACAACAACAACAAACAAACAAACAAAAACACTTTTACACAGCAAAGGTAACAGTCAACAAAACCAAAAGACAACTGATAGAATGGGAGAAGATATTTGCAAATGACATATCAGATAAAGTCTAATATCCAAAATCGATAATACACTTATCAAATGCAACACCCTAAGAACAAAGAATCCAATTAAGAAATGGGCAGAAGACATGAACAGATATTTCTGCAAAGAAGACATCCAAATGGCCAACAGACACATGAAAAAGTGCTCCACATCACTCGGCATCAGGGAAATACAAATCGAAACCACAGTGAGATACCACCTCACACCAGTCAGAATGGCTAAAATTAACAAATCAGGAAAGGACAAGTGTTGGGGGAATGCAGAGAAAAGGGAACCTTCCTACACTGTTGGTGAGAATGCAAGTTGTTGCATCCACTTTGGAAAACAGTATGCAGGTTCCTCAAAAAGTTGAAAATAGAGCTACCCTAAAACCCAGCAATTGCACTACTGGGTTTTTACCCAAAGATACAAATGTAGTGATCTGAAGGGCCACGCACACCCGAATGTTTATAGCAGCAATGTCCACAATAGCCAAACCATGAAAAGAACCTAGATGTCCATAAACAGATGAATGGATAAAGAAGATGTGGTATATATATATACAATGGAATATTTGCAGGCATCAAAACCCCCAAATCTTGTCATGTGGAATGATGTGGATGGATCTATGAAATAAGTCAATCAGAGAAAGATAATTATCATGTGATCTCACTGATATGGGGAATTTGAGAAACAAGACAGGATCATAGGGGAAGGGAGGGGAAAATGGAACAAGATAAAAACAGAGAGGGAGACAAACCATGAGACTCTTAATCTCAGGAAACAAAATGAGGGTTGCTGGAGGAGACAGAAGTGGGAGAGATACAGTGATTGGATAATGGACATTGGGGAGGGTATTTGCTATGGTGAGTGCTGTGAATTATGTAAGATTGATGAATCACAGACCTCTACCCCTGAAACAAATAATACATTATATGTTAATAAAAATTAATAAAATAAAATAAAGTAGTTGAATGGATAAATAAACTGTATATTCCAGATAATGGAATATTATCCAGAACTAAAAAGAAATGAGCTATCAAGTCATAAATAGACATGGGAGAACTGCAAATGCATATTTCCAAATGAAAAAAGTCAATCTGAAATAACTACATGCTGCATGATTCCAACCATACAACATTCTAGAAAAGACAAAACAATAGAGGCAATAAAAAGATCAGTGGCTATAGGTGTAGGAATATACAAGGGAAGGTAGAGGAAGAAATTAAGAAGTTGGGCAGAGAGGATATTTAGGGCAATGAAAATACTCTGTATGATATTATAACGATGGATACATGATATCCTACCTACATTTGTCAAAACCCACAGAATACAGAACACTAAGAGTGAATACTAACTAATGTAAACTGTGGACTTTGGATGCTAATGATGTGTTGATGTAGATTCATCAATTGTAACACATGTACCACTCTAGTTAGGGAATGTTCATAATAGAGGAAGCACTACATGTGTGGAGGCAAGGAGTATATTGTAAACCTCTTTACTTCCCCCTCAATTATGCTGTGACTCTTTTCTTTTTTTTTTGTAATATAAATCTTTATTGTCATATGCAATGTACAAAATAAATAATTTTTCATAATAAATTCTAAATCTGTTATTTTTTTGTATATTATTTTCTAATTTATTTTTTAGAAACATATAATGTATTTTTATCCCGAGGGGTACAGGTCTGTGAATCGCCAGGTTTACACACATCACAGCACTCACCATAGCACATACCCTCCCCAGTGTCCATAACCCAACCCCACGCCCAACCCCTGTCCCCCTAGCAACCCTCAATTTGTTTTGTGAGTTTAAGAGTCACTTATGGTTTGTCTCCCTCCCAATCCCATCTTGTTTCATTTATTCTTCTCCTACCCCCTTAACCTCCCCCTTGTTGCATCTCCGCTTCCTCATATCAGGGAGATCATATGATAGCTGTCTCTCTCTGATTGACTTATTTCGCTAAGCATGATACCCTCTAGGTCCATCCATGTCGTCGCAAATGGCAAGATTTCATTTCTTTTGATGGCTGCATAGTATTCCACTGTGTATATATACCACATCTTGTTTATCCATTCATCTGGTGATGGACATCTAGGTTCTTCCCATAGTTTGGCTATTGTAGACATTGCTACTATAAACATTCGGGTGCACGTGCCCCTTCAGATCACTACGTTTGTATCTTTAGGGTAAACAGCCAGTAGTGCAATTACTGGGTCATAGGGTAGTTCTATTTTCAACATGCTGAGGAACCTCCATGCTGTTTTCCAGAGTGGTTGCACTAGCTTGCATTCCCACCAACAGCGTAGGAGGGTTCCCCTTTCTCCGCATCCTCACCAGCATCTGTTATTTCCTGACTTGTTAATTTTAGCCATTCTGACTGTTGTGAGGTGGTATCTCATTGTGGTTTTGATTTGTATTTCCCTGATGCCGAGTGATATGGAGCACTTTTTCATGTGTCTGTTGGCCATCTGGATGTCTTCTTTGCAGAAATGTCTGTTCATGTCTTCTGCCCATTTCTTGATTGGATTATTTGTTCTTTGGGTGTTGAGTTTGCTAAGTTCTTTATAGATTTTGGACACTAGCCCTTTAACTGATATGTCGTTTGCAAATATCTTCTCCCATTCTGTCAGTTGTCTTTTGGTTTTGTTAACTGTTTCCTTTGCTGTGCAAAAGCTTTTGATCTTGATGAAATCCCAATAGTTCATTTTTGCCCTTGCTTCCCTTGCCTTTGGTGATGTTCCTAGGAAGATGTTGCTGCAGCTGAGGTCGAAGAGGTTGCTGCCTGTGTTCTCCTCAAGGATTTTGAAGGATTCCTTTCTCACATTGAGGTCCTTCATCCATTTTGAATCTATTTTCATGTGTGGTGTAAGGAAATGGTCCAATTTCATTTTTCTGCATGTGGCTGTCGAATTTTCCCAACACCATTTACTGAAGAGGCTGTCTTTTTTCAATTGGACATTCTTTCCTGCTTTGTTGAAGATTAGCTGACAATAGAGTTGAGGGTCTATTTCTGGGCTCTCTACTCTGTTTCATTGATCGATGTGTTTGTTTTTGTGCCAGTACCATGCTGTCTTGATGATGACAGCTTTATAATAAAACTTGAAGTCTGGAATTGTGATGCCACCAACTTTGGCTTTCTTTGTCAATATTCCTTTGGCTATTCAAGGTCTTTTCTGGTTCCATATAAATTTTAGGATTATTTGTTCCATTTCTTTGAAATAAAAATGGATGGTATTTTGATAGGAATTGCGTTAAATGTGTAGATTGCTTTAGGTAGCATAGACATTTTCACAATATTTATTCTTCCAATCCAGGAGCATGGAACATTTTTCCATTTCTTTGTGTCTTCCTCAATTTCTTTCATGAGTACTTTATAGTTTTCTGAGTATAGATTCTTAGCCTCTTAGGTTAGGTTTATTCCTAGGTATCTTATAGTTTTGGGTGCAATTGTAAATGGGATGGACTCCTTAATTTCTCTTTCTTCTGTCTTTTTGTTGGTGTAGAGAAATGAAACGGACTTCTGTGCATTGATTTTATATCCTGACACTTTACTGAATTCCTGTACAAGTTCTAGCAGTTTTGGAGTGGAGTCTTTTGGGTTTTCCACATATGGTATCCTATCATCTGTGAGGAGTGATAGTTTGACTTCTTCTTTGCCGATTTAGATGCCTTTAATTTCCTTTTGTTGTCTGATTGCTGAGGCTAGGACTTCTGTGTTGAATAGCAGTGGTGATAATGGACATCCTTGCCGTGTTCCTGACCTTAGCGGAAAGCTTTCAGTTTTTCTCCATTGAGAATGATATTTGCGGTGGGTTTTTCATAGATGGTTTTGATAATATTGAGGTATCTGTCCTCTATCCCTACACTTTGAAGAGTTTTGATCAGGAAGGGATGCTGTACTTTCTCAAATGCTTTTTCAGCATCTATTGAGAGTATCATATGGTTCTTGTTCTTTCTTTTAGTAATGTGTTGTATCACATTGATTGATTTGTGGTTGTTGAACTAGCCTTGCAGCCCTGGAATAAATCCCACTTGGTTGTGGTGAATAGTCCTTTTAATGTACTGTTGAATCCTATTGGCTAGTATTTTGGTGAGAATTTTTGCATCTGTGTTCATCAAGGATATTGGTCTGTAGTTCTCTTTTTTGATGGGATCCTTGTCTGGTTTGGGGATCAAGGTGATGCTGGCCTCATAAAATGAGTTTGGAAGTTTTCCTTCCATTTCTATTTTTCGGAACAGTTTCAGGAGAATAGGAATTAGGTCTTCTTTAAATGGTTGGTAGAATTGCCCTGGGAAGCCTTCTGGCCCTGGGCTCTTGTTTGTTTGGAGATTGTTGATGACTGTTTCAATCTCCTTACTGGTTATGGGTCTGTTCAGGCTTTCTATTTCTTCCTGGTTCAGCTGTGGTAGTTTATATGTCTCTAGGAATGCACCGATTTCTTCCAGATTGTCAAATTTGTTGGTGTAGAGTTGCTCATAGTATGTTCTTATAATTGTCTCTATTTCTTTGGTGTTAGTTGTGGTCTCTCCTCTTTCATTCATGATTTTATTTATTTGGGTCCTTTCTCTTTTCTTTTTGATAAGTCTGGCCAGGGGTTTATCAATCTTATTAATTCTTTCAAAGAACCAGCTCCTACTTTCGTTGATTTGTTCTATTGTTTTTTTTTTGGTTTCTATTTCATTGATTTCTGCTCTGATATTTATGATTTCTCTTCTCCTGCTGGGTTTAGGGTTTCTTTATTGTTCTTTCTCCAACTCCTTTAGGTGTAGTGTTAGGTTGTGTACTTGAGACCTTTTTGTTTCTTGAGAAAGGCTTGTACCGCTATATATTTTCCTCTCAGGACTGCCTTTGCTGTGTCCCACAGATTTTGAACTGTTGTGTTTTCATTATCATTTGTTTCCATGAATGTTTTCAATTCTTCTTTAATTTTCTGGTTGACCCATTCATTCTTTAGAAGGATGTTGTTTAGTCTCCATGTATTTGGGTTCTTTCCAAGTTTCCTCTTGTGATTGAGTTCTAGCTTCAGAGCATTGTGGTCTGAAAATATGCAGGGAATGATCCCAATCTTTTGATACCAGTTGAAACCTGATTTAGGACCGAGGATGTGATCTATTCTGGAGAATGTTCCATGTGCCTTAGAGAAGAATGTGTTTTCTGTTGCTTTGGGATGAAATGTTCTGAATATATCTGTGATGTCCATCTGATCCTGTGTGTCATTTAAGACCTTTATTTCCTTGTTGATCTTTTGTTTGAATGATCTGTCCATTTCAGTGAGGGGAGTGTGAAAGTCCCCTACTATTATTGTATTATTGTTGATGTGTTTCTTTGATTTTGTTATTAATTGGTTTATATAGTTGGCTGCTCCCACGTTAGGGGCATAGATATTTAAAATTGTTAGATCTTCTTGTTGGACAGACCCTTTGAGTATGATATAGTGTCCTTCCTCATCTCTTATTATAGTTTTTGGCTTAAAATCTAATTGATCTGATATAAGGATTGCCACCCCTGCTTTTTTCTGATGTTCATTAGCATGGTAAATTGTTTTCCACCCCCTCACTTTAAATCTGGAGGTGTCTTCGGGTCTAAAATGAGTTTCTTCTAGGCAACATATAGATGGATTTTTTGTTTTTTTATCCATTCTGATACCCTGTGTCTTTTGATTGTGGCATTTAGCCCATTAACATTCAGGGTAACTATTGAGAGATATGAGTTTAGTACCATTGTATTGCCCATAAGGTGACTGTTCCTGTATATTGTCTGTGTTCCTTTCTGATCTACTACTTTTAGGCTCTCTTTGCTTAGAGGACCCCTTTCAATATTTCCTGTAGAGCTGGTTTGATGTTTGCAGATTATTTCAGTTTTTGTTTGTCCTGGAAGCTTTTAATCTCTCCTTCTATTTTCAATGATAGCCTAGCTGAATATAGTATTCTTGACTGCATTTTCTTCCTGTTTAGTGCTTTGAATATATCATGCCAGTTCTTTCTGGCCTGCCAGGTCTCTGTAGATAAGTCTGCTGACAATCTAATATTTTTACCATTGTATGTTACAGACTTCTCTTCCTGGGCTGCTTTCAGGATTTTCTCTTTGTCACTAAGACTTATAAATTTTACTATTAGGCGACGGGGTGTGGACCTATTCTTGTTGCTTTTGAGAGGGGTTCTCTGCACCTCCTGGATTTTGATGTTTGTTCCCTTTGCCATATTAGGGAAATTCTCTCCAATAATTCTCTCCAATATACCTTCTGTTCCCCTCTTTCTTTCTTCTTCTTCTGGAATCCCAATCATTCTAATGTTGTTTTGTCTTATGGTGTCACTTATCTCTTGAATTCTCCCCTCGTGGTCCAGTAGCTGTTTGTCTTTCTTTTGCTCAGCTTCTTTATTCTCTGTCATTTGGCCTTCTATATCACTAATTCTTTCTTCTGCCTCATTTATCCTAGCAGTAAGAGCCTCCATTTTTGATTGCACCTCATTAATAGCTTTTTTTTTATTTCAACTTGGTTAGATTTTAGTTATTTTATTTCTCCAGAAAGGGCTTTTATATCTCCCGAGATGGTGTCTCTAATATCTTCCATACGTTTTTTGAGCCCAGCTAGAACCTTGAGAATTGTCATTCTGAACTGTAGATCTGACATATTACCAATGTCTGTATTGATTAGGCCCCTAGCCTTCGGTATTGCCTCTTATTCTTTTTTTTGTGGTGGATTTTTCCACCTTGTCATTTTGTCCAGATAAGAGTATATGAATGAGCAAGTGAAATCCTAAAAGGGTGGCAACAACCCCAGGAAAATATGCTTTAACCAAATCAGAAGAGACCCCAAATTTTGAGGGTGAGAAAGTGGTTAAAAAGAGGTTCCAAAAATAAAAAGAAACAAATTTAAAAAGAAAACAAATAAAGAAAAAATATAAAATAGAAAAAATATATATATATTAGATAAACTAGTTAAAAAACGTTAAAAAAGATATGGGTAAAAGTTAAAAAAATTTAGCAGATGAAGAAAAAAAGATAGAAAAAAAATTAAATTAACTGCAAGACTAAAGAATCATGGGAAGAAAGCCATGAGTTCCGTGCTTTGCTTTCTCTTACTGTGGAATTCTGCTGCTCTCCTTGGTATTGAACCTGCACTCCTTGGTAGGTTAACTTGGTCCTGGCTGGATTTCTTGTTGATCTTCTGGGGGAGGGGCCTGTTGTAGTGATTCTCAAGTGTCTTTGCCCCAGGCGGAATTACACTGCCCTTACCAGGGGCCAGGCTGAGTAATCCACTCAGGTTTGCTTTTGGGAGCTTTTGTTCCCTGAGCGCTTTCCGTAGAGTTCTGGAGGACGGGAATGAAAATGGCGGCCTCCCAGTCTTCGGCCCAGAGGAGCCGAGAGCTCGGGGCCCCACTCCTCAGTGCACCCTCAGAGAATAGTGCCCAATCACTTCCGTCTCCCTGGCCTCCAGCCAGGCTCCGAGCTCAACCAGCCTGGGACCTGTTCAAGGTAATCCCAAGCTGAGAGCTCACTCCTCAGCTCTGTCTCTGTAGCCAGCTTTCCCGCTCTAATACCTGCAAGCTCTGCGACACTCAGACACCCCCGATCCTTCTGTGACCCTGCGGGACCTGAGGCCATGCTGACCCCGCATGGGCTTCACCCTGGTTTATCCTCTGGAGTAATGTCCCTCAGTGGAGCATACTTTTAAAAGTCCCAATTTTGTGCTCTGTTGCTCGGCTGCTTGCCGGGAGCCAGCCCCTCTCCCCACGGTCTATCTTCCTGTCACCTGGATTCACTTTTCCGCAGTCCTACCTTTCAGAAAGTGGTTGATTTTCTGTTTCTAGAATTGCTGTTCTTCTCTTCGATCTACCTTTGGATTTGTAGGTGTTTGCAATGTTTAGATAAGCTATCTAGCTGATCTCCCGCTACCTGATGTAGTCTCAGGCTGCTACTTCTCTGCCATCTTGACTCCTCCCCTAAAACTGCTCTTTAAAAAAGTCTTAACAATACAAGGTGTGAGGGGCAAATGTTGCTCTTTTTATTTTACACACAGAAAAATTCAAAGTTAGAAATTTACATAAAATTATTTGCAATAATTTTGCAGATAATAAATGAAGTGGGATAGAAGAGCTTTTCAGACAAAGGGAATACTAGGGAGGGGCAGAAATAATTGCATAAAATTACAGGACTTATTTAGAGTATGATGAGTTACTGTGTTTCAAATCACAAAACAAACTGGCGATTTAAACCTTGGAAAATAGGTAACTAAATAGTTCAGAAGAGCTCCCCATGTACCTCACCAAATTTTGGGTTTTGAGCCTGACTAATAAAAGCTATAATGAAGCATTCAACCAAGATAGGATGTCCAATGCAGAAAAGATCCTGAACTTGGTGAATGTGATTTGAACTCAACAAGAAATAGAGTATACTGCTGAAATCACTAACCTAAGTTCCTTTTTTTTTCCTTTTCATTTATCACTTTCCCAAATAACTAATAACCAAATCAAGTAAGTGGCTTGTTTTCAATACCACTTGAATCAATGTTTTCTACTAGTACACAGAAAACCACTCTCTCAAAACAAACTCTGATCTTGTCGGTCTTGACTATTACAATACCTTCCTATATCCTTCTTTATTTTATTATCATTTTTTCCCATTTTCTTCACCACCACAGAGAACCTCTCTAAAATACAAATATGAGCCTTTCATTCCAATTCTTGAATATTTCCATTGGCTCCCCCTGACTTTAAGGATTAGGTAGAAGTGTTCTAACATGCTAACATGCTTTGCAAAACTCTTAATGATTAAGCTTTACTTTATCACCAACTTCATGACTTGCCACCTCCCCACATGCACATTGTCCAATCCCAAAAGCCCCCATTTCTCCCAACCTGCTCATGATAATTTGGTTTTGGATTAACTTTTCCTGTCCAAATGCTTTTCCTTATCATCATCTAAGCTCTTAGCCAGTGAGAACCCAAACTTTGAAGTAATTTGACACTATTCTCTTCCTCAAATTCCATTTTAAAAATGGTGTTATTAAGTCACACCCTTTCTAATGCCTTTATAAAGCCCTTGAGCTAATTGGTTCATTTTCACTCTGACTAACATGTATTTATTTCAGTTCCATATAATCTCATAGTTTACCAGTTTTATTGGTAGTTTTTTATTTAAAGGCCCATGGTTTCTCTCTCTGGACTTTGAGCCCCTCTAGTGACATACAAAGCCCTTCTGATCCAAGCCTGCCTGCTTTTCCATGCTCATATTCCACCCTCTTCCTCATGGATGTAGCAATCCAGCCCCTCCAAATTGGTATATTTTAGTGTCTGCACTTCATTTTCCTCATATTTGAAGTGCTGTCTCTCTCTGCTTTCTCCTGTTCACTCCTCACAAATTTAACGTCTTCCTACATATGCCTTCATGACGTATAGAATCAGCAATGAATCAAAATATGAATTATAAATGGTGTTAATAAGAAATAATATATATGCATAAATTATATTGGAAATCATGTATGAACTTCTATAGTTAGCAGAACATTTCTCACATAAAGAAAGATTAAATTTTTATTTAAAAAATAAACCTGCATTAAAATTCAGCAACTTTTGAGAATAATTTTCATTGCCAGAGCAATGACCAAGAATCCTCAGGAAAATATAAAAATATTGAGCAGATATAACTTCAGGTTTTTGATTCTAATACTGTAACTGTTTTTTCAGTAAGTGTGTGTGTGTGCACACATGTGTGTATATTAAAAATCATAATTATGCCTGGGTATCCTCTAGACTACTAAAATACTGTTAAAGTTTAATGTCTCTCAATACCAAATAAATGGATAATGTAGTCTATTGATTTCAAAATGTGTACCATCAAATAAGATGAAATGAAAAACTTTTTTTTCCTGATTATCTCTAGTCAGAGAAATATATTTTCTAAAAGCTAAAAATAAAAGCAAAAGCACTATAGTTCTTCCTAAGTGCCTGATGAAGGAATAAGTCCACTAAACATTCCCAAATATTGCAGTTAAGACTACATATTAATAGATTATTCACAGGAAAATTATTCATAGAGCTTCAGTGATATGTGAAAGTTATCTGCATCTCACAAATTACTCCATAAATACTTGTTAAATCTGTAAAGTAGATTATTCTCATTTTCCTATATAGGAAATTGCTGTCACAACTAAGTAGACTAATTTGCCAATACTCTCATTTATTCAAGACTATAATCCTTATGATCAGCCTATTTTGTAAGATGTCATATGTAAGCAAAGTAACTGTTCAAGTATTTCACTTATATTCATGAAAGAGTTTCTATTAAATCAACCTAAGAAGTTGAAAGGAATGTAAAAAGTGATATATGTTAACATGTAAGCCTGGATTTATAAAAGATTAGTCCCACAGAATTATTCTTTCTAGAGACCATGTAACATACATGATTGCATACAGTGCAGATTTGATCTTAGTATATTAACTTTAATCAGCTAAAAATATCAGAAGCTGCCATGATTTATTTAAAACAGAGAGGACAAATACGTTCAGGACATGCCTTAATTTATGGGGCATGAAGAAACAGTTATGATCATCAGAAGGCAGAAAGAAATGTGTATTACTAAACTTAAATTAGTTCTCATTTTCCATGGATGGTTGAGTTCTCTGGATGTTTTAAATGTCTTCCTCACTGCTGAATATCAAAATTAAAGCTAAGAAAGACATGTGAAGTTATAATATTCTTTTCATGCCATGCATATTTTTTTCTTGTCACAAATTCAAAAGAATGCTACTTCAAAGAGACAGACAATAGTTGTACTTTCTAAAGTCTTTTCATGTATTTTTAAGAGAAAACAAAAAAGTATATTTGAACACTTGCAGTTATCTGTTGAAAGGGGTTAGTGAAGGGTGTAAGAGAAGATTTCTCTAAAAATATCAATAACTTAGAAGCAGAGTGCCTTTGAAGTGAGAGCTTTAGCATGTGTCCACTTATAAGATATGGATTTATGTCATGGGAAGGCAAGGTGACACAGGTGCTGGAGTTGAGCGAGGCCTATGCTCTGTGGGGTGTCCTTTCTTTGTTTGAGGAAGTGAAATCATGCCTACTACCCACATATACCTAGTTACAAAATACAGAAGACAGAAAAAGTATTAAAGAAAAATATATAAATTTATATAATTTACAAAACCTTTGAATGCTGAACTTCAGAAGTTTCAATTTCTTCATAAATGGCTGAGATTTAAATACAGTTTGTGTGTTTCCAAAGTGTGTCATGTTACACAACAGAGTCATTCTCAAGCTCAAACCATTTGGCTGGCTTCCTTTCATTTTGAAAATTTTATCAATGATGTCCATTAAGCTCACATCTAAATATGCAAGAACTTCATACAAAAAAAAAAAAGTCATTAAAGCTGTAGGGAGCCAGTTTGAATTCTATAACACTTGGTAAGCAACTTAGGATGACATCATTTAATTTTCTCTACAACAATGACAAAAAATCAACAGAAGACCATAAGAATATTTATACTGGCCATGGATTTTATTTTATTTTTTAAAGATTTTATATATTTATTTGACAGACAGAGATCACAAGTAGGCAGAAAGACAGGCAGAGAGAGAAGAAGGGAAGCAGGCTCCCTGCTGAGCAGAGAGCTCGATGCGGGGCTCAATCCCAGGACCCTGGGATCATGACCTGAGCTAAAGGCAGAGGCTTTAACCCACTGAGCCATCCAGGTGTCCCTGGCCATGGATTTTAAAGAAAAGTTTGGTTATTGAAATGTACAACATTCACATAAATTCAGAGAAAATTTAAAGCTGAGGAGGAGCTATGAAACTCTTGTTCAAACCATCTTTGAGAAGAAGGATAAACTGAGGTTGAAGATAGTTTACAACTAACAAAATGCTCTAGCACATGACATCAGGCAATTTTGTATATGATGTTTAATGTTTGTGTGTCTTTTTTGTGGTCTTTCCATTGTAATTTAAAAAATGCATTGAAAAATGTAAAGGGGCCCCTGGGAGGCTCAGTTGGTTAAGCAGATGCCTTTGGTTCAGGTCATGATCTCAGTGTTTTCAGATTGAGTCCCCCATAGGGTTCTCTTCTCCGCCCTCTCCTCCCCACTCATGCTCTCTCTCTCTCTCTCTCTCTCCCTCTCTCCCTATCTCTGTTGCTCTCTCTCTCAGATAAATAAATAAAATCTTTAAAAAAAAGAAAAGAGAAATGTAAAGAGGAAATGATGTCAATGAAAGTAATAAATACACTTTTATGTATATTTTTATGGTAAACGGGGAAAATAAGCCTTCTAACATGACTTAGATATACTTCCATATATGTAACATATATTTTACAACTCAAATCTTCAAATTTATCTGAATCTCAAGATATTTTCTAGGAATTCAAAATTATATGTTTTCTGGGTTCATCTTTGGTGTTCCATTTAAAAACAGAAATATCCATAAAAATAAATAAGCAAATGTGAATTTGAAGCTGTATTTGTATGGTGTAAAAGCTTTCAACAGATAACTATTTCAACTTGCAAATAGATAAATGAGATGATGTTTGATCTGATTTGTTCTGACATGTCTGCAGGCAGAATGCTTTTCAAGTCATTGCTGTGGATGGGGTCTGCAGTGGGATTATTCAGTGCCTCTCTGCTGAAGACTGTGTTGACTGGCTACAAGCAATAGCAACTAATATTTCAAACCTCACAAAGCACAATGTAAGTAGTAACTCAAGGAATACCTGGACATAGAGTTTCTCAGCTGTGGCAAATTTCTTCAGCTTTACAACAACTAGTTGGTGCTTACCTAAAAGTGAATTTATATCCATCATGAAAGATATTCTCTAATAGTTACCTAAAGAAAATCACTTTATCTTGAGAGTTTTAACCTAGAGTACCCGTTTAAGAATACATACACATTTAAATTTGCATTCACAAACATGATAAACCATCAGCATAATTTAAATAAGTGAAAGTAAATATGTATATATGTAGATATACATACATATAAGTATAAAATTATTCTCAACTAAAGCAGTACTGAATTTCAAGATTCATTGACTTTCCTTTAGTGATTTTAGAATTGCAGCTGGAACTGTTTGAGGGGGATGAGAGGGGTAGGTGAGAGTCAGCATGGAGACAGACAGTCCCACCTGGGATGATGCTGGCACAGGATTGGTCAGAAGATGCACTGTAGATGCACTCTTAGAGTCATGTCTGTTTTATCAGGAATGGCTTCTCTACTTTTTCTCTATTTTTCTACTTCAACCTTTCTTTCCCCATTCTGATCTCATCATTATCTCTATCTTTTCATTATCACTATTCTTTCATAACATAATCAATCCTTTCTCCTTACTTCTAGAAGTATAGTCCAACAAAATATGCAAAACTAAAAACATCACTTCATTGAGTGCTGACATGAATCATTAAAAATTATTTGATCTTAATGAAAGATTATTTTATTTCAAAGACAATACTAGATACCATCCATACCTTTGTCTTAATATGCCCCTTCAGACACAACCCTTTTTATGCCATGTTGGAGCATTTCAGTCCCAAGGAAATTTCACAGGTCTATTATGTAAATGGTCAGGTAGAAATATGTAACTCTCAAGCTCATGAACATACAAAACTCTCCCATGTGAGTGACCCTTCAGATTCAAGAATCTATGCACAGATTCTGCTTTGAAATCTAGGAAAGAGCAAGGCCATGCACGTGTCTTCTGAGTCCATGTTGAAGGGATTGCTTGGGAGTTGAACTGACAGGGATGGGACACATTAGTATTCAGCATTTCTCGGAATGCCAAATATTTTTCATTCCATGGCTGCAGGTCTCTTCCTATAGATAACTTCAATACTTGGCAACATTGTGTGTTTTTAAATTTTGGTTATTTGGTATGTGTGAAATTATTTCTCATTGTGGTGCTAATGAAGGGAAGTAAATTTACTTTATGGTGTATAAATGGGTACAAATACACCAAGCCTTGCCCAGGGACATCACCCGACAAGGAGGCCTGGCCTGAGCATATCTGGCTTGAGCAGGAGTGACCCCCACAGCATCCAATCTTTGCCATCTTTTGGTTTCATCATATTGGAGTTACAGAAGATGAAGATGTTAAGAAATTTAGGACTGTTCCCACGCCCCCAAAATACAGTGTTCTCTGAGGATCATGACTTTCCTCATTTCTGACATATTTCTAAGGGATTTTCTAGGGATAAAGTACTATAAAAGTACTGACTTTCTATTTCATTATATGTAGTAATTAGAGTACTTAAACAATGAGCCAAGATAACTATATTAATGAGAAAAAAGTATTTTTAAAAGAACAGAATGTTATTCTTTGATTGACTTATTTTGCTTTGCATAACACCCTCTAGTTCTATCCATTTTGTTGCAAATAGCAAGATTTTTTTTTGATAGCTGAATAGTATTCCGTCGTGTGTGTGTGTGTGTGTGTGTGTGTGTGTGTGTTTATACCACATCTTTATCCACTCATCTGTTGATGGACATCTGGGCTCTTTCTACAGTTTGGCTATTGTGGACATTGCTCCTATAAATAATGGGGTGCAGGTGCTCCTTCAGATTACCACATTTGTATCTTTTGGGGCAAATACCCAGTAGTGCAATTCCTGGGTCATAAGGTAGCTCGATTTTCAGCTTTTTGAGGAACCTCCATGCTGTTTTCCTGAGTGGCTGTTCCAGATTGCATTCCTACCAACACTGTTAGAGAGCTCCCCTTTCTCTGCATCCTTGCCAACATCTGTCATTTTCAGACCTGTGAATTTTAGCCACTCTGACCAGTGTGAGGTGGATATGCTATGTAAACAATACACCAGATTAAAAAGATTTTTTTTTAATCTTGTGAAGAAAGAATGTAAAATATCCTATTTATAATTTTTATACTGATTACATATTAAAATATTTGAGTTAAATAAAATATTATTTAAATTTTAAAAAGGGTGTTAGATTTTAAATCCAAAGTTTTTCTCTTACCAGATCCAAATTTACAATGACCCCATATCCTAGGAACATTCTCATGAAAACTGTTTCTTTGGAATGTGTTTAGTTAGAATGCTGTGACCCAGAAGACAAGCATATGGGAAGAAAGTGAAGATGAAAATGTGTCTATTCTTTATAGGCATAGAGAAGAACAAGTCAGATTTTTCTGCTTGTTTTTCATCCTTGTGATATGTACTTGCCACAAGAGAGGAAAGCACTCTTATCCAATGCTGAGAAATCCATAGGTCTAGTATGATAATATTGTTGTATTAAAGTTATCTAGTTGTTCTTACACACCTTTGAGATTACATTCTAACTGCATGTCCTTTCATCTTGTAATCAGTTCTCACTCAAAAGGACTATTATTGCAACAAACTCCCACGTACCTATAGCACTACATAAACGTTGAAATGTCACTGGGCATAATAATCATATGTGAAAGTTAGATTGACTTCCCTGAGGAACAGTGGTTGCCCTGAGGATACAATTGATATGGTTGGTTCATATGGTGAAAGAAATTATACAGCTTGAGAATAGCTGGATGAGTTTTTTTAACAGAGGCAGATTATTCTAGTTCTCTTAATTTTTTTATTCTAAAAAAGATAGAAATAATACTTTGCAGAAGCTTATAGGAGTTTTTTTCCCTCTATATCTGCAAATACTTTGAGGGTACAAAAGCTTATGGGAGTGTAATTCTGAACAGTTTAACTACTATTAATAGGTGCAAAAATGAAAACATTGAGATGGATAACTTAGGAAATTTCACTTGAGATTAGCATGCATCAACATAAATTTGAAAATGAGATCAACTAGAAAATGCATATAAAATATTATGTTAACAAGTAAAAACAAACACCATACTATTGAAAAGACATAAAATGTATGCACTCCTGATTAGAAGGATAAAAGATATTAAAATTTTACTATTTAGAAACTATTTAATAATGAATGGTTTTTTAGTAATTGGACTAATTGGAAAATATACATAGAAAGTTAAAAGAAAGCAAACAAAACAAAACAAACAAAAACTCTATACTAGAATTACTTGAGTAATATGTTAACCACTTGCTAATTCTTTGATCACTGATTTCCAACAGTAATAATTCTGTTAAATAGGGAGATTTTCATACCTATTTTATGTGGAAATTCCATTGTATTTGTTATCTTAAAAACATTCTTTTTCTAGAAGGTCATTGAATATAATAGTTAAAAATATTTTGACAAACACTATTTCAGTTTGACAGTATTCAAGGTGACTTCAAAATATTTACAGAGCATTTAGTAATGGTATGTAGTAGAAGAGGATACTTCAGGGACTTGCCTTAAAGTCATGCTTGCACAGAAGCCCATTCATTCTACTTAAACTACATACTCACACATTGGAAAGGAAGGAACGGCAAAGGCTACAGTTTACTGGGCTGGGTTCCAGCAGGGCTAAACCAGGTCGCTGTGGACATTTGCTATTATTTTGCGTAAAGTAGACTTGAATAGATTGGTAAAGGTAAAACTCATGAATTGTAAAAAAAAAAAAAAAAAAAAAAAAGTTAATACTTTTAAATTCCCTTTTCTGCTCTTTATTGTTTTATCAAATCCATGATTAAATAACTAGAGAAAGTTATTAATTTTTATTTCCATGACCAAATCATATAAAAAACTGAAGATCTTAAATACAGTGACACTGTAATGGGATGAAACTCTTGGGAAATATTGTGGAGGGTAAATGTATTTTGCGTGTAGAAGGAATATGAGTAATTAGGGGCCAGCTGGCAAACTTTAATAGGTGAGTTTCTAAGATGACTCAAGTTTCTCTACTTCCAGTATACACCGTCTGTGCAATCCTTCCCCTTCATGTGCAGGCTGGATATTGAATTGAGAAGCAAATGCTTCCCTGTCAGAATTTCAGAAGACATTGTGGTTTCAATTGACCTGAACACAACCTGGTGAGAAACCCAGAGAGAGAGGACCCAGCTAGCCCCTCTGGATTCCTGACTACAGAAAATATAGGATAGTAAAATGTTTCATTAAGTCACTAAATGTTGTAGTTAGTTACACAGCAAAAGGGAACTGCATTTGTTTCCTAGAGCTGCTATAACAAATAACTGCAAACTTGGTAGCATAAAATGACATAACTTTATTTTCTCACTGTTCTGGAAGGCAGAAGTGCCAAATCAAGGTGTCATCAGGGCTGGATCTGGAGGCTCCAGAGGAGAATCTCTCCTTTCCCCTTCCAGCTTCTGGTAGCTGTTAGTGTTTCTAGCTTCCACGGCTCAGGGCCACAACACTATAATCTCTGCCTCCATGGTCACATCACTCTGTGTGCCTGTTTCTCCTTTATGTGTCTTTATGTGCTTCTTATAAAGGCACTCATCTTTGGATTTAGGGCCCACTCAGATAATCCAAGATAATCTTGCCCCAAGATCCTTAACTTAATTGCATTTATAAAGATCTCCTTTTTTTTTTCCAAATAAGGAAACATTTGCAAATTCCAGAAATTTAATGTGGATATCTTTTTTTTTTTTTTTTTTTTTTTTTTAGTGGTGGGAGCACAGTCATTGGTGTACTGCAAAAACTAATATGCCAAACAAACAACAACTTAGATTCAGACTTTATGTTCTGATTTATTTTCCAAGGTCGTGTGTCTAATATCAGCAGAGTTTTCAAATCTTTATTATGCATTTCATGAGAAAGGACCTAGAATTTCTTTCAGTTCATCCATGGAATCTCCTTCTCCCACTTGCTTGTCTCTAGGATCTCCCCCACACTGTTTGGCTCCCAGGGAATAGCTGTCTTTGATCTGTCCAGAAAGGCAGAGCTTCTCTCAAACTATTGCCTCCTGCACTGGTGTACATTTCCTAATGATTAAACCCTCTTTCAAGGCAAAATAACATGAAGAAAAAGAGAAAAAAGAAAGTAGTAAGGATCCCCCCTATAATGGGACCCCCTTCCTAGTTTCTTATTCTAAAAGGTAGGTTTTCTCTTGGGATTTCTAGATGCTCACAGTGCCACTGCATTCATAACAGCAGCTGTTTGATAGCCTGGCCTTGGAGCAGAGTTGTGAGCCAAAAAGGAAAATGTCATGACTGTCCTTTCCAGAACCCATGACTCACAGGGACCCCTTTCTCAGGGCTCTGGTCAGAAATATGAGCTTTTCTCAGTTTTGCTGCTCATGATCTAATTTGTCTTCATCTCACGTCAACTTTGGGAAATAAAGCAAGCAAAAACAAAACACAACAAAAATGGGAAACCCACTGTAATCATATTAGTTGTTATTTAATTTTTACTTCTCTCCCCAGTGTCCTAGTTATTATTTTCTTTAAAGATTTTTCTTGTAGTTGCCTTTTGTATTTTGCCCACTGTATTTAGTTATGGTCAGTGGAAGAAATAGACTGCAGGGGGCTTATTTCTTTTTGTCTAAAACTGGAAGCAGTAGTTTTAATAAAAATAAATGTAAACAAAAAGGCAGTGTACTGAAAGAAAAGAATTGCTATCCTATCTTGAGATAGCTTGGAAATATCCTTTGAAAAATTAAGTCATTTTCAGTTAAATAGAAAGATATAGAAAATTCATAAGAAAGAACAGTGAATCCAAGAAATACTGAAGGGATTTTTTTTTTTTTTTTAAGAAAATAAGGGCAAAGTAATGGCCTCCCCAAAACATTTATATCTTAATTTCTAGAACATGTGAGTATGTTATCTCATGGCAAAGAGAGTGAAGTTGTTGTTGGAATTAATTTTGTTAATTGGCTGAACCTCAAATAAATTGATTAGGTTGGATTATCCAAGATTACCCAGTGGAATCATCAGTGTTTTTAAAAGTGAGAGAAGGTATGGTGTACCTAGGTGGCTTATTCAGTTGAGCATCTGACTCTTGATCTCAGCTCAGGTCTTGATCTCAGGGTCATGAGTTCAAGCCCCATATTGGGCTCCACACTGAGCATGGAGCCTACCTTAAAAAAAAGTGGAAGAAAGTAAAATGAAAGAACAATGGAAATAACAATATCTGACTTTACTTGCCCTGAAGATGCAGGAAGGGACCAGAACTTAAAGAAAGCTAGGAGGTCAGTAGAAGCTGCTAAAGACAAGGGGAAGTTGCTCCTCCTGAGCCTCTAGAAAGGAATACATCCCTGTCAGCATGTTGATTTTATGCCAGTGTGACACATCTAGGACCTCTGACCTATAGAACTGTAGGGTAATAGATTAGTGTTTTGCTTTCAAGTCACTAAATTTGTGGTAATTTGTGATTGCAACAATACAAAACTAATTCAACATTTAGATAAAGTTGCTGCATTTTTTTTTTTACCTAATCTAACCCTCATGGTTCAATCTGAAAAGCATACCTCTAGTAGCCACAAAATGCGCTTGCATATATCAGAAAAAGAGCTTAATATGCATATTACTAATTAATCCAAGTGCAAAGCAGAATATGATGTCATTTGAGTCCCTACATCCTTTTTTTTTTTTAAGATTTTATTTATTTATTTGACAGAGAGAGACAGCGAGAGAGGGAACACGAGCAGGGGGAGTGGGAGAGGGAGAAGCAGGCTTCCCACCGAGCAGGGTGCCCAATGCGGGGCTTGATCCTAGGACCCTGGGATCATGACTCAAGCCAAAGGCAGACACTTAATGACTGAGCCACTCAGGCACCCCAGAGTCCTTACATCCTTTAAAAACAGCTCACTTGTAATATTAAAACAAAAATAATCATAATTGTTGAGTTAAAACACACTAACCAAGTTGTCTTTAGAGCTGGAAAGAGGGTCTGTTTTTCCCAGTACATTTCTGGGCATGGCTAAAAGCCTTCAAATACTACAGAACATGAGTCAGGAGAAACCATCTGAAGCCTGTGAGAACTGCTGGTGCCAAAAGAGCATGCAAGACCGGATGGGTCTTTTGGACAGAGATTAGAACTAAAGTCAAAGGGAGTCATTGTCTTGTGGAGAGTTCTGCCTGACTTGGGGAACAACAGCAGCAGTGGCCAGGAGCAAAGAGATGGTGTGTCCAACCTTACCCTGCTCAAACAGGGTAGCATCTCTGTCCTATGTCCTTGCATTTTTGGTCCTTACCATAGTCCATGTTGAACAAATATGAAGTGAATGAATGAGTCAGCCACTCAATCAGTAGTTGTTTGAAGTAAAGATTACTGCATAAGTGGGGAAAAAAGAGGGAAAGGGGAAATTAATCAAGCTACAGTAAGCACTGCAGTGAAGACGTCTCATTAAATTCTTATAACTCATTAGATACTACTCAGTAAATTCTTACAACTTCGGAGGCATCATCTGATTTAAAATAGCTGTGGAGAAGAAGCCCTGTCAGTGCGATCCACCATAGATAATTCCTGTAGACTGCTTATTTCTGGACATATTTCCCTGTCCCTCATAAATCGCTACCCCCCCAATAGGTGTCTGATAGACGAGCATGTTTTAAAGCCACTGTTTCACAATGCAGCAACTGAATCTTTGACAACTCAGTATCAGGAAATGCTTCCTTATACTGAATAAACCTCTCCTGTTGCTTTCATCCATTTGTACTAGTTCTGCCTTGGGAAAGACAAACAATAATTTAAATTTTCTCTTTTACTTGGCAACTCTTCTGATATAAAAGGGCAAGTATTGTATGCCACAGGCTATTTCTGTTTCTGTTTTGTTTTGTTTTCCCAATTAAAATATCACTGGTGTCTTCCTCCTTGGGTTTTCCTAGTCCCTGTCCCTGAATGTAGAAGCTCTTTTGAATAAGTACAGTATGAATTATCTATTTAAGTTTTTGTTACTGACATTACCATGAACTCAAATATCTTAAAGTTTCATTATTTTTAAAATTTAATTTTTTGTGTGTGTTCCAAAATTCATTGTTTATGCATCTCACCCAGTGCTCCATGAAATATGTGCCCTCCTTGAAACCCACCACCAGGCTCACCCAACCCCCCATTCCCCTCCCCTCCAAAACCCTCAGTTTGTTTCTCAGAGTCCACAGTCTCTCATTAAGTTTCATTATTATCTTGACATGCATTTACTGAATTTGCAGTATCATAATATATGATTATATATATTAACATTCAATGACATTACATTTCATTATGATGATTAATAAAGATTTTTGTGTTTTCTCATTAACTAATATTATATACTACATTAGCAGTAGTGAAAAAAGTTCAAAGTTTAAGTATGTGCTTTATATTTAAGTACACTTTTGAGTAAGAAAACCTGGTTCTTGTTTTGGTTGCACCAATTACAAAATATTCCAAGTTATGCAAGCAACTATATTAAGGCATTTAGGAAAAAACTCACAAAGAATGAGCTATCATTGTAGTTGTTCTCCTTACTAGGTTACAGTGATATTCAAATAAGATATTTCTTCAGCTACGTACCATAGCCTGTAATATGTAATTTTAAAGAGCAGTATTATATTTATATTAATATAAGCCCAATATTCTACCCCACATTTTTAGAAGAATGCTGTGCAATGGAGATTCAAGAAAATGTTTTAGATATTAGCAAATTGATAAAAATACAAGAGTACTAAAGATATGTCTTCTTTTTAATATTGTTTCTTAATATGTACAGTGACTTCCTTTCAGTGTACAGAAAGGAAAGGGGAAAGATGTATAACTTTATAAAGCAGACACATAAAAACTATAAGCACAGCAAGTGGATCAAAGTTGACTTTAACAGTTATATTCATATTGATAGTATATAAACCCTTGATATGATGTAGTAAAAATGGCACTTTACCTCTGTGGTCTTCCTCCCACAAATCTGTAACTTCTGTTGTACCATGAGAAGGGCACCAAAAAATGCCAGATGATGAAGAACCTACAAAATACTTGACCATTACTCCTCAAAACTGATGTCATAAAAGACAAGGAAAAGTCTGAGAAATTGTCACAGCCAAGAGTAGCCTAAGTCCTTAAGGTAATGATGACTAAATATAATATGGTATCCTGGATGAGATTCTGGAATAGAAAAAGGATATTATATAAAAACTAAGGAAATCTTAAGAAAGCATGGACTTTAGTTAATGATAATGTATAGGTATTGGTTCATTAATTATAACAAATGTTTCATAGCAATGGAGAATACAGAGTTAATAATACGGAAAACTGGGTTTGGTATACGGGAATTACTGTCTTTAGAACTTTTTCATAAATCTAAAACTGTCTTAATCTAAGTAACATACAGTGTTATATTAGTTTTAGGTATATGATATAATAATTCAATAATACCATATATTACTCAGTTCTCATCAAGATAAATGTCCTTTTAATCCCCTCTGTTTCCCCATTCCTTCACCTACCTCCTCTCTGGCAACCACCAGTTTGTTCTCTGAATTTATGAGTTTGTTTTTCTTCTTCGTTTCTGTTTTCTTTCTTAAATTTCACATATGTTGGACAATAAATCTAAAACAGTTTTAAAACAAAGTGTTTATTTTAAACAATACACATAATGTGTATATATAATGCAAATATATGTATATTTATTTACATTATTTGTAAGTCCATTAACACCAGATATTGACATTTTTTTAAAGATTTTATTTATTTGACAAAGATCACAAGTAGGCAGAGAGGCAGGCAGAGAGAGAGGGGAAGCAGGCTCCCTGCTGAGCAGAGAGTCCAATGTGGGGCTCGATCCCAGGACCCTGAGATCATGACCTGAGCGAAGGCAGAGGCTTTAACCCACTGAGCCACCCAGGCGTCCCGATGTGTGTATTTAATAAAATAAGAGAATGTGTACCCTATGGCATTGCACCAAACTATTTAATGTTTTAATTTGTCGGGAAATACATTTCCATACGGTTGAACTAGAGCCTGGCCAAATAGGGAAGGTCTAGATATATCCCTAGAATAACTGAAAACTGCAAAATCATTAACCATAGCTCACTGAATACCAGGGCTGGGTGGAAATCATTAAGAAGAGATTGGATTTTGCAAAGTCCCCAAGACCACTCTTCAAATTTCTCTAAAGCTTATCTCATGTAACCCCAGAACATTTTTGATAATAATTGACTAAATTACAAAAATATTTACACATGCACACATATGATATGGTAATAAAAACAAATACAGAAGATTAAAGTAATAGAAAAGACTATTAACTGAATGATGGAGTCAGGAACTTACGAGTCAACTATTAGTATTTGTATAGCTAGACCTGAAAACAGGAAGAAGTATGACTTCAAAACACTCTGGTTTGATCAGTCAAAGACAATCCAAACAGACACATGGGGTTTGGCGTCATCAGCTTTGACATAAAGTCCTAGCTTCTTTACCTATGAGTTCTGGGGCTTGGGCTTCATATTCGTCCTCATAAAGAGGCACTAAGTTAAATTTCAATCAATGTGAGGGTTAACTGAAGAGAGTACTTTAAACATTGTGGCCCTTAAGTGATGCTGAGACATTAGTAGTTTTCCCTCTCTCCAGCTGCATTCTAAATGAAATGATTTAATCCATAAACCATCAATAAATGACAGGCTCAATTTGCTTATTGTATGTGAGGTTGCACCTCTTTGTTTTGTAGAACATTCATTTGAGATTCTGAAAGATTGTTGTTTAGGTAACAGAATGTTGATGAACTGGATATGAGTTAAAATGAATATCTAGTAGTGACTACACCGTTAAGTAGCTTCAATTTTAGGCAACCCAAAAGTCTACACCAAAGTTCTCTCATGTTTAAAAGAAACAGAGAAGGCAGATAAATGTGTAACTTTCTTTCAGCCAGTGTCTCATAAATCCAATCTTCCCAATCACTCTCTACTACTGTACCACTAAACTAATCCTGATTGATAAACACAGTTTCATTTGACATTTCCAAGGTTAATTGCTAACATAAAGGAATGCCCTATCTTTTCTTTTTCTTTTCTTTCACAATTTTATTTAAATTCAAGTTAGCATATAGTGTAGTATTGGTTTCAGGAATAGCATTAGTGGTTTATTACTTGCATATAATACCCAGTGCTCATCACAAAAAGTGCCCTCCTTAATGCCCATTACCCATTTAGTCCATCTCCCACCATCCTCCCCTTCTTCAACCCTCAGTTTGTTCCCTACAGTTAAGAGTCTGTAACGGTTTGCCTCCCTCTCTGTTTTTCTTATTTCACTTTTTCTTGCCTTACCCAATGTTCCTCTGTTTTGTTTCTTAAATTGCACATATGGGTGAAATCATATGGTATTTTTCTTTCTCTGACTTACTTCACTTTGCATAATACACTTTAGTTCTATCCATGTCCTTGTAAATGGCAATATTTCATTCTTTGATGACTGAGTAATATTCCATAGTATATATACATCATATCTTCTTTATCTAATCATCAGTTGATGGACATTTTTCCATAATTTCACTCTTGTTGATAGTGCTGCTATATACATTGGGGTTCATGTGCCTCTTCAAAGCTTTATTTTTGTATTTTTTGGATATCTCCTCCTCTTTTTAAAATTCCTTCATATGTATATGTATATAAATGTGTGTATATGTATTTTCTCAGCATGCATTTCTTTTATTGAAATGAAATGTATAACTGGAAAAGTATTACTTGTGTGTATGTGCATGTGTTAGATGAGATATAGAAGATATATAGATAGATGATAGACATTCTGTGTTTCTATTTTCAATGTTTTATTGAAAATTAGTATGATCTTAAGAATATGTGATTGCACATGTGAGAATCACATGTATTCACATTGTATTATGTGAAAGAGAATAGGTTCTCTTCCACAGATGTTTGCATTAATTAAGAATGCTTTCAATGACAAGTAAGAGATACCCTAAGTACTGATGGAGTAAATAGATGGGTTTTGTTCCCAACTGACAAGAATTCTGGATGGTGGCACTTACTGGCTTTGTTTCAGTGGTTCAGGGAAGCCACCGAGAACCCATCTTCTATCTATACACATTATCGTCCTCCACTACCATTAGAGTGTTGACTTTTACCTTGTTGGCACCTCATGGTCACATAAGGGCTTCAACAGTTCCAAACATCACTTTTGTGTTTGGAACAGGAAAAAAAGGAAAGAAGGGTAAGTAGCACCATGTACAGATAGCCCCTTTAATCAGGCTAAGAGGAAAGTCCCCTTTAATCAGGAAAGAGGAAAGGGGGTGGTGGCAGTGAGGTGAAGGTAGCTAGTCTTTACCATTTTTTGCATTTACAGTGAGAAATGACTGAGAAAAGTAGATTGTGAACAGCTTTTGAGACAAATAACAGTATCTACCACATTATTTAATATTAAAACCATACTAATCTTAAAATACATGTGTGTATAACCAATGCCCTCTAATTTTTGTGAGATAATCATAGTCTTTCAGGATTTTTTTTCCTCTCACACACAGACACACCTTTAAATCAGTCCTCTGAGTTGACTCAGCAGGTATTTCACTCATCTTCTGTCTTTTACACATTTACCTTCAGAAATGAAAACAAATTTATTCTGGAGTCATGTGTTTAATTCATAAGGATCTGCAATATTAGATGGCAAACACTTGCAGGTTGAAAAAATAGAATATTTTTTCCTTCAAGATGTTGGTTGTGAAAAGCTAAAGGAAAAACTATTATGTCTGCCACGTTGAAAAGGTTTGACAAAGCTTGTAGGTGAATTGAAAGTCATGACAAAATAAAGCCGAGCACAAAGATTTACTGACAATGAACTAAGTGCTGTGATCAGAATTTGCAGAGTGTGGTTCTGACAAGCATGGGTGTCACTTAAGTAGACTTTTTCTTCCTTTTTATAGCTGCTGGCATTTCTGAGTCTTTAGACGTACTTTTTAGTCCTAGTGTGTTGTTGTTTTCTACATTGTTTTTCCTCATGCACAAAAATATGAACATCAGACATGCAGGTGTCAACTAAAAATATGTTATAGAGAGTGAAATCAAACTGCAGAGTCAGTAATTTAAATCAGAATAAAACCAAGGGCAAGTTTGGGCATTACACTGTATGCATATTTTTAGCCATCATATTTTTGCTTTTTACACAATTAGAGTTTATTTTGGCATGTTAGGTCAGGAGAGATCTCAATAAAATAACTTACTTTGTTTCTTGGAAAACTACTAAAACTTAAAGTTCCTAAATTTTTTATATTGAACAATATTAGCTGATTTTCATTTATACAACCCAAAACGTCTACTTTGATGTTAGCTGAATAATGCAATCATTATAAAATGGGGCAGTGTTACTGGACAGAATTTATGCGCCACCTTTGATCCAGCCAGCTCTGCCAGCTTGACCTCTTTTCCCTCACCCAGTAGGACTCATTCTTTTGCCTTTCTTTCTGGCCAGAACATTCCCAAATCTTAATGTTCTCCAGTTTTAGGGCCACAGGAACTTCCCAGGGGGCCTCAGCTTAACACACCCACCATTCTAGCCACCTGCAGTGCCTAGGACTAGACTTCAAGATGGCCTTCCTCATGCCATAGTGGCAGGAGCCAATCCTAGTGGGCCCACCAGCTGCCCCCACACTAATGACAACTCAGAAAGAATAGGCAACTGATCCCCATGAGACATATATTATCCAACAAGAGACAAAGGGCCAAAACGAACTAGCTAACAAATTATTTGTCATTCTCCAATAGATGAATTATTTGGAAATGCAGTAGTTGCATAAAGCTCCACAGGTGTACACACTTGACTGAACACCAACAATGGTTCATGGAGAAGCTATTGCCAGCTCAGTGACTCAGGCAACTTACCATCATGTATTTGCCTTCTGCTGTTCTGCCTTGCTTCCTTTTACCTTTCCCTCTTGCTTCCTTGGGATTGAACATTCTCCCTCAATAAAGGTTTAACATATATGACTTCCTCAGGCTATATTTCTAGGGAAGCAAGACTAAAGAAATACATTTTCCCTCTAAATGTTCATTATAGGGTACTAAGTGTTCCATGGGGAATACATTCTTGCCTAGTAGCAGTGCAATATGGAAGAGAAGTGTAAATGAAGTGTGCTAAGTAGGTAGATGAAGGGTCATTAGGAAATTATGCAAGAAATCATTTTGAGTTTGCAGTTGCTCAGTTGAATACATCTTAAAAGACCCCTTATTCTACAATGGAGTTTAAAAGCTAAAGACACCTGACTAGAGTGCAGAGGTAGCATTTTCTTCCTTAAGAGTCCTGCTTAATAACTAAGTGATGGTAAAACTAATTTCTTCACCTATGATTAATACTGACATATTAAAAAATAGGTTTCATTACTTCCTGAAACCCATAGTTCCTACACGGTGCAGGCACACCTACCCTGCAGTCAGTTTTTCCCTCTTTTTTACTTTAATAGTGTCTTACACTACCTGTTCTAACACTCATTCCAAAACTCAGAAATATTTGTTGCATGTTTGTTTTGCCAGCTATACCATATGATTTCTGAGGGTAGGAATCCTATATCCTTGGCACTCATTTGATGTCTGACATACAGTCCTTTCTGAGTTTTAGTGAACTCATGGAAGAAAGAATAAGTCAGCTCTGAATGAATAAACATATGCAATTATAAATGGCTGCAACCTACTATCAGCTACTAGGATTTTAATTCACAGTAAGATTAGATAGAATATATATTTATATATATATACCTATATATATCTATATCTATATACACACACAGATATAGATAATCATGTGCAGTATATATATAGTATTTATCATATATATGCTAATCTTGAAGATGATGACAAGTAAAATTGAAAAATTCTTGTACTAGGAAAATAAAGTTTAAGAATACTCTGTGTATAATTGTGAAATATTGATTTACTGTTAATAGATATGTTTTTAAAAGTAACATGGTACACTTTTAAAATTATATCTGTAGGGATGGGAAATAACCAAGGTAGCAATGGCATAGAATCCATATCCTGCGGGGGGGGAAATAGGATGAAAAATATGAGCTGAAATGTGGGCTCCTGAGGCAAAAATCATTTTTTGATTCTTCTCTCTACATGGTAAAGGTAGAGTTTTATCAGCACGTTCAGAATGGATATATTGCCTTATGTGCCCACAGACTAATATCATTAGTCATTAGGTGGATTTATAGCTATAGAATGAAGATCTCTCTTAGTCCTCACACATCTGTTAAATAATATTGGCCACAAATCTTTAAGGAAATTGGAGGACTGTTTCTTGCTTCCATAAGAATGATTTGCTTGGGTAAATCTTCAAAATTGATTTTCCTGGGAAAATATACTTTGTTAGCAGGGTCCTGGAGGATCCATTCTGAGAACACACAACTTCAGCCACCAAAATTGACTTGTTTTTGAGGTATAAAAATAAAAAAATATATATAACTTGGATAAAAGTTTTTAATATAAGATCTTCACTGATCTTCAAACATTTGAGTAGGGAAAACTATCACCAAAGACATTAAAAGTAGGAGGGAAGAAAATTTTAAAAGGGATATTTGAATATCCTATTGTAATTCTTTTTTGGCCTGAAGAGATAGTCACAAGGGGATATTACTACTTTAGTTTCTAGATACAAATTGATTGTGCTAAAAGTTCATATACAAAATTAAGGGATTCAAAAAATAAGAGTGATGCCCAACATATCCTACCGGCATTTTTCAAAGAGCTAGAACAAACAATGCTAAAATTTATATGGAACTAGAAGAGACCCCAAATTGCTAAGGGAATGTTAAAAAAGAAAAACAAAACTGGGGGCATCACTTTGCCTGATTTCAAGCTTTACTACAAAGCTGTGATCACCGAGATAGCATGGTACTGTCACAAAAACAAACACATTGACCAGTGGAACAGAGTAGAAGCCCAAATATGAACCCTCAACTTTATGGTCAACTAATCTTCGACAAAGCAGGAAAAAAACATATACAGTGGAAAGAAGACAGTCTCTTCAATAAATGGTGCTGGGAAAATTGGACAGCTATGTATAGAAGAATGAAACTCAATCATTCTCCTACACCATACACAAAGATAAACTCAAAATGGAGAAAAAACCTCAACATGAGGCAGGAATCTATCAGAATTCCAGAGGAGAACATAGGCATTAACCTCTTTGACATCGGCCACAGCAACTTCTTTCAAGGTATGTCTCCAAAGGCAAAGGAAACAAAAGCGAAAATGAACTTTTGGGACTTCATCAAGATCAAAAGCCTCTGCACAGCAAAAGAAACAGTCAACAAAACAAAGACACAACCCACAGAATGGGAGAAGATATTTGCAAGTGGCACTACAGACAAGGGCTGATATCTAAGATCTATAAAGAACTTCTCAAACTCAACACCCAAAAAAACAGATAATCATGTCAAAAAATGAGCAGAAGACATGAACAGACACTTCTCCAAAGAAGACATACAAATGGCTAACAGACACATGAAAAAATGTTCATCATCATTAGCCATCAGGGAGATTCAAATCAAAACCACATTGAGATACCACCTTACACCAGTTAGAATGGCCCACATTAATAAGACAGGAAACAATGTGTGTTGGAGAGGATGTGGAGAAAGGGTAACCCTCTTACACTGTTGGTGGGAATGCAAGTTGGTGCAGCCACTTTAGAAAACAGTGTGGAGATTCCTTAAGAAGTTAAAAATAGAGCTACCCTATGACCCTGCAATTGCACTACTGGGTATTTACCCCCAGGATACAGATGTAGTGAAAAGAAAGGCCACCTGTACCCAGTGTTTATAGTAACAATGGCCACAGCCACCAAACTGTGGAAATAACCAAGATGTCCTTCAATGGATGAACAGATAAAGAAGATATGGTCCATATATACAATGGAGTATTATGCCTCTATCAGAAAGGATGAATACCCAACTTTTGTATCAACATGGATGGGACTGGAAGTGATTATGCTGAGAGAAATAAGTCAAGCAGAAAGAGTCAATTATATGGTTTCACTTATTTGTGGAGCATAAGAAATAATGTGGAAGCCATTGGGAGAAGGAGAAGAGAAGTGAGTTGGGGGAAATCAGAGGAATAGACAAACCATGAGAGACTGTGGATTCTGAGAAACAAACTGAGTGTTTTTGGTGGGGTGGGGGATGGAGTGAGCCTGGTGGTATTAAGGAGGGCACATATTGCATGGAACCCTGAGTGCGGTGCATAACAATGAACTTTGGAACACTGAAAAAAA
This sequence comes from Lontra canadensis, assembly GCF_010015895.1. Taxonomy (NCBI): domain Eukaryota; kingdom Metazoa; phylum Chordata; class Mammalia; order Carnivora; family Mustelidae; genus Lontra; species Lontra canadensis. Next base: position 3,555,868 of record NW_022631115.1, read on the forward strand.
ATGAAATAAAATGAAATTTTAAAAAAGAGTGACATTTAAAACAAGTGGACAGTCCTATTACAAGTTTTATTTTTAATTAATTAGTTCCAAACTTATCTTTATTAGAGCCAGTTGTGTATTATTACTCTTAACTCAATTTAACAGATCTGCTGCAATAATTAAGCTTCCTTTAGGGAGTTCCCATTATTAACATTTGTGAAATGTTGTCAAAAAAAAAGGAAGACACATATTTATCATCTTCCCCAGCATTTAGTCAAAGTGAATATTATTCTTTAAAGTACAGCTCATAATATTTATTTTAGTAATGTTCATTTTTGATGTTGGGTAAATTAAAGTAGTTGATTTACCATGATTATTTTCATTTCTTTAGTATAAGAAATTCATCTGAAAAAATTTGTAATGTAAGCATTCGATGACTTATATTTGTCCTCCTAGCTTTCTGAAACAATCTCAAACTTAAAATTCAAAGTTCTAATGAATTTAACTGTATTTAAATGTATTTTAAATTTTAATTTTAATTTACAGTTAAATTTAAATGTTTTTAAAATGAAAAGTCTTTAATGAAATGAAAATCTTTAAATTCAGTACTACTGAACTTAAACTTTGAATACTATAGGAATATATTCTTGCATGTAATAGAGCTTCAAAATATTTATTTCTCTAAAAATTTAAGACTTCATCAATACCAAAGATTCCTACAAGGAAAAAACAACCCCTAATGTAACAGAAAAAAAGAAGAAGAGAGAATAAATGGTGAAAATGTTTGATAAAATAGAATGCATAATTTTTCTGACATTATTTAATATCTATAAAACTATGTAGATGGTATGCAGCAAGTAAAATTTTTAGAAATTATAAGATCTAGAAAATAACTTTCTTTTCTATTTCATTTCATCCATAACATGAGGATTCTTCTCATGTTGGCTATTTAATTATTCTTCCCCTTAAAAAAGTCTATTCAAAATCCTCTTTCTGCAAGAGTGTATCTATATTACTTGACTTTTATATTTCTTGGGTCAGTTGTTTTCTAGAAAATCAAATACAAAACCTCATTTGCTATTTAAAGGATTAGTGTTGGTAGAAAAATGTATTTTAAAATGTCCTTTCATTTGTTTTTAATTTTAGATTTTTATTAAAGTGCAGAAGAATATAACATGAACATTTATTGTAGTAATAGATATATATTGCTAGTGTTTTTATTAGTTTATTACTATATATACATTAAAATATGTGTATTTCTGTTTACATATATAAAATAAAATTACCATTCTCTTGTGTAGGTGATATTATTCTTTGTTCAATTAAGATTTAATCATGAACATTTTCCCATGATACTAATTATATTTTGAGGTTACTTACTTCTAATGAACTAATAGAGTCTTAATTTTGCATGTATGATAATTAATAAATGGATGTTATTACTTAACATATAAATAATTTAAAATATATCATTAAATAATAGTGCACTATGGATTTGGGGGGCATACATATTAATCAGTTAAGACACTGCTGGTTATACCTTAATGTAAGTATCTAGAAAAATAATAAAATAATATGAACTTTTTTTAGTCTTGCAAACCAAGATTATGTCTTAATCGTATCAGTTGGATCAAGGCTGGGTTGAAATTTTGTAGGATTCTGTTTACTTTTTTTTTTTTTTTCCTCCCTTTCCCAGTGCTACAGCCCTCCAGGCCTTTGAGCTGAGAGTACAGTCTATTCCTGGGAGCTCTCCTTAGCTGACTCTGAATTCTCTTTGCTTTCCTCTCAGCGTAGCAAATTTCTAAAACTGTTGTCTGCTTTTGGATAATTTTCAGATTAATATTTTTAACCTTTCATCCTGCCTCAATTCAGAACTCAGCAAATATCTTGAGGTGAAAACCAATTTTGTGTTCAAAGCCCTACAGATCAAAAATGCTGCCAATATTATCCTATGAGAAAAATAAATTCTCTGCTTATTTCTCTGTCTGGCCAAATTATGCTTCTCACACTCTTCCAGTGCCAGTCCAGTGTTTTCAGAAGGCCAGCTCACCTCTGTGTGCTCATCTGTCGTAGAGATTACCTATGCACACCCTTGTGACAGCAGGTGCCCTCACATGCTTTCAAACAAATGCTTTTAGTCAGTTCATAGCTCCATTCTAGTTGTTATCAACAGGGAGGTAGTTAGTTTCATGCTTTCTCATCCTATTTAGGAGCCTAATAGTTTTGCTTTCTTTCTTAAATAGGTCTCATTAAATATGGACTGCATAGGCTAGTGGGTGATCCATTGTTCTTCAAGTAATTAACCACTTGCTCCACTATTGCTCTCTGTTAAAACTTAAAATACAACTTTATCATTAATTCAGTATACACATTTTAGATTCAATTATTTTTATTATTATATTTTAATTTACATATTATATTTTATTAGTATATTTATTATTCAGTATTATTTATTCAGTTAATTATCCACTAAAAGTCATTGGCTCATTTAGTTTTGCAGTGGTAAAACCCTGTTTTAATTATTGTAATTCTACATGCTCTTAAAATTCTAAATGCATTTGAATAGCCTTGGAGATTAACCTTAAATACCCTCCAGTATATTTGCCCATTTATTCCTGATGGACCCATAAAAGTCTAAATACAGTTGTATTTAAATAATATCACCAGAAATTTTAATTTGGAAGAAATTTGACACTCAGGAATGGATCTACATAATCTACATATTTCATATAAGTTAATTGTTATGAATTTTATTCTTCTTAGGTTTATCAAAAACATTTTGTTCCATTTCTGTATCTATTTTTTCCCAAACTGAAGAAGACTACTGATTTGGATATACATACATGGTATTCATACACCTTAAAATCTAAGTCATTTTCATCTAATTATCTTGGATATTTTTTATGCAATAATGACATATGCATTCTGCTCTTTTTAATAGTCACATTTTTACATTCTGTTTTTCCCCATATTATCTGGGCTATAATTTTTAATGCCACTGTTAAATAATAATGATAAGGACTATTTTTTGTTAAATCAATTTCATATGTTTAATTTTTATCATGATATTTGTTAATTTGAAATAAATGATTCTATATAATGTAAAAAGATCATTATTTTCTTACTTTACTTATTTTATTTCCTTTACCATTCTTTTATAAATATTGGAATTGCATTTTAACAAATGGTTTTGCATATCTGAGATTAAATTATTTTCCTTCTCTAAGAACCATCCCTTAGATGTGTTTCCATAAACCATACCTGGCTTACAAATAGGTTTTTGTATGTAGTCCTCACTGTCTTTGAAATTTAAAGTAAATGTTGAAATTTACATGTTGAAATTTGTCACAAAAATTAAATTTCCAGAATCTCTGATAAAGTTAAAAAAACATGTTATATTTTGGCAGAGCAAGTGTCAATTCCTAATACCAACTTCTATCATTAGTCCAAAATACATATTAATGTAGTGATTTCCATTATTTTTAGCCTTTCTGTTAATTTTAGTCATGTAGAAATCATTGGCAAAGTTGAAAAATGGGGTTTCTTCAATAGGTTACAAGTCTCTGTCATAAGTGTAGTTACAAGATTATACTAAGAAAGAAGATTCAATCAGATCCTAGTTCAAGAAAAATTAGGAGAACTAAACCAGTTACAGACTTTCATGTCACAAATGAGAGCCTCACAGCAGGCCCTGGTGATGAGCTTCAGAGTACCACCAACAGAAGGAACACTGGCATTATTTTGATTCAGATCTAGGATTGTCAATGAGTTTGAGAAGGTAGCAGAAGCATGCTATATTCCCCACAAGATAGTTAATGGTGATTGGCAATACTTGTTAGGTAGTTGGACACACTGCTAGGCTAAGGGAAGATAAAAGCAGTGCAATTAAGGGTTATGGTGATGTAGAAGTCAGTAAGCACATTGAATGAAAACAATATACTAATTAGACCCACAGGGAATACTAAAGAGAAAGCTACTGGCCAATTCCAGTAGAGTTTTCAGAAAAATTTTTATTGTGCTTATGGTTCTTGATTATGTAATACAACACCACAGCCTTTGGTGTCAGACAGAAGCAGACTGTACCATATTCAGGATGAATTTAAAAGTTGTTTAATTTTTGTGCACCATAGGTAAACACACACACACACACACACACACACACACACAGATGACTAGAATCCTGCCAGGTGAAAAAGAAAAGAAAAGAAAAGAGAGAGGGAGTGAGGATGGGTCATGGAGGGAAAGGGACAGGAGAGAAAGCGTGCATGCACAAGCTAGCAGGTGATGTGGCAGGGAGAGGGTTTGCGAGAGAAGGCACCAGGTTTGTATCCAGGAGTTCCATACAGACAGAGACCTAGTATACAGGTGATCCCCAAGAGAGGCAGGGACAAGATCATGGAGGGACTTGCATGGTATTTCATTCTACCAATTTAAGATTTGAATTTTTAAAATAGCGTCTTAGAAGTGTGGTATAAGCATTTTAGGAGGTTATTGTTTTTATTAATCTCCCTTTTATCAAGAACATATAAAATTATAGAAATGTGAACCTTCATCTGTGATGTCCTTTTTTGTTACAATGAGAAATTGGAGAAAGAAATTCCCAAATCCCCTCTTTAAATAAATGTATGCAGGTCACTTTCAAAAGTTAAGAAAAGCAGATGATAGGAAATCCTACTGAGGGGTACAACAGTAATTTACTGGCTAAGCACTGTGCTCAGGTGTCATAAAATATTTTTTTAACAGAAGTCTATTTAAATCTCACAGTACTCAATCTGCCATTTCTACTAATGCAGTAAACTCAATGTTGGTGATTCTTAGTATCTTAGCCACTTCAAAATTATAATTCAGTCTTTTTTGGGTAAATACTAAAATTCCTGGTCTCCTCCCTTTTCCTCCCCTTTTCCCTTCAGGAATAATGTATCACTTCAGCATTAGTCTCTGGAAACTCTTCCGTGGAGTCCGTACCGTGCACTCTGAATGTCATGCTTTGTCCCTGACACACTTCCTGTTGTGTGTGACCCTACCAGTATCTTCAGCTCACATGTCATGAAGCTTCCTTTTGTCTTCCAGCACTGCTATTATTTTCTCATCAACCTAGCACTCATGAGAAATCTTGGATTCTGTTCTTCAGATTAAAACACTTCCCCTAGCTACAGCTATTCTATCATTTTGAAGCCATGCTTAATAATGGGATTCTATGGAATTGAAGAAGAGAGTCCAAAGCTCTCCACCGGGATGTCACAAACTAATTTGTGCTTTCTATGTCTACTTCCTCAAAACTTGGCCTCCCATGCCCCAACCTATCCCCTCCTCTCTTTATCTCTCTCTCCATGCTTTTGTCTCAATCCAGAAATTATTCTTCCTGTGAGATGAGTGCTATTAATCATCAAGCATTCCTTCCAACTCTCATATATAGTATTAACTCCATGTTTTGAAACCATTAGAATTCCTATAGACATTCAAAGTTAATAATCTAGAAATTTATTTTCTTTAGAAGTAATTTGCTTTCAATACTAAGTTAACCTCAGAGAATTTGATTCTTTGTTTTGAGATATTCTGTCTTTTCATCTGTTCAGCAAACATTGATTGAACACCCACTAAGACCTAGACAATCTTACATGTAAGAAGTAATATATGGAATAAAACAAAAATCTGTGACTTCATGAACTTTTCTCTAAAGAGAGGGAGCAAGCAGATCATAATACAAAACATAAAATAAATAGTATTTCACAATGCTAAGTGATATGGAAAGAAAGAAATTTAAAGAAGGCCATTTATAATGGGGCACTATTTTAGACCTTTATTCTGCTATTTCTAAGCCTAGAGGTTTATAAAGAAATATCAACTTTCTTTTTCATAGCATGGTAACTTAAAAGGATTCATTTGTTTTCTTTTGGTCCTTTCACCTATTTTAATGAAAAATTTTGTTTAGGTACCTATTTGTTTATCTCAATTTAAAATTATTCAATACATCCCCTAGTTAGTCCATATGAACACAGATTAACTAGGAAATCTTTGCATCTCTCCATGGATTGTCTGCATTGTAAAAACATTGCATGCTATAAAAGATGCATGTGTTTGTGCTGTAAACCTGACAATATCTGTCTCTCTCATTTATTTTGAAGTGCTGCATTTTTTTTATTTAGAAGGAAATGTTCCAGTGTGATTCTAGAAAAAATAGAAATTAAAGTACTATATTTTGTTTTCTTGAACAAATCTGAAAGAGCTTATTTAAGCATATATGATAGCATAGGTTTGATTTTGAATAACAATTTTTATTGAATGTCATTGTTAGTAGGTACTACACAAAGAAATGCCATTTGTTTAACCTCAGCCATGAATTTTATGTCATTCGCAAAACTAAAATCACATATTGTGGGAACTAAAAGATAGGAGAAGGTAGAATTTCCATTCTCAAAGTGACTTCAGCAACCTAGGAATCAAAGGTAATTCCAGAAATGACCCACTGAGTTGGGCCTCATCATACAATTGCACAATAAAACAAAAATAAGTTGATATTTTATTTTTAAATATTTGAACTTCATACCATACTTTTATAAAACTTATGTTCTCAAATAAAATAAGAAATTATCATCACCTAGATTTTGTTTCCTTTGAGTAGGTCACACCATCCTGAATCTAGGCATCATCTTTCAAATATGTAGAAGTCATTAAATCAATTTACATGTTTGTGAATAACCGTGGCATAAAACTTCTTGGACATGCAAAGCCTCCACCTTTGGACATAGCACTCTCAGTCTCAGCTCATTTTGTTGTAGTTATCTTCTCTACAGGACCATCACGTTTTACTACCTGATGGAAGGTCAAATCAACTTTGTTTCTTTAGCCATTAAATTAATTTTCCTTCTTTTCTGGAACTCTCTATAAAGTTTTAAAGCATCTATGAATCTTCTAGAAGAGGTCACATAAGTTTTACCAGATTTACAAAGAGGTATGTGATTAAAAATTATTTATAGGAAAACTTTGTTTGTGGTCTTTGAAATAAGTGTCTTTCCTTAAGGTTTCAACATAAATTCTAATTCTGTATTCATCTTGAAGGTAGAATATCTACATAAATAAAAGTCATCTGCTTGAGAGATTTATTTATTCTTCCCTCCTTTCCTTCTTCCTTTCCTCTCTCCCTCCATTCTTCCATCTTTCTCCTTATCATTTCTTTGTGAGTACTGATTCAAGTATTCTTCTTATTTTTATCAAGATGTGAGGGGGTCATGAAAAAAAATACACGATGCAAATTGTATCCTCTTATACTTCTACATAGACATTAATTATTTTCCATATTCTTACCTTAAATCAACATGATGTTAAAACATCCAGTGTTTACAAATTTGTCTTTCTCTTTTGGAATAAAAGCTTTAACATGGATTTCCTTCATCTGAATGCACTTTACTTGATAGTTGTCTATGTCACTTAAGGTTCTTATAGAATGACATGTAAGGCAATCCTAGTCAAAATCATACTCTGCTTCCTTTACAGCTTTGGGATTAATAGTTTAAGTAATCCCACTCCATAAAGAGCTAGTTTGATGTATCTGCAATTATGTACTTTTGTCTCTTCAAGCCTTCATGTTCAGACACTGACTCTTTTTGTTCAATATCATATTAATTTTTCAGCTTTGCGTAATACAAATTACTGGTTCTGATAACACACGATTAACATTGGTTTCTAACAAAAGCATCTTTTGGACAAATTTTAACTTTCCTTATTTGAAGAGCAGTCTAAAATCATGCAGAGAATTTAGGATTTCCATTATTTGGAATTAATATTGTTGCCAAAAGTAGACAGTTTTTAAAACTCTGCTTTATGAGTGCATTTAAGAATATATTATAGTTTGATATTTTATTACTTTTAATAAATTAAACATTATTTCAACCATACAACATACAGCTTTATTTTTTAAAATAAGGTTAAATTGTCATTAATGTTTCCATTAATCTTATCAAGCTATTTTATTGATATGATTTCCTATAACTACTAAATGAGTAATTTGAAACAAAGTACTTCTATCATTTAGCATTTTCTACATTGAGTGGTTATTTATAATTTAGGTTTCCTAGAATATGCTTGTAAATGTTATATAGGCATACTGTTTCCAACTGATAAAGACTTTCACATCTGAGGAAACTTCAACTAATTCCTTATTCCTCTGACTGTGGCATGCCTGCAAGTGATTCTCTGGAGGTAAATGGTGGGCAACCTATATTCTGGAACCCAGCCTGGTTCACATATGGTTGTCACTCACTTGGTACTTGAGTGTATAAACCCTAATCTAGCATTGCCAAGAAAACTGAAAGGCATTTGCAAAAGACATCTTTGCTTAGCTTCTTTAAAGCATTCTCATTGTTGGAATGCCTGGGTGCTCAGTCAGTTAAGCGTCTGCCTTCAGCTCTGGTCATGATCTCAGGGTCCTGGGATTCAGTCCTGCATCACATGGAGCTCCCTGCTAAGCATGGAGCCTGCTTCTCCATCTCCCTCTGCCTGACACTCCCTCTGCTTTTGCTCTTTTTCCCTCCCTCTCTCTCTGTCTCAAATACATACATACATATTTACATTTTCATTGTCTTCAAAGGAAATCCAAACTTCTTTTATATTAATTTTATATATTATTATTTATTATATTAATAATAGTCATCACTTATTGAGCTCTAACTTCATGACATTTATTTTTTCATTAGTTTTTCCAACAAATACATGTGGCTAATATTGTTATGGACATTTTATAAAAGATGGAAATTAGACACAGAATAATTAATAACTGTCTAATGATATTTAATAACAGTTACAGCTGGGTTTCAAACCCAGGTCTCTATGACTGCAAAACTTGACAATGTAATTATGCATCTACATTGTGGCTCCTGTGTTGCACTTAAGTTCATTCCACACTGCAGCCACTTGGACTCTTCAGATTCTGTAAACTAGCCTCATTATGCTATTGTCTCAGCTTAGAATGACTTTTGTTTTCATGTTTCAGCACTTCGAGCACCATGACTCACATCAGTAGAAGATCATTAAAAGGATTTTAGAAATGAATGAATGACAGTCTCAACGTTTCTCTTTGCATTTATCAAATCTATACATGTATGTGCATGTGCACATTTACATATATTACTGTGGCCTGAGCATTGTTACAATTACTCAAATTATTCAGTCTTTTTTTTTTTCAGATTAAAAAAATAAAAGTTACAAAGCTAGATAGTTCATGCTGGAAGACAAGGGTCCATACATAATATTGGTAGAATTTTACAATTTTTTATAATAATCCATAAGAACTAGCAAGAAGCATAGTTCCACAAAGTATTCAATATGAATTTTTTTTATTAAGAAAAGGTGTTTAGGAAGCTGTTTTATCTGTCTGTGTCTCTAGACTATACTGATTTTAGCTTAAAATGCCAGTAGTTTTAGAGGTTTCTTTAGTTGATTCCTCACCAAAGCAAAACTATTTTGAAATTACTATATCAGTATAAGAAAGATATATGTTTTTTGTACATGTACCTGCTGAAATCACATACATCTTCTAAAGTTTTTTTTTTATATTTTAAATGACACACAGTTTGCCAGAAATCATTTTCTTGCACACAATTTAATGATTCTCTAATTTTATGCATCATATCAATTAAATTTCCTGTTATTTACACATTTGTCAGTAAGACAAAGGGAAACGAAACTAACAAAGAAGGAAAAATAAAATAATTCAATAAAACAATTTCTAAGGAAAACAGTCTGTGATTATGGTAGTGTATGGTTATACTGCACAGAATTAGCATTCTTTAAGTTCTCTAGAAAATCAATGAGAAATAAAAATTGGTTTAATGAGTAAATATTCTGTTGAACAAAGACTTTGTGTGTTATAAGTTCATTTGTCTAAATATGATATTAATTTTCAGTTGGATTTTGAAGTTTGTTTATATGAAAGAGGAAATCCTTTCTCTGAAGATTCATTTTAAGTTGTTTTGAAATGTTAATCATTAAATTATCTTAAAGTAAATGTTATACTTTATTAAGGGTCCTGAATGAAAATATTTTGACACACATACTTTATCTTTTAGTGTTGGAGTATTCTATTTCTTCTCTTCTCTTCAATGTTAAAATATATTTAATATAATATTTCAAACTGAAAAAATAAACTACAAAAAGTTATCTATATTTTCCATAGATTGTCATTTATCATTATATGGAAATAGAGGCTTTTCATTTCTCATAAATGAGAAAATTGTTAGATGAAAATCTTTCAAAGTGTTTACATGTCCAATTTGGAATACTTTTGATAATCAAAATTTCAAAAAAAATTGTAATTAGTGTTTGACATGCAGTGATTTTAATATGTCAATTTAGAATATCAGTATATATTAACTCACAAAATAGATTCTTCTAAAATTTGGGAGCTCTCGTGTAACTTTGTTTATTGTTCTCACTTTTATTATTTATTTATTGTTGCAGATTAAAAAAATCAACAGAAATTTTCCTGTAAACCAGCAGGTAAGATGGAAAAGTACTTGGAGAGACATATCATGCATTTTTTCCATTGTATCTATTATAGAAGATAATCTTGATTGCACTTAATATTTACGTGGTAATAATTGGCACTATCATTTGCTCTCCAGGAAAATACATACTTTATTAGATTTCTTTCATATTATGTGATATATCTGTTTCTCTAATCATATTAAAAGCAGTTTTAAAAAATATTTTATCTAAGTAAACTAAGTAAAAACTATATTCAACAAGATACATATATTTATTTAAATATAATATTGAAGACCTAAGAGAGCTATTTCCATAAAATAGTTTGACTGTATCTTAACATGTGGGAAACCTATTTTGTAAATTTTAATTCCAGTTATTTAACATATAATGTATTATTTATTTCAGGGATAGAATTTAGTAATTCATCAGTTGCTTAAAACCCCCAGTGCTCATTAAATCAAGTGTCCTCCTTAATGCCTTTCACCCAGTCACCCCATCTCCTGACCCAGCAAACCTTAGTTTGTTCCCTATAGTCAAGAGTTTGTCCCTCTCCATTTTTATCTCATTTTATTTTTTCTTCCCTTCTCCTATCTTCATCTGTTTTGTTTCTTAAATTCCACATTTGAGTGAAATCATATGGTATTCATCTTTCTCTGACTGACTTATTTCATTTAGCATAATACACTCTAGTTCCATCCACATTGTTGCAAATGGCAAGATTTCATTCCTTTTGATGGTTGAGTAATATTTCATGGTACACACACACACACACACACCCCATATCTTCTTTATCCATTCATCCATTAATGGACATTGGGGCTCTTTCCATAGTTTGGCTATTTTAGACACTGCTGCTATGAGCATTGGTGGCCATGTACTCCTTCAAATCACTCTTTTTGTATAGATCTATGTTTAATTGATCTAAAAGTTAGAAAAAATTTTCAAAATTAGGTGAAGGTATTTTACATGAATCTAAATGAATGTGTAGAATGAAAGTGATGTCTGATTAATCTAGCCAAGAATCTAGTTGATTTATTAGACTATTGATTATAGAATAAAATAATTGATTATAGAAAATAATAATTCTACTTATAATTTTATTAAGCTGAGCTTAACTTTTACTTTGCCTCATAAACATTATAAAAACATTTGTTTGAATGAGGAAAGTAAATATAGGCTCAGTTTTGGACTCACTCAAGTCAGCAGTGTGTCAGGTTTGTGTGATGATAGAGAAGCAAAGGCCAGCCATGCATTTCTTACCCTTGACACCAACCTCAATGTGTAAAAAATGATCAAGATCTAAATATCTAAGCTATCTATTTATAAATGGTAGACCAGTCACAAGTTAATTTCAATGGTAAAAATTTTAAATAACCCTCTTATGAAAACTAAGTTACTTTTATCATCTAAACCTCAGTTCCTTCATTGGTAATATTTTTAAAGTGCAACTACATTACATGTTTATTTTTGAAGATTAAATAACAAATGTGAAATTCTTGGTATATGCCATTATTAGCACTAATGTGTTAAAATTTTAAATTTGTTTTTTAGAACATATAATTTATATTATTGCATAAATTATATTATTAATGGTGCCACTAGCCCACACTAGCCCACAAAGTTATGTGTGACTGAAATACTAGTGAAAATAAATCTGGATAGATCAGTATGTCTACAAAGCTGTGAACTATGTCTTTCCAGCCATAGGCATACCCCGTTTCCTAACCTCAGGTCCTCACACCTGAGTCATGCTGATATTTTAGGTAGATGTAGAAGTTGGAGAGATGTATGTATTGTGTGTCTCTTCACATTCCACTGTGGTTATGTCTCATGCCTTTGTTTGTGGTGCAGAGATCAGGGCTCTATCCCAGAGCTACTGATACACTTGTTCTGTGATGATACTTGGGAAACTCCCATTGTGACTCCCATTCCATTCCAGATGCTTCTGATCCTAGTAGGATGTTACATAGGAAATACAGTTTAACAATTGTATAGAGCTATAGTGGATGGAAAATTCATTAATGAGAAATTATTAAAATAGAAAGGAGCATCAGCCTTTGATGAAGGTTGTAATGCCCATCAGTAAACATAGTCATTTTATAGTCAGATACATAAAAATGTAGATCTGCTCATTTGTGGAATCCTTGCTAAAAATATGAATGATAAATGTTTCTTTAAGAATGACTCCAATATCTGTGTTATCATCCTTCCTTGCCCTTTCTAACCTCAACATGTGAAGAAGTATTAATAATTAATGTAATTTATGTTGCTATAAATATTTCATAATTGTAATAACCCACAGGTATTATTTATGATGACAGCTACATTTGACACTTCCTACATTTTCCCTTCAATAGCCTGTAGGATACTTTGCCACCTCTGCATTTATCTAGGTTTTGAATAATAGTAAAATAAATAAGAATCTGAAAAAACTTAAATATAGAGTAAATAATAAGAACTGTTTACTATTCCAACCCACACATATATAATAAATGTAGGTAAGCATTAGCATCCTTAGCTTTTTATTTTCTAGATTTTTAATAATATTATACCAAAATTTTATTTGAAATCTCTTAGCTTCTCACATTTTTTAAAATAATAATAAATTCTTTTTGGCATTTTAACAACTGAAAGCAAGAGTTAATAGATTTTTACCTTACTACTTTCCATCATGGAAATGAAGACATCCAGGATATAGGATTTGTTTATAGTTCAATATTCATATTTCCACACCATTGGAAAACTTGCCTGCATAATTTGATAGCAATGCATTGGGAGACCAAGGTACATTCCCTATTTAATAAAATGTGAGTTACTTTAATGAATAAACATCTGAAAACACATATAATCTCATTTCTTCTCCAGATTTAGCATTCAAACAGGACTCTTGAGCTAAACAACATTGTGTTGCTTTAATATCAATTTTTTTCTAACTTAATTTTCATGTAAAGTTTTCTGAAGCTTTGATTATAAATATACATGTTTATACATATGTTTTTGATTGAATAATTTAGGCATATGTCAAAATAGTCAAGTGTTATGAATGAAAATCAAGCCCCTTCATATCCCCGATGCTCTATGTCTGAAAAAAATAAATAAATAAAATAAAAGATGCCACCCACTCGAACAAAAGTCTTCTGCTTCCTCTGGGATTCAGTTTGAATTTGTGCTTTCATGTGGTACAGCTACCCCAACCAGAAAAAATTAGAATAAAATAAAACATAAAGGGGACTGGAGGATATTACTATTGTCTAACGGGGCCGATGTTAGAACTTAGCTCTGTAGGGACACTCCCACAAACCAGGATGCATGAGACTTTCAGTAAATTACTCTCATGAAAGATTTAAATCCAAAATGTTAAATTATTGAGTAAATACATCACTATAGGGGAAATCATAATTTAGAGATTAAAAAATTCAAAATTATTTTTTGAGGCATGGAGGGATAGAGGAGAGGGAGAGAGAATCTTAAACATGTTCCATGCTCAGCACAGAACTGATGTGGGGCTTAATCTCATGACCCTGAATTATGATCCAAGCCAAAATCAAAAGTTGGACATTTAAATGACTGAGCCACCCAGGCTTCCCCCCAAAAATCCAAAACTATTTTAAATTATCATGTGCTCTTTAAGTAAAGGAATGGAAATTATAAGTCAAGAACAGGATATGGTGTTAAAATATATGGATTTTCAAGAGAATCAAATAGGAGTTAAAATTTTTTAAAAGAGCATATTTAAAATTAAAATCAGTATATGTGCTGCTGAAGCAAGCACTAAAATTAAAATCAATTAACCAAGTGAATAATAGAATAGATGAAGATGAACTGAAAGGGAATGTGATCAGAATACAGCACACACAGAAAAGGGTAAAAAAAATAAAAGTTAATGTAAGACATGAATTTTAGAATGAGAAACTAAAAAAAAAAAAAACAACTTCAGAAAGACTGGAAAAAATGTATGAAGGTCAATGTATGAAGAGAGACATGGCTAAGAGTTAATGTGAGTCTTCAGATTAAAGACTGAAGAATCTTCAGTCCAGGCTCAGATAGGGCATGGATTAAATAGAAATAAATCCACACCAACAAAGGATCTGAAACAACCTCAATATCCATCAGTGGAATACTTTGCAACCATTAAAAGGATAAACTAGTTCTGTTGGTACTAGTATAGAAGGCCATCCAAGAAAGTTTATTAAGTGGTAATAGTGAAGAGAAGAATAGGAAACAGAATAAGCCACTGTGTTTTAATAAAGGAGTTGGAAAGTTACATACACATGTTCTTATTACAGAATTAAAAAAAAAAATCTTGAGGAGTTACAGAAGAATCAGGTAAAGGTGTCGAATATGAGAAATATTATAGCCCAGTCTCCTTCCCGTTGTGAGGGTTCCATTCCCAAGTTCCTGTGCTTAAGCCTTATGCCTTTCCCTGGTAAACCCTCTCTTTTCAATTTCCACTCATTTTATTGATTTAAGTTCCCTATTCAGTTCCTGCAACAAGGAATTGCATTTTGTTTAGTTTTGTCTTGAGCTCAGGTGTGTGTTAGCTCCATTGTTCCTGATACAAATTCTATTTTCCAATTCTGCATATAAGGATCAGCTCAGACTACCTTATTTATTTGACATCTTTTGGCTTTGGTCTTTACTATTGGAATAATTGGAAAATTTATGTGCTTGCCATATAAGATGTATTTCTAAGATGTGTCAGGTTGAGCATCTTTATGTGACATCAGTTTATATTTTTATCTGTCCACCTTCAAATTTTCAATATGTTTCTATTTTCTTCCTATTTTTTTTGTTAGAACTGCAAACTCAATACATGAAGGACATTTACCCCTTGTATTTCTCTGTGGCCTTAGTTAGCAAAAGAAAAAAAAAAAAAAAAGTATGTAGGGGCAGAGAGAGAGAGAGAGGGAGAGAGTGAATCTTAACCAGGCTCTACACCAAGTGCAGAGCCTGACAAGGGATTTGATCTCACAACCCTGAGATCATAACCTGAGCCAAAATCAAGAGTTGGACACTTAAACAACAAAGCCACCCAGGTGCCCCAGCAAAAAAAGACTTTTATGGCTCATAGGATTTGTGTTGTACTTAGAAAGATTTTTTTTTAATTTAAAGTTTAAAAAAAGTAAAAATCCACTGTTTATGTCTAGAAAGTTTGTTTTTATTTTGACAGTTAAACAACAAGTTTTTATAGGACCCTAAGCATTTCTTTCTTATTGCATTTATCACATTTTGTGGTATTCTCTATTAACCCATCCTCCTTCTCCCACCCCAAACTCAACTGTAAACTCCTAAAGATAAAGGTATTATTTCTTGTCTACCCTTTGCTCCTAAAACAGTGCCTTACATATCAATCATCCTTCTGGTAGAGACCTCAAGGTAAAGGTCTTTGGGTATGTCTTTAAATAAGAAAGGAGATTAAATCTGAGTCTTCCTCAAAATTTAAAGCTTCCTTTTTTCAAAAAAGACTCTTAAAGAAAAATACAGGGTATAGGCTGGAAGAAAATATTTGTGAATTTTATCTCTAATAAAGGATTTACATCCAGAATATATTTTTAACAACTGAAAAGTGAATAGTTAGAAAAGAAACAACTCAATAAAAGAAAATGTGCCAAGATTTGAATAGACATTTCACCAGAGATATACCCAAATATCAAATAAGCACATGAAAAAATACTCAACCTCATAAGCCATAAAGAAAATGCAAATTAAAAACACAATGAAATACCACTACATATACACTGGAATGGTTAATTATAACTGTTCTTGCTAAGTATTGGCAAGGAGAAATTGGAATTGTTATATACAGCTGGTGGGAATATAAAATGGCACAAACAGGAGTGCCTGGGTGGCTCAGTGGGTTAAAACCTCTGCCTTTGGCTCAGGTCATGGTCTCAGGGTCTCTCCTCAGCAGGGAGCCCGCTTCACCCTCTCTCTCTGCCTGCCTCTCTGCCTACTTGTGATCTCTCTCTGTCAAATAAATAAATAAAATCCTTAAAAAAAATGGCACAAACACTTTGAAGAGTCTGGTGGTTACTAAAAAGTTAAATCGATGCCTACCATGTGATCCAGCTAGTCCACTCCTAGGAAATGAAAACATGTGTTCTTACAAAGATTTGTTGACAAATGTTAATAGGAGCTTTATATGTTTATAGGCCCAAACTGGACACAGCTCAAATTCCAACAAGTGAATGGACATTTTGTGTCATATCTATGCAATAGAATATTACTTACCAGCAAAAAGGAACATGCTACAACACAGATGAATCTCAAAATAATTGTGCTGAGTGAAAGTAACCAACCACTCTTTCCTCCAAAAATAGAGTATAGGTTGCATGCTTCTATTGTGATAATATTCTGAGGATTACAAATTAAGGTACAGAAATCAGAAAGAAAATCAACAGTTGCCTGGGGAATGGGAGGGGTGTGTGGTGACAGAAAGAGATTATAAAGGAGCATGAGGGAACTTTGTGGTGTTGGATATGTTCATTATGTTGGTTGTAGTGATGGTTTTATAGGTGCATAAGTATGGGAAAACTTATTAATCTTTATCCATTAAATATGTGCCATTTATTTATGTCATTATACCTCAATAAACTGTAAACCATTCTTAATGTTAAAATGTCTGGGAATCAAATAAGTTAAAAATTATATTAAACCAAGGTTATTGGGATTTGGTTTAATCTTAATTATTGTCTAGACTTGAAATTAAAATTATGTACCTCCCAGTTCACTTTTAGTTAGGAGTAACTTTCTCATTTCCTTTGTACATCTAGAACATAACCATTTATTTTCTCTATTATGATTTTGATCAGATTTATTTATTAAAAAATGCAATGAAATTCCTCTTCAATTGATATATTTAATGAAAAGCATGGAAAAGGGTGACAGTGGTCTTGGTGTTAAATATCTGTTAAGCCAGTGATATTCAGCGAGGTGTAAAATTATGTTGCAATGATTTTCCCAATAAATTAGAGATTGTTTAGCTGAGCAGACCTGTATCACACTGCCGTATATACCTAAATCCTCTATCTAATGATTTACTGTATTTTACCATTTTTAATCGTCATTAACTAAAACTCCTCCATTGTGAAGCATACCTCATTATTCTCATAAAAATAACATTTTACAATGAATATCTTCTGTGATTACTAAGGAGAAAGGTTATGGAGGATTAATTCATCATAAAAATATAATAAACTCCCTTTATATCAGGCACTATGCAAAATAGTATCATTAAATTATAATAGTTTGAATACATAAACATTATATTATTTCAAAATAAAGTATTACCTTAGGCAGTTTATTTTATAGAAGGATTCATTTTGTCTAGCTATAATAATTGGGATATATTATTATAGAAAGATCTATAGAATTTATAGAATGCTGGTGACAACAGAGAGAAAAGTGACCAATTGTCTCAATTGTGTTGGGAGAGGTAAGAAACTAAAAAATATCTTCAAAAATCCATTTTTGGCATAGCGTCAAAGAAGATAGAGGAGTAATGATCTCCAAAACTTTACTTTTCTATAAAAGCAACCAAAAAACTGCAGAAATGGTCCCAATAAACTTTTCACAACTTTGAAAATTCACCAAAGGCTTGCTGAATCCAGGGAGCATTTACAGGCATCCTTTGAAAATATTGCCTGGTCCAGTTCCAGACCACCAGTATAAAGTGAATATCACAATATAGTGAGTCAGAAGAATTTTTTGTTTCCCAGCTCATATGAAAGTGCCACTGCAATCTATTAAGTATGCAGCATCCTATCTAAAAAAAGGTACATACTTTAATTTAAAAAAAAATTTATTGCTAAAAATGTGAACTATCATCTGAGTTTTCAGTAACTCAAAATCTTTTTGCTGGTGGAGGGTCTTGCCTCAATGTTGATGGTTGCTGACTGATCAGGAGGGGATGTTTGCTAAATGTTGGGGTGACAGTAGTAGGTTCTCAAAATAAGACAACAGTGAAGTTTGATGCATCAACTGATTCTTCCTTTCATGCATGATTTTATTTATTTATTTATTTATTTATTTATTGTTATATGTGATGTTCATGTGTGTGAAATGCTATTGAACAGGATTTCACCCACAGTTGAACTTTGTTCAAAATTGGAGTCAGTCCTTACAACACCCCACGACACTACTTTATCAACTAAGTTTATGTAATGCTCTAAATCCTTTATTTTCAACAAATTTCACAGCATCCTCACCAGAAGTAGATTCAATTTCAAAAAACCACTTTCTTTACTAAACCATAAGAAGCAACTCTTCATCCATTCAAGTTTGGTCACAAGATTGCAGCAATTCAGTCACACCTGCAGACTCCACTTCTCATTCTAATTTTTTTTTTTGCTATTTCCACTTCATCTGCAGTTACTACCTCCATGAAGTCTGGAACCCCTCAAAGTCATCCATGACGGTTGGAATCAACTTCTTCCAAACTCTACTTAATGTTGATAGTACCTCTTTCCATGAATCATAGATGTTTTTAATGGCATCTGGAATGGTCAATTCTTTTAAGAAGGTTTTTGATTACTGTGCCCAGATCCATCAGAGGAATCACTGTCTGTGGCAGCTATAGCCTTTTGAATTGTGTTCTTAAATAATAAGACTTGAAAGTTAAAATTACTCATTGACGCAAGGGCTACAGAATGGTTGTTGTGTTAGCACGCATACTAACAACATTAATCTCATTGTACTTCTCCCTCAGAGCTCTTGGGTGACCAGATGCATTGTCAATGAACAGTAATACTTCAAAAGGAATATTTTTTTCCTGAGCAGTAGTTCTCAACAGAGGGTGTAAATTTTTCAGTAAACCATGTTATAAACAGAAGTGCTGTCATCCAGCTTTTGTTGTTTCACTGATAGAGCACAGGTTGAAAAATAGAGTTATGCTGCTTCCCTATCGCACACAGGAGAAGAATGACGCACAAACCAGTCAGCTACAAGAGAAAGGGAGCAGGGGTAGGCAGTTGAGAAGACTGTTACTCCGAACAACTCCTCAGTCCTGCATTTATTAGATACAAGATAACAGTCAACAAAGGAGTGTGATGGAGATTGTAGATAAGCAAGATATGCCTGATCAAGCAGTATAGGATTTGTGGTTGAGTAAACACATTTAAAGGGATCATTTAATTAACTACAGGTGATCTCTGAGGAAGGAGAGATAACAGAAAAAAAAGCAGGTTCCACCCTGAGCTGGCCTGGGGTTCCCAGCTGTTCAGCTTTAAGGACATATATCATCCTCTCCCCCAAAAGCCTGTTGCTAGCACATGTTTAAGCACTTTGGTCAGTACATTGTACTGAAGTACTGTTACAGAGTTAGTGTAATTATGAAGGGCCCTAGGATTTTCAGAATGGTAAATAAGCTTTGGCTTCAGCTTAAAGTCACCAGCTGCATTAGCCCCTAACAGGAGAGTCAGACTGTCCTTTGAAGCTTTGAAGCAAGGCACTGACTTCTCTCTAGCTATGAAAGTACTAGATGGATAATTCTTCCAGTAGAACGTTGTTTCACCTACACTGAAAATCTGTTGCTTTGTGTAGGCACCTTCATTAATTATCTTAGCTAGTTCTTCTAGATAACTTGTTGCAGCTTCTACATCAGCACTTGCTGCTTCACCTTGGCATTTTTATATGATGGAGATGGCCTCTTAAGCCTCATGGATCCTCTGCTAGCTTCAGACAGTTTGCTTACCTTTCTCACTCCATAGAATTGCAGAAAATTAGGGCCTTACTCTGGATAGATTTGGCTTAATGGAGTGTTGTGGCTGGTTTGATCATCTGTTCAGATAATTACAACTTTCTGTATAACAGCAATAAGCTGTTTCACTTTCTTATCATTCCTGTGTTTACTAGAGTGGCACTTTCAATTTCCTCCAAGAACTGTTCCTTTGCATTAACAAGTTGGCTATTTGGCACAAGAGGCCTAGCTTTCAGCCTATATCAGCTTTTGAAAAGCCTTCCTCACTAAGGTTACTCATTTCTGACATTCGATTTAAAGTGAGAGATGTGTGATTTTTCCTTTCACCTGAACTCTTAGAGGCATTGTAGATTTATTAATTGGCCTAATTTCAAGATTGTTGTGTTTCAGGGTATAGAAACACTTGAGAAGAGGGAGAAAGATGGGGGAATAGCCCTGGTCATTGGAGTAGTCAGAACACAAATAATATATATTTTTAAAAGATTTTATTTATTTATTATTTATTTGAGAGAAAGTGAGAGTGAAAGAGCACAAGCAGGAGGGAGCAGCAGAGGGAGAGGGAGAAGCAGGCTCCTCACTGAGCGGGGAGTCCAATGTGGGGCTCAATCCCTGAACCCTAAGATCATGACCTGAGCCAAAGGTTGATGCTTAACTGAATGAGTCACCCAATCATCCCCACAAATAAGATTTATTGATTGAGTTCTCCATCTTGTTTGGGGACAGTCTATGGAGCCTCCAAATAATTACCATAGGAACATCAAAGGTCACTGATCACAGATCACCATAGCAAATATAACAAATAATGAAAACATCTGAAATATTGTAAGCACTACCAAAATTTGACAGACCAGGTGAGCCATTGGCGCTGATAGACTTGCTCAACATAGGGTTGCTATAAACCTTTGATTTGTTTTAAAAAAAATGTGGCAAAACAAAACATGATAAAGCAAAGCAAAATAAAATGAGGTGTGCCTGTATTCAAGAAAAACAGCTGAATCTTGGTAAATCAGTTTTGTGGCACTTCAGCTTGGTCTAGTCCCAGTGTGCCTCTTCTCCAGCAACACGGGGATCCTGAAAGTGGCAGCTCACATTCCCAGGGCACCCTGTCTGCTCAGACCTACTCATTTTCTGGTCCTGCTCCAGGCATCATTTAAAACCTGCTAGCCTAAGTAAGATTTGTGTATTCCTTTCACTCATTTAGCTTTATTGAAATGTGTGCATCTGAATGTCATTTTTAATCCTTTTTTTTTTAAAGGTTCTATTTATTTATTTGAGAGAGAAAGAGCACAAATGGGAGGAGGGGTAGACAGAGAGGAAGAAGCAGACTCCCCCCTGAGAAAGAAGCCTGAAGCAGGGCTTGACTGCAGTACCCCAGGATCATGACCTGACCCAAAGACACATGTGTAAACTGACTGAGCCACCTGTGTAACTCCTGTGTGTCACTTTTAAGCAAAATATTCTACTAGAGATTGGCAATTTGTTTTTATTTTGGATTTCAAAACCCAGGTTCTTTTCAACAGGAAAGAAAACTTGTAATTGTTGACAATAAAACAGTCACATAATCTGGTGATAGTGAACCTGTTACTGTTTCAGTCCATTTTATAATACTTGGTGATAAAATTTCATGACATTCTATGATTTAAAGGAGAATCCTCCTCAAAATGAGTATTTCCCTATAAATGAATTCTTATAAAAACAACTAGCTTATAAATCAGTGTGAAGAGATAGTGGCAGAGGTTTCAGAGGAAAAAGAGGACTAAAAAGTATTTTACAGTTGAGCACACACCAAATTATGCACAAAAATTAGCTATTATAATAAAGTTATAATGAAATTATTATAATAAAATTAGCTACATTTTAGAAATCTTGGAAGAGAGTTGTGGGAGGGAAAAGATAGAAAGATGATAGGATAAGATATAGTGTATAGTGTACACAGAATTTCATATTAAGAGGAAAGCACTGATGCAGAAACAGTGGA
Organism: Lontra canadensis; assembly: GCF_010015895.1. Classification (NCBI taxonomy): domain Eukaryota; kingdom Metazoa; phylum Chordata; class Mammalia; order Carnivora; family Mustelidae; genus Lontra; species Lontra canadensis. Next base: position 3,578,004 of record NW_022631115.1, read on the forward strand.
ATACTGAGATACAGGATGGGGTCATCTGTGCAGTTATATCCAAGGATGAAAATGTAAAAGCCCAAATTTCCACAAATTTTCTTTGCAGCCATGTTTCACCGGTAGGAGTTGCCTCACAAAGAAATGCTCACAAAGAAATCTCCTCAGGATTTACCTTCTGTTACTTTTCTGGACTTAAAATGATATTTAGATCCTTGCACATTCCAATTTGGGAAATACAAATCTGGCTTGAGACGAGATAGCTTGTGCATAGCCAGTAGCGTTGCGGAATCTTATCCTCCCTCAATCCTACCCTTACCCCATCCCCAGCCTGCTTTCTGTTACTACAGGTCAGTTTACATTTTCCAGAATTTTATATAAATGAAATCATACCGTATGTATGATTTTTTTTTTTTGGTCTGGCTTCTTTCACATAACATAATTATCTTTAGTTTTGCCCTTGTTACCTTAGGAATCAGTTCTTCATTCCATTCATCACGGAGTAATATTTCATTGCTGGCTATACCATTTGTATAACCATCCATTCACCTGGTAAGGTACATTTGTTCTGTTGTAAATTTTGGTGTACTACAGAGAAAGCTTCTATAAATATTTATTGGCAAGTCTTTGTGTTGACATATGCTCTTATTTCTTTTTGATAAAATACTAGTCATGGAATAGCTGCATATTATTGAGATGTATGTTGAACTTTTTAACAAACTGCAATACTGTTTTCCCATTTGACAAATTGTCATACTATCTGTGTGAAAAGAGTTCCTGGTGTGGTCAGTTTTTAGATTGAGGCATTCTAATAGACCAATTGTGATCTGTCATTGTGGCTTTAATTTCCATTTCTTGAATGACTAATAATGTTGAGCATCTTTTCGTGTGCTTACTTACCATCCATATGTCTTCTTTTGTGAAATGTCTATTCAAATATGCTGCCCCAAATTAGAAGTTTAGTTATGATGAAGTCCAATTTATCATATTTTAATGGATCATGATTTGGCATTGTATTTAAGAAATCTTTGACTAGGGGTGTTTGCATGGCTCTGTTGGTTAAGTGTCTTGCTTTCGGCTCAGGTCATGATCCCAGGGTCCCGGGATGGAGTCCCACATCCAAGTGGAGATCCTGCTTCTCCTTCTCCTTCTGCCATGCCAACCACTTGTGGTCTCTGGCTCTCTCTATCAAATGAATAAATACAATTAAAAAAAAAGAAAGAAAGAAAGCAATCTTTGACTAATCCAAAACAGAAATTTTCACCTATGTTTATTCTTAAGTTTTTTTGTTTTATAATATTCTCTCATGTCTTTGATCCATTTGGTGTTAATGCTTGTTTTAATAGTGAGGTAGAGATGAAAGTTATTTTTAAATTAATATCTAATTGTTCCAGTGTTTGTTCAAAATATTATTCTTTATCAGTTGAATGGTTTCATGCTCTTATCAAAAAATAAATTGATCATATATGTGCCGTTTAATTTCTGGACATTCAATTCTGTTGAGCTGGTCTTTTTTTATATTTTGACACTAATATCACACCATCTCAGTTGCTGTAGCTTTTTAATGTCTTGAAATCAAGAGCTTAGGTTCCAGGTGCCTGGGTGGCTCAGTGAGTTAAAGCCTCTGCCTTCGGCTTAGGTTATGGTCCCAGAGTCCCGGGATCAAGCCCCAGAGCTCTATATCGGGCTTTCTGCTCAGTGGGGAGCCTCCTTCTCCCCCTGTCTCTCTCTGCCTGCCTCTCTGCCTACTTGTGATCTCTGTCAAATAAATATATAAAATCTTCAATAAAAAAGAGTTTAGGCCCCTTAGCTATGTAATTCTTACATGAAATTGTTTTAGGTACTTAAGGCTCTTGCTGTTTCTACATTAAAAACATTAAATTGTCACTGTATTTGTAGGGGTATTTGGATTTTTATAGGGATTGTTTTGAACCTGTAACTAAATTTGAGGAAAGTAAAGATTTACCAATACTGAGTTTTGAGATCCTTGCACCTGGCATATCTCTCCATTTTTTAAGCTTTCTTTAATTTCTCTCTGAAATTGTTTTTTAGTGCTCAGTGCATAGATGTTGCATATATTTTATCAGATTTATTCATAAGTAGTTCATAATTTTTAGATGGTATAAAAATGATAGCATTATTTAAATTCAATTTCTAGTTTTTTTTGCTAATGTAATAGAGATACAAATGATTTTTATATTGATTTTGTGTTCTTTAACCTTGGAAAAATCATACTAATTTCTAGGAACTATAGATGATCATGTTTGTCTGTGAATAAATATATTTTTAATTATTCCTTTCCAACATGGGTACATTTTACTTTATTTTTTATTGATTTATGGCACTGTAAGATTCTCCAGCATAATGCACACTACATTTGGTGAGAGTGGACATTCATAATTGGTTTCTGATCCTAGGGAGAGAGCATTAAATATTTCAACATTAAGTATGATATTAGTGGTGTGTTTTTCATAGATGCCCTTCATCATGTTGAAGAAATCCCTCTCTATTATGACTTTGTTGAAAAGCATTTTATCATGAATGAATGCTAGATTTTGTCAAATGCCTTGTTTTATTTTATTTTATTTATTTATTATTTATTTATTTATTTTAAAATTTCTTTTCAGTGTTCCAGAATTCATTGTTTATGCACCACACCCAGTGCTCCATGCAATACATGCCCTCCATAATACCCACCACCAAGCTCACCCAACCTCCTACTCCCCTCCCCTCCAAAACCCTCAGTTTGTTTCTCAGAGTTGACCTCGTATTGTATTATATTAATTTATTTTCAGAGTTAAACCAATCTTTCATTTTTTGGATATACCCCACTTGATCAAAATGGTTTAAGTTTTTTATATGTTATTGGATTCAATTTTCAAAAATGTCAAGAATTTTTGCAGATATATTTCTGAGATATTGGTTTGTAACTTTCTCTTCTCTTAATGCCTTTATGTGAAATAAAATGTGATGTGTTATATTTTCACATATTTCATTGAAGGTAGTTTATAACTAATTATTGAGTTCTTATTTTTCCCATAACTATTCAGAAAAGTGTTGTTTAATTTCCAAATATTTAGGGATTTGTATGCCCTAGTATCAGAGTAATGGTAGCTGTAGAGATTTAGTTGGGAAATCCTCACTTTTCTTGAATTTTCTGAAGAAATTTGTGTAGCACTGGGATTACTTTTTCTTGAAGTATTTGGCAAAATTCTCCCAGTTAAGCTACCTAGACCTGGAATTTCATTTATGTGTAAGTTTTCAATTAAAATTTAAATTCTTTTGGAAATATAGGACTATTCAGACCACTTGCTTTTGGTAATTTAGGTCATTTTAGAAATGTATGCATTTTATTTTAATCTAACTTGTTGACATAAATTTATTATTCTTTTCTAATATATATTTTAAGAGTTATAAATTCTTCTCAAGTAGTGTTTAACAGACTCTCCTCAAGTTTGATATGTTGTATTTTCACTTACAATACACTCACAATATTTTGTCACTTTATTTGTAACTTATTCTTTTATCCATGGGGGTTTAGATAAGTGTTTAATTTCCAAGTGTTTTTGAATCTTCCCTATTTCTTTCTGTTTTTAATTTCTAATTTAATATAGATTTAGTCAGGTAACATATTTCAATTGATTCCAAATCTTTAAATTTTGTTGAGGTTTATGCTGCAGTTTATCCTGGAACATAATACGTATATATTTATAAAAAGTATGCATGTACTCTGTTGTTTTGGGTAAAAAATGTTTTTTCAAATGTCAGGTATGTTAAAATGGTTGATAGTGCTATTCAAGGCTTATATATTTTTACCGACTTTTTGATGAGTTGTTTTTCAAGTATAATGATAATAATGTCTATTTCTCCAACTATCATTATTTTAAAAAATTACTTTTGTCATTTGTTCATTATATTCTAGGTTTCTACACTTATAGTTGCATATATTAGTAAGATATTGGCATTTTTGTCATGGAGATGTCTTCTATATTTCTTGTCCTAAAGTCTATTTTTTCTGATATTAATGTTGCTTCTCCATCTCTCTGATGATTCTTATTTTTTGAAGGTTTTTATTTTAATTCCAGTATAGTTAACATACACTATTATATATATATATATATATATATATATATATATATATATATAATATTTAAACATACCACATTTTCTTTATCCATTCTTCTATCACTTGGGCTCCTTTCAGAATTGTACATAATCATGTGATAAGTATGGGGTGCATATATCCTTTTGAACTAATGTTTTTGTATTATTTGAGTAAATACCCAATAGTGCAATTACTGATGGTACGGAAGCTCTATTTTAATTTTTTTATTCTTATTTTCTTAGTGAATCCTGTTCTAATCTTTTACATCCCATCTATTCTTCATTGGTAAAGTTAAAGAATGTTTATTATAGAAAGCATAAAGTTGGATCTTGTTTTTTTTAATTAAAATCTGAGTGCAAAATTAGAATCCATGAGTAGGTGTCTGATGAAAATGATGGAAAAATTGCAGTTTCAGGTGAGTCTCAAAGTATTAATCTACTAACTTCAAATCCACAATTTATGAATGTAGAATGTATATGAAAGAGTTGGGTGAAGTTAAGCTTGTTGTGATGAGAAGGGTAGAGTGGTATCAATAGCTCAAAATTTCCTGAGTTTAAGGTTATCTTGATTTTGAGATATGGAACAAATGAAAGGAGTCCCTTTTGCAACAGAAGAATATCTTCCTTGAGCCTGTGGATTTATCACCAAGATTTTATTTCTTATAAGAGGGCAGTGATAAATTGCAATTATGTATTCAAAAATCCAAATGAAAAAAATATGAATTCAGTGATTTATTATTTCATATGGTCAAGTGAAATACATAGAGACAGAAAATATGAGAAAATACATTTTAACTATATTATCTCATACCTTAATGAGCTGGTGAATACAGATTTTTTTGAAGCACAGATACCATCAGTTAACTGATTTATGTTTTTTTAAGAAATTTAATGCATTTAAATATTCAGATATTCTCATACTATTAGTGAGAGTGTGAATTGTTATAGTTTTTAGAAGTTGGTTTTGTACTGTGTATCAAAATGTAAATTGCACATATCATTTGGTTCAATAATAATCATTTTTAAAGAATATTGTGAACAGGAAAATATTACATGTAGTAGAAAAATTAAGACAATTGTGATACTATACACAATAACAATAACCATTCTTAAATTTCCAAATAAATTTTAACCTTTATTTATATTTTGAAAAAATACTAACATATTTCTGAAATACAGAGAAAGAGCACTTAATATTAAACTTGAAGGAGATTAATGCTTTCTAGATTAGAAAACCTATAATCATTATGGCAGGAGGGTTGTGCCATTTACAATAACAAAGAATTGAGAGATAATTTTCTTTCACCAAATATGAAAACTTTCCTGATTTATTTTTATTTTCATCCTAAAAAATGATATTAGAAAGCTAATGGAAGAATTAATTTGTGAAGCCTCAAAATATCTTCTGACAAACTGACATACAACAGAAAGTTATGATAGCATTTATAACTCAGGAACCAATGATCTATACTGAAATTTGCATTTTAATTACATAATCTTACCCACCGAGGCATGAGTTATTTTATACAGTTCGAACAACAGACAGATTTAGGAGAATGACTAAAGTGGATATACTCAATACTTGTTTAATGACTGAAACTGTAAATTTTTTTTACAATAAAATTTGATTGGATTTCTTATTCTCTGCATAATGGTTTATTTTGTCCCATGAACAAAACAATAAATGCAGCATGTATATCAGAGCATATTAAAATATAATAAAATATTAATTGTTACACAATAAAAAGCTTAAAAATGAATAATAATGTAATATCTTAAGATAATCAGAAGCATTGAGGAACAGGAATTTTCTCTAGACAAAATGATATAGTATATTTAGAAGTCAATAAATGGTAAATAGTCTGTGATAATACATTAGAAGGAAGGATATCTAGAAGCAGAGCAGAATTATGGCTGGAGGAAGAAAGACGAAGATAAACACCTATCAGCTTATTTTGACATTCTGTTCAATTAAAGCATCTTGGGGCTTCTGTGTGGAGAAGCTTTTTGGGTACATCTTCATAGTGGTCTTGAAAAGAGGCTGGAAGAGAAAGTATGGACATGCTAAGGGCATGGACGGTAGACATCACAGTTTTGATGGGTGTTGTTTTACTTTTTAGAGGTACAGGGAGGAGAAATTGTCATTTCATATGTCTCCACTAACTTCCAATCGCTGAATAAGACCCAAAGTCTTTAGAAGAAAACATTATTCAGAATCCCATCAAGAGACAGAAACCACACCAATTGTCTGAACAGAGAACATTTAATGTAAAGAACTAGATATAAAGTACTAAATAAGTAACTGAAAAGGTATAAAGAGATTACACAGGGGTTATCACAGAGGTAGCAGAAAGCAGCCCACATACCTAAGGCGGAAAGAAAAAAAAAAGAGAAGCAGAACAGTCAGGGTATGTTTTGTGGTGTGAAAAACAGAAAACAGAAAAACAGAAACAATATAATATATATTTTTATTGAAATACATATATTACAGTCTTGAGACAGAATTCCTTCTTCAGGAATTCAGGTTTTGCTCTGAAGTCCCTCAACAATTGGGAGAGGCCCACATTGTGGAGGATAACTAGATTTACTTAAAGTTAACATCGTAAATGTTAATCATATTACAAAACAGCTCCACAGGTAGGAGTAATTAAAACATAAACACTTAGATGGTGTTTTGAGGAAGTGAAATTCCGATGTATGAGGAGAAGAGAGCATGACTTGGCTAGCACTGGTGTCACTGAGCTAGAAAAGGGACCCGGTGGAATGGCTCAATGAATCTGGTCATGAAAATGTTGGAAAAACTGTAAAAAGGATACAGTTGCCATTACAGGAGGGAATTGCTGCTGCCCAGGTGAAGAAGCATTTCTGGGCTGATGCTCAGAAAACATGAGCAGGCAATCAGTTCACCAGCAGTAAATAAGAAGCAGTAGAGAACAACAACAAAAAAAAACCAAAAAAAACCGAAGTCCCTTTTTCAGCCTTGCTGTTTCTTTCTTGAGCCCACGTCCCCTGCTTCCCAGAGTACACAATGCTAGAATCAATCAGCAAAATTCCATCAGGGTAGTAGACCTATGTTATACTGTGAGAATGTCAAGATGAACAGACCTCTCTGTGGACTATACTACAGAAAAGAGTGGGAGTTGACATGCCCCCGAGACAAGCTTGTGGCAGGTATTAGAATATTGTAACTAATATAGCCACTCAGTCACTCTGTAGTTCTTTTTGCCACTCACCTTGTTTTATTTTCCTGCCTATCAGTTATCACTGCATACAACACTGATCAAGTGATACTGTACTGACAATTTGTTGTGAATTATTTTCTGTGCACTTCCTTTTAGTTAACCAAAGAATTTTACTTCTTGTGTGTTCATTTCATATTTTATATCTTAAGCATTTCCCCCTGTTATATCCATGGTTGCTATTTTAAAATCGATGTAATATTCATACTATTTTCCCATCATTTAGTGGATTTTTCTGTATGATAAGATATTTCCCCAAAAAATGAACTCAAAACTTATTTTAATTTTCCATTGCTGTTGTAGGACATTGCCCAGAGGTAAGCAACTTAAAATGATTAACATTACATCAGCTCCAGGTCAGGAGTTCTCCATAACTTAGCTTGTTTCTCTGCTCAGTTCCTCCTAAGGCTGCAATCAAGTTGTTGGCTAGGATGTGTTCTCCTCTGGAAGCTTGATAAAGATAGAATCCACTTCCAAACTCATTAGGTTATTGGCAGAATTCAGTTTCTTGCAGCTCTATGACTGAGAGCCCGGCTTCTTACTGCTTGTCAGCTGGAGATCTCAAATACTAAAACCTACGTGCAGTCCCCTACCAAGTGGCCCCCTTCACAGGCTGTTCACATGTTCACAACATGGCTGTTTGCCTCTTCAGGGCCAGCAGGTAATTCTCACTAGAGTGTGTCAGCAAGATGAACTTTCACTAGCCAAATAGTCTGTTGGGTAGAAGCAAGTCACAGGTCCCTCAGGGTAGGAAATTTTACAAATATATGACTGTGTGATTCATTTGCAGTCACTTGTGTATATGTTCATCACAAAACCCCACAAAATAAATGAAAAAAGTCACAAACACCCCAAAAATAAATCTCAAACTTATTTTGCTATTTAGTTCTTACATAATTTCACTGTTTCATAGTTCTTTTCTCATTGGCAGATGAATTAAATTCCTATGGCTGCGTGACAAATTACTTCAAACTTGGTGACCAAAATGACATACATTCTCTTAGAGTTCTTGAGGCCAGAAGTCAGAAATGGATTTCACTGGGCTGAAATAAAGGTCTCAACAGGGTGCACTTTTTACAGAAGCTCTAGGGAAAAATCAATTTATTTATCTTTTCCTGCTTTTAGAGGCTGTCCTCCTCATGGCCCCACTCCCATCACCTCATCTTTCCCTGCTTTCATTTCACATCACCTTTCTCTCTACCTTCAACTCTCTCTCTGAGTCTCTCTCATAAGGATGATTGTAAATACATTTGGGCCTACCCAGAAAATGCCAGGTAAATTACTCATTGCACGGTGCTTAACTTAACCACACCTGCAAATTCCCGGTTACTATATAAGGTAACATCCACAAGTTCCAAGAATTAGGACATGGATATTTGGGGGGACACATAACAAGTATTCAAAAATGGTGTGCTTATTTATATTTTTAAATTTTATTTATTTATCAGAGAGAGAGAGAGAGGTGAGAGACTGAGGGAGAGCACTGATCTGGGAGGAGAGGGAGAAACAGGCTCCCTGCAATCAGGGGGCCCAATGCAGGACTTGATTCCAGGACCCTGGGACTATGACCTGAGCTGGAGGCAGACTTTCAACTCACAGAGCCACCCAGGCACCCCTGCTGTGCCTATTTAAATGACAACTCAATTTTTAGCCACTCTCAAGGGTAACATCCAACAATATAAAAGAAACCACTAAACTCTGTATGTCCTCATGCTTATCCACCCCTTTATTGATCCTACAATTTCCATGTTTTAGTGGACTTGCCTTTTCATTAACATCATCTAGATTTCTCCTGAAATAAACACACTTCCATTTTTTTTTTACAGTCTAATTGTTACAGAAAATCTAGAAATCAGTGAATATAAAAAGAAACAAATAATTACTTCATTTCCCAAGGACAACCTATATGAAGATACAGTTTTCCCCCGTATTTGTATTATTCGTGTGCTTGTTAACTTTTTGTTATACTAGCATATTGCATGTATAACAATGTTTTATTTTGTACAACTTCACATTTAAGTTATGTGCATGTTTCCATTCTCTATTATGGAGATTCTCTACTATGGAGCATTACAGAGTCATGCTCCCATTAATAGCACTATGATAAATATCATGGCACATACAAGTGTTTGAAAATTCAGATATAAATTTGAGATGCATTCAAAACATGGATTTTTGTTTCAAATATGATGAATATTTGAAATTCTTTTGATAGTAATAGCAAAATGGGATATAGCAAAAAGGATATACCAGTTTACAGTACCTGTACAGTGTACATGAGAGATTTCTCTGCTTTCATCTCTGTGCCAGCACCAGACCCATTGCTCAAAGAAAGTCATGTCAGTTTGGGCCTCCTGCCTATTCTACTAAATGGTCATTATCTTTTTCTTTTCATAGGCCCCTGATTTAATGGCTTTCTACTTGGAATGTAGTGGTTCATACTCTTCAGCTTCCCTCCTGGACTTGTCTGGGGAAAAATAGCATGGTTGTATCAGTTTTCTATTGCCACCATAACAAATTAACACAAATTTAGCAACTTAAACAACACATATTTATTATCTTATATTTCTGTAAGCCAGAAGAGGTACATGGTTTCAACAGGCTAAAATTAAGATGCTGGCAGCATTGTGTTCTTTCTGGAGGATCTAAGGAAAAAAATTATTTCCTTCCTCAAACTTTCCCAAGGTTCTTGGCAGAGTACAGCTTCTGAGGTTATAGGTCTGAAGTCTCCAGTTCCTTGCCAGCTGTCAACTAAGAGACAACACATGATTCTAGAGATCGCTGTATTACTTGGCTTTCTTCAACCATATTCAAAATAGGAGTAGTGCTTGTGTTCCTCTCGTGCTTTTAATCTCTGCTCTTCTATCACATTTCTGTGATGCTTCCATCTTGCTCTGTTAAAGACTCATCAGATTAGATTGAATTTATGGGGATAATTCAGGATAATGTCTGCATCCCAAAGTCTTTAACTTTAATCACATTTGTAGAGTCCCTTTTTGGCATGCAGGAGCATATTCACATGGATATGTTTGGAAGATAATAATTATTTCCACCCTGATGGAGATGAAAGAGAAGATAGCATACATAGCTTTTGAAGCTGGACACAGCTCTTATTTACTGTGGGCCTTATGCAAGTTTTTTACCCTTTTTGGACTTCTGTTTCCATATCTGTAGAATGGAAATAGTGATTCTGGTTAAGAGAAGCAAACAGTGAAAAACTACATATTTATAGGGAAAGTATCAGGTTGTCCCCTGTAGAGGAGATTAGGGGTCAGTTTAGTCTGTGTATTGAATAAAGGTCTCATCCAGAAATGAGACATGCCTGAGAAAGCTTTAGAGGGATGAAGCAAATTTCTAAGTCAAGCCTGTTCAGGGGTAACTGATCTTGGGTTTCTCCTAGAAAAAAGCAATTTTGGCTAGACCATAATGGATGACAAAGAAAGTGGTCCCAGGTGAGCCTGGAAAGGCAGGCAGTTATTAAGTCATGCAGTGCTTTGCGATCCAGGGCAAGGGGATTGAAATTCATTAACTGAAATGGAAAATCAGAGGGCTAAGTGGAACTGTGAGTATAAGGAGATACCATTCTTTGAGATGTGGTTATTTAATGAGAATTTAACTTTCTATGCTGTTTACTTTCATTGTGATAGTCATAAAAATTTTATACTGTTCCAATTTTTCCCAGATTTTTCAAGTAAATATAGCATTCTTTGAGATATGAATCATATTATGTCACATTACATCCCTCTTGGGGCAACAGTTCATACATTCAGAGGTAAGATACAGCATTCTCACTACAGAAATCAGGATATCTCCATCCTGAGTTACAGGTACAAAATGATGGATTCATATAGTAATATCACAGGTTCTCCAAAATGTAAAAGATGTAAGGGTGGGTGAAGGAGGTTTTTGTGCCTTATTTCTTTTTAAACATTTGGGCCAAGAAAATTTAAGCAGGGATTTTTCTGAGGTATTATAGCCAGTATTAGTCAGCAATGATAAAAAGCAAAGATATATTATGGATGGTTTTCTAACTCTTTAGAGAACAGATAAAATAAAGAGTATAATAAACAAGTCTTAATATAAACTTAAAAGTTGATTGAAAAGAAGTTGTTGATTTGTAATTTCACAATCTAAGAAAGAAAAAGGATAAGAACAAAGTCTAATTTGATCAATTATCCTAACAAGTATATATTGATGACTTATTGGTAGGTAATTAAGTGTACATCTACAATACTGATTGATGTAGAAGTTAATTTGGAAACAAATTTTAATGTTGTGATAATCTACAAATATTTTATTTTATTTCAATTATGTAAAAAAAGGATGATGAGAGAAAAATGATGAATTATATCTCTCAGATTTTAAGTCTAGTTGCTTTCCATCTTGCTTCCCTCTGCTGCAGCCACTCTGGTATACTGGCCATCTCACAAACACATTGGAGGTTCCCATTGTCAGGTCTTTGTGCTGATAGCCAACTGCCAGCCGTCTTCTTCCATCCAGTATCCCTACACCAACTCTTTATCTGCCTCAAGAATATGCTCATTAGTGCCTTTCTCCCTGAGCCTAACTGACTTATCTAATTAACCTACTTGCAAGCACTTTATCCCATGTGCTGGTCTATTTTTTTCTTTCCTCTAGAATATTAAAAAAACATTGTAAAGAAACATTTATTAGCTTTGTTAGGTATATCCTAAAAAGCCAAAATAGAGCTCAATAAATATTTGCTGAATTACAGACTGCATAATATTATATACATACTGCTAATTTCATTACTTCCAAACACCTCAGCTTGTGTAGAGTTAATCCTGTTATAAAGACATATTTTGTGATTAATCTGTATTTTTTTTCCTCAGATTTAATTGTTACAGATAACTTAGAAAAAAAAAAAAGAGGGTATGTGTATGTGAGATTGGTATTTGTCCTTATTGTCCTTGGGAACTAACCATCACACTTTTTTTTTTCAATTAATCATTTAATGGGGATATCTCATTCTTTATGAATTAAGCATAAGATCAACTTACATTTAAAAATTACATCTTGGCACTTGTTTTTTGGGAGGTTTTTGATCACTGCTTCAATCTTGTTACTAGATATTGGTCTATTCAGGTTGTCAATTTCTTCCTGGTTCAATTTTGGGAGTTTATAGTTTTCCAGGAATGCATCCATTTCATCTAGGTTGCTTAACTTATTGGCATATAACTGGTGATAATAATTTCTGATGATTGTTTCTACGTCCTTGGTGTTAGTTGTGATCTCTCCCTTTTCATTCATAATTTTATTAATTTGGGCTCTCTCTCTTTTCTTTTGGATTAGTGTGGCCAATGGTTTATTGATCTTATTGATTCTTTCAAAAAACCAGCTTTTAGTTTCATTGATACGTTCTACGGTATCTCTGGTTTCTACCTCATTGATCTCAGATCTAATCTTGATTATTTCCCTTCTTATGTGTGAAGTTGGTTTGATTTGTTGTCGATTCTCCAGTTCTTTAAGGTGTAGAGACAGCTGATGTATTCTGGATTTTTCAAATTTTTTTGAGGGAGGCTTGGATGGCTATGTATTTCCCCCTTAGGACTGCCTTTGCTGTATCCCATAGGTTTTGGACCTAAGTGTCTTCATTCTCATTGGTTTCCATGAATTGTTTAAGTTCTTCTTTGATCTCCTGATTGATCCAAGCATTCTTAAACAAGGTGGTCTTTAGCTTCCAGGTGTTTGAGTTCCTTCTGAACTTTTCCTTGTGATTGAGCTCCAGTCTCAAACCATTGTGATCTGAGAATGGGCAGGGAAAAATCTCAGTCTTTTGGTATCGGTTGAGTCCTGATTTTTGACCCAGTATGTGGTCTATTCTGGAGAAGCTTCCATGTGCACTTGAGAAGAATGAGTATTCTGTTGTTTTAGGGTGGAATGTTCTGTATATATCTATGAGGTCCATCTGGTCCAATGTGTCATTCAATGCTCTTGTTTCTTTATTGATTTTCTGCTTCGATGATCTATTTCTGAGAGAGGCATGTTAAGATCTCCTACTATTAATGTATTCATATCAATATGACTTTTTATCTTGATTAACAGTTTTCTTATGTAATTGGCTGCTCCCATATTGGGGGCATAGATATTTACCATTGTTAGATCATCTTGTTGGATAGTCCCTTTAAGAATTATGTAGTGTCTTTCTGTATCTCTGACTACAGTCTTTAGTTTAAAATCTAATTTATCTGATATGAGAATTGCTACCCTGGCCTTCTTTTGAGGCCCATTGGCATGAAAGATGCTTCTCCATCCCTTCACTTTCAGTCTGGGTGTATCTTTAGGTTCAAAATGGGTCTCTTGTAGACAACATATGGATGGGTCCTGTCGTTTTATCCAATCTGCAACCCTGTGTCATTTTATGGGCGCATTTAGGCCATTCACATTGAGAGTGATTATTGATAGATACGTTTTTATTGACATCGTGTTACCTTTGAAGTCTTTCTTTCTGTAGATTGTCTCTATATTTCTGTTCAATGCTATTCATAGGATTTTTCCTCTTTTAGAGAACCCCCCTTAATATTTCCTGCAGTGTTGGCTTGGTGGTTGCATAGTCTTTTAAGCCTTGCCGGTCTTGGAAACTCTTTATCTCTCCATCCATTTTGAATGTCAGTCTTGCTGGATAAAGTATTCTTGGCTGCATGTTCTTCTCATTTAGTGCCCTGAATATATCTTGCCAGCCCTTTCTGGCTTGCCAGGTCTCTGTGGACAGGTCTGACGTTATTCTGATGGGCTTTCCTCTGTAAGTAAGGAGCCTCTTTGACCTAGCAACTTTCAAGAGATTATATCTACAGTTATGATTCCTCAATTTGACTACAAGGTGCCTTGATTTTTTTTGGAATCTATAATCTTCGGTGGAGATTGTTCGGCCTCTAGTACATGAACGCTGGCTCCATTCGCGAGTTTGGGAAAATTTTCATGAAGAACTTGTTCCACTATATCTTCTAGACTTCTTTCTTTCTCCTCCCCTTCAGGGATTCCAATAATTCTGACAGTGGAACATTTCATGGCATCATTTATTTCCCTGATTCTGTTTTTGTGGCTTCTAAGCTGTTTGTTCCAGGCTTCCTCTTGATCCTTTCTCTCTATCTGTTTGTCCTCCAGATCACTAATTCTGTCTTCTTTCTCAGTTACCCTAGCTTTTAGAGAATTTAGATTAGATTGGAACTCACTGAGAGCATTGTGAACCTCATCCCTGGTAGCTTTCAGCTCTGCCCTAACATTGTGAACATCCTGTCTGGTCACTTTCAGCTTGGCCCTAATCAATTTCATTTGGTCATCCATGGCTTTCTCCAACCTAGCTATTGCCTGGATAATTGTTAGCCTTTATTCTCTTTCCGACATATTGTCTATGTTGATAGCTGTTAGCTCTGTTGCAGAAGGCCCATCCTCTGTATTTTTCTTTTGTTGGACATTCCTCCTCATAGTCATTTTGGTGAGAGATGACTGAACGGATGTAGCTGTGGTGCAGTCAAGGTGCACCCTGGAACGCTTCTGAGCAATCAGGGTTCCCCACCCAAATGAGAGAAAAAAGAAAAGAAAAAAAAAAAAGAGAGAGAGAGAGAGAGAGACAGGAAAAAAAGGGAAGATAAAAGAGAAGGTTCAGCCCAAATGGGCCCCAAGGTAAGATTTATGAAGTATACAAACAAAAACAGACAAACAAAAAGACTTATAAAAGTATATGACAAGAGAAAAAAAAAATATATATATATATAAGCAAATAAAGGAAGAACCTCGTCAAAAAGAACCCCAAGTATAAGATTTATATACTATCAGGACAAACACAAAAACACAGAAACACTGGTGGAAGAAAAAGATGGTAGAGTGGTAATAAATTCTCAGTGTGGGTGAGGAAGGTTGTTTTGATTCTTCCTGGATGTGTCTTGATATCTTTGTTAAAGGACTCAACTTTCCTAGGCTAAAGGGGGATTAAAAATTGGTTTACCTATAGGGGTAGCATTGATTGAGGAAAGGGGATTTACCTTGAAGTTTAAGTCTATATGAATATTAAAAATAAAAATAAAGGAATAAACTAGACTAAATTAAACTAAAATTTAGGAAAAAAAGTTTAAAAAGTAGAAATGCAAAAGAAAAACACAGGTGTATGTATCAAAAAGTTCAGGTTAGAAGGTAGTATGGAATTTGATGTACTGGAAATCTCACTGTGATGGAAAATAGGTTAAAAAATTATCTATATAAAAAAAAAAATGAACCAGAATAGTGGGAACGAGTTAAAAATAAAAGTTGTCCTATGAAGTAGTGGTGGTTGTTCTCTTGTAGTCTTTTTTTTTTTTTCTTCTTTCCTGGTTGGTTTTCTGGGGGAGGGGCCTACCACGTGGGTTTTCAGTCAATGATGTTCCCTGAGTTAAGTCCTCCCGCTCCCCTCAAGGGAGTGGGCTCTGAGGAAACCGTTTTTTTCAGGCTTTTGTTCTCTGGAGGTTTTTATGTTTGTTCACTTTTTTTTTTCTCTTGCCTTGACTGCTTTTGATGGTTTTTGTAGGTTTAGAGGAAAGCAAACTGCACCCTGACCTCCCTCTCAGAGAGAAGCCTCAGCCTGATCCTCTGTGGGTGCTGCAGAGCCCATATAAATTCCCCCTTGGCCACTGGCAGAGCAGGTTCCAAGTCGCGGTCCCTGGGGACACAGGATCTACTGCTTGTACCCAAAACCACGGCAGCAGTGGCTGTCTGGGCAGCTCCGGACCGCCAGAGAGGTTCCAAGCAGCGATTGCACACTGAGATTTTCTCGCTGGCTGGGGCTGGGAGTGTGTGGTCTTTCTGGGTCTAAGAGCGCCAGGCTTGAGTGCACCTCTCTCAGGGGAGGGTGTGGGTTTTGCGTGCGTCTCAGGCTCTGAAACAATGGCGTGGGTCTAAGAGCGCCAGGCTGGGCCTTTGCGCACCTCTCTCAGGGGAGGGTGAGGGGCACACCTCTCTCAGGCCCTGTAGCATGGCTCAGCATTCTGCTGTCTGGCGAGGCTCCCAGCCCCTCACAGGAGCTGGACCCCACGCATTCTCGGGCGCCCTGGTGGCTCAGGGACCAAGACCTGGTTTCTCTGCCGCACTCTCTCTGGCACAGCACCAGGGGAGGCTGTCCTCAGTCTGGGAACTTAAGCCCCTGTCCCTAGCTGCCCTGATTCCCACAATCCCCCCCCCCCCCCCCCCCGCAATCCTTTGCTCTTTTGGAGTGCTTTCAACCAAATTGAAAGCACTCCAAAAGTCTCCAAGTTAATGCTGGTCCCCAGATGCAGGGAACTCTCATATTAGGGGTATTACTTTCCAATCGGTTGCCTCTGGCGGCTCCCTCCCCCTTTTGTTTATCTTCCGATATCAGTCCGACTTTCCCACTCTGCTTTACCTGCCCACTGGCGTCTTCTGCCTCTGTAGAGATCCAGATGTGTATAATTCTGATCTCAGGCTGATTTCATGGGTGATCTGAGTTCTTTGGTAGGTAAGCAGCTCACTTTAGTGTACAGGTTGAAACGGTGCCTCCTCCTATTTCCCCACCATCTTGTCTCCCCCCAGCACATTTTTTCTTGACCAGTTGCTCTAGCTAGAATTTGGATAGAAGTAGTAAAAACAGTCAACCCTGTCCTGTTGCTGATCTTACTGGGAAAGTTTTCAGTCTTTTATCACTGAGTGTAAGGTTAGCTGTGGGCTTCTCTTCATATTCTCTCCATAGCCTTTGTTTGCTGAGGAAATTTCCTTCTATTTCTAGTTTGTTGAGAGTTTTTATCATGACGATGTATTGGATTTGTTGAATCTTTTTTTTTTTCCTTTTTTTGGACATCAATTGAAATGATCATGTAACTTTTACCTCATTCTGTTAATGTGGTTTGTTACATTGATTGATTGATTGATTGATTGATTGATTTTCATATGTAGAAGCATCCTTGTATTCCAGGAATAAGTACTATGTGGTCAGAGTATATAATCTATTTTTTAAAAATATTTTATTTATTTATTTGAGAGAGTTCATAAGTGAGCAGCGAGCAGGAGAAGAGAGAGAGAAGCAGACTCCTCCCTGAAAAGGGAGTCCAACAAAGGACTCAGTTCCAGGGACCTGATATCATGTTAACCAACTGAGCCATCCAGGAATCCTGATAGTATAAAATCTTTTTAATGTGTATTGAGTTCTATTTACTAGCATTTGGTTGAGGATTTTTGAATCTATATTCATCAGGGATATTGGTCTTTAGTTTTCTTTTCTGGTAGAATTTTTATCTAGATTTGATATTAGAGTAATGCCCTCACAGAATAAGTTTGGAAGTTTTTCCCTTCTTCAGGCTTTTTTTTTTTTTTTTTTTAACTACTTTTTAAAAATAATTTAAATGTTTGGTAGAATTCACCGGTGAAGCCATCTAGTCCTGAAATTTTCTCTGCTGGGATGTTTTGATAACTAATTCAACCTCCTTACTAGTTATAGGTATCTTCAGATTTTCTCTTTCTTCGTGATTCAGTGTTGGTAGATTGTGTATTTCTAAATTTTTTGTTGTTGTTGTTAAATCTAGGGTATTCAATGTCTTGGCATACAATAATTTATGGTACTCTGTTGTAATCTTTCTTATGTATATAAAATTAGTAGCAATGGCCTCTTTTTTATTTTTAATTTTATTTACTTGGGTCTTTTTCCCTTTTTCTTAGTCAGTCTAACCAAAAATTGTTATTTTTATTTTTTAAATCTTCTTGAAGAACCAACTCTTGGTTTTATTTAGTCTATTTACTTTTGCATTTTCCCTTTTGCTTGTTTCTGCTTTTATCTTTATTATTTCCTTTCTTTTTATTATTTGAGGTTTAATTTGTTTTTTAAGATACAAATTTTTGTTTGTAGTGGAATTGAAGAAAAGTATAAGTTTTAATATTTATTAGAGGATCCATTTTCATAAGGAATTCCTTTAACTATGTTCATAGTTTTAAAATAATTTTAATGTAATTTATGCCCCTGAGTTCCATAAAATAAGACAGTGAGGTTACAGTCAATGTGTTAATTTTAACAAGGCACTTAGTAATGGCATGCCTCAAATACAACTTTAAGTGAACAGTTTTCTACAATAAATTTAGAAAATCTTTACAATTTCAGTTTCCTTTAACAAAGATTTACAATTCAAATATCCTTGAAATTATTAAATTAAATACTTCAAAATTTTTGCTTTTATAAAAGTAAACAGAAAATAGAGTAAGAAATTAAATTTTATGACAACTTATATATGAATAATATAACATATAATAACTGATATGTAACTTTTATCTCCTTTTCTTAAGGTTAGTTGTTAATTCAGTACATTTTTGTGTATATACCATACATTATGTAATTTTTACTAGAGATACTATTTTTCTTGTCATTATAACTTAAAAGTTAAACTCACTTGTTTTATTGTGAGCTTTCCCCTATATTCCTTTAAAATCTAAATTTGCAATAGTTTATCAAGGTGTATAGATATAATCTATTAACATAAATTTATTTTTTCTATTGACACAACTATTGATTCAATAAATAGCATGTGTATGCTTGTTTCTGTGCATTTCTGATCATTTTCTTAGAGAACTCCTAACAATTACTGAGTCAGAGATGATTTTCATGGTTATGGTTTTATATGTATATATATAGATTCATGTCACAAAATAGCCCTCAGAGGGGTTTCTGACAGGAATACTTTCTGCATGGGTGCCTGGGTGGCTCAGACATTATAATAAATGTCTCTGTACAGCCACGTTAGAGCAGCCTCTAGTGTCATTTTAATTTCAGGATCTCACACTAGAATTCATGTATTTACTTTCCTTTAGCATGGTGATTTATTTTTTCATCTGTGGCAGAAAACAATTGATGAGTAATAGCGTATAGTTTTGATAACTTTATTTGGCAGCTCTAATGGAATATTTTCTCTGTTCTCATATCAGGAATTTCTGTTTGTTGTTTGGATCACTCTGGCCACATATCAACTCTAGTCAACTTTGCTAAGAAGAAGCAAAGTGGCCCCAGGAGTCATTTTAAGTCAGAGGATGCACAAAGGGAATGTAATACTCTAAATTCTCTGAGAGAATGAGGTCAAGACCAAGTTACCATGTTAGCAGCGCTTTTAGAAAACATAATAGTTTTGAGTTTAAGTATTCTAAAGCAGTATTGATACCCATGTGTTGAACTATGGGATTCCAGTCTCAAGGAAGATCTTATACATTCTCTAACTTGACCCTCCATTTCTTAACATTATCATCATTCTGTCAGTACTTATTTCTGTGGTACACTTTCACAAAAGCCATTTCTTTTATTTGTAAGGTAGTCCTTTCTATTCATGAAGAGATTATTATTTAAAGGTTTTCTTACAATGACAGGAAGTCATGTTGCTGGCAATATTGATTCAACAATATCCTTATTTTCTTTGGAGGAAGCCAAGAAAGTTTATTCTCTCTACCATGTAAGATATTCATAGAAGCAAAAAAATGTTTATTCCTCTCTGTCTTCTCTTATATGATCTAAACATACTCAGT
The DNA here is from genome assembly GCF_010015895.1 of Lontra canadensis. Lineage (NCBI taxonomy): Eukaryota > Metazoa > Chordata > Mammalia > Carnivora > Mustelidae > Lontra > Lontra canadensis. The sequence goes on from NW_022631115.1 coordinate 3,597,827, forward strand.
TTCTTTACCTGTTTTCTTTGACTTTTGTCTTTCAGAATCTTCAACATTTTTATTGAACTTCTTTGAACATATTTTAATTGGTCAATTGCCCTTTTAAAATTTGGTCCCAGAATAATGATAATAATGATGGTCCTCTTCTAAATTCTTTACTTATATTATCCCACTGAATCCCACATCATATATATATACTTAATTCTATTACCCCCACATTCCAGATGAGGACTCTGTTGTTCTTGGAGTTAAAGGAGCTTGAGCAGATTACATAGTTACTGACATGTTAGGTGCTGGGCACCCCAAAAATGCAATCTTACCCAACTTATTTTACATGCATCTACTCCAGATATGGCAGTCCATGTAGATCACAAAGAGTTATTACTTCCTTTGTAAGCAGTATATTGAATGAATATTGTGGCGGACACCATCTGGCAGTTATATCAAATCATTTACTTATATTGATCTTTCAGGCCACTACTTTCTTTCTTTCTTTCTTTCCTTCTTTCTTTCTTTCTTTCTTTTTTTTTTTTTTTTTAACATTTCCATCATAGATTACCTTACTCATACTCACATAGTTAACGTTCTGAAAGTAAATGAATTCTTTTACATTTAAACCTCTTAAATTTCATCAGTTTGTTTTAGTCTGACAAAATGTATTTGGATCTGCTCTTCCATTCCAGTGAATTAGCTAATATTCCCAACTTTGTGCCACTGCAGTTCTGACAGGAATACTTTCTGCATGGGTGCCTGGGTGGCTCAGTCAGTTAAGCTTCTGCCTTTAGCTCAGGTCATGATCCCAGTGTCCTGGAATGGAGCCCCACTTCCAACTCCCTGCTCAGCAGGGAACCTGCTTCAGCCTCTGCCATTCTCCTCCCCACCATTCCCACCCCAGCGTGTGCTCTCTGGCTTTCTCTCTCTCCATTTCTGTCAAATAAATAAATAAAATCTTAAAAAAAAAAAAAAGTATTTCTGTTTTCGTCCAGATTAGTCATAAAATTGTTAAAAATGACCCGGGTTTTCTGATAGGTTTGGATATGATTCATGAACCTAGAACAGGGACAGGAATACATATTTATTGAATTATTTTTTAGATCTTCTTTTAGAGGACAGACACTTCATATCTGCTCTTCTTTCCAGACATACTGTGGTAGAGGGATTACATACATTTCCTTCAGCTGTGTATACATTTTCAGACTTGTTACATAAGGTGTTCAAAGTCCCTTCTGATATCAGCTTTGCCTGAGAACATATGTTTTTTCAGATTATTCTTCTAGATTCAGAAGCTTCCTAGATATATTTTGGGACATTACCACACTTATGAGAAATTGTGTGTTAAGTTTCCTTTGCTCAAAATCTCTCTTTACTATGTATTTTTGTCAAAGTCTGTTAAAATATTTCAAAAGTATGCTGAGAGTATTAATTGTAGGTTATTATTAGCTGGCTACACATTGAAATAAATAACAAAGGCAGCAGTTAGATTATGTAATTCAGTTCAAGAAATTAAGTAAAACACATTCCTAGATTAGAAAGAACATTATCTTCTATGTCATTAGTTATGTGTTATCTATTTGGTCTGTCATGAAAAAATAAATGTAAATTAAAGTGTCAGTTTATTTCTCATAATTCCCATTTACTTTCCATTATTGATTTTAATGTTTTTTTACTTGTGTACTGATACTGTAGATTGCCTATTTTATTATTATAAGGTGTCTTTCTTAGCCTCACTTAATGCTTTTTCCCTGAGTTCTATTTTTTCTGGTATAAACATTATCCCTTCCATTTTATTTCATTTGCCTGCATGTCTGCCTTTGCTCATCTTTTTATTTCCAACTTTCATGAGTCACTTTGTTTTGTATGATTTCTGTAAATACTGTGTAGTTGTCCATGAAGTAATATGACAGCCATCTTTTAATACAAATTTACTTCATCTATGCTAGTTAAATATTAGCTATGTGTGGTTGAATTCTATAATTGTGTTTTAATCAGTTTTAATAAAAAATTGTATTATTTAATACTTCCTGTTTGTGTTTACTTTTAGCTGATAAGGTTTGCCTTTTATAATCTTCTCATTTACAGTCATTCTCTACTTCCTTAGATTCGAGCTATAGAATCCCTAATTTGAAAAATAAGAGAATGTATGCATTTATTCTTCCTTTTTCCTTTCCTAATATCCCACTGCTTCAATAAATTACTTCTATATCTTTAATATACTTACTTCCTTATTACTTGATTTTTTAGCATTGAATGATACATTTTGATAACTGGCTACAATGGATGGTAGTTAGCATAATCATGCTACTGCTGGTTTCCTTTCTGCAACTTCTTCCAACTCAGATTTTAATTTATTTTAATTTCCTTATTAAAATAAAATTATTCATTAAAATATAAAAATAAAATATTGCCATCAAATATTAATATCAATTTTATTATTCATTATTAAATATTAATATTATTATTAATTTAATATTAAAATGTTAATATCATTAAAAATAAAAAATAAAATAAAATAAAATATAGAATATAAAAATAAAATAAAATATATTTATAAAATATAAAAATAAAATTCTTTATTAAAATAAAATTAATTTATTTTAATTTCTCCAGTGCAATAATTTATAACATTTTAACCTTCCTTTGTAACAATAAGTATGAATTCAAGTTTGGTCTTGCTTTTTTACTGATAGTGTAGTTTCTACTATCCAGTACCAACTTGGCTTATTTATTTTCAACTCATTTCATTTCTGATTGGCAAAAATTTGCCCTCTTATTTTTTCCATTAGAATGGTGTTTCCATTTGTTTTTACATGTTCAGAATGTTTAAACTCTGTTCTTTACTCTTGAGTAGCATGTTCATATTAAGACAGCACTCACATTTTCTTTCTTTCAGAACATTATTTTACTATTTTGTTAAATTTTGTAGTCAAATGACTAAAACAAAATTGGTTTTCTTCCCTCTTAGGAGATTTCTGTATTGACCTGGCCTAACTGACCAAAAGCTCCTTTCCTTTTCTTTGAAGCTTAATAACTTGGTTTAGGCCTCATGATTCACTCTTCTGGTTCAATTATCCCTGGAACACAGTATGTCTATGTAGGTTCAAATAATCTTATATTTTGTAAATTTTTTCTTTAAATGTATCTTCATATATTTTTTCTTTTAATGATTAGCACAGTATTATGTCTTGCACATAGTAAAGACACCATATTGGGTGTCCGTCTTGGGTGTCTTTTACTTCTTTTCCATGGATATGGTCTATGAATCTTTATATGTTCTTCATCTATTTCTGTTTTGTTCCTCTCATTTTCTCACTCCTCTATTATTAATTGAGTTCTCAGTAGTGTCCTTTCAAATAGTATCTTTCAATTTCACCTTCATTTCTGTGAATTTTAAAATTTTTGTCTCCATTTCTCTTCTGAGATGAACCAGCTCTGTTTCTTCTCCTTTTTGCTTTAGTATCTTTCTTGTAGTCTTTATAACTGCTTTGTTTTCTTATCATATAAGGAAATTTTTTTAAAAATTTTATACAAATTCTTATCATAATTTAATTTTATTGCAATATTTCTTTTTTAATATTCTTTATTTTGAAATGAATTTTCTGTTCATTATTTCTCTTGTGTTATATTAAGTTTAAAGAACAACTATGCATGTTTCTCCAAGTGAAGTAAATTTTTCCTGGTCAAGTCTGTAGCAGAGAAGCCCTCTGTATTCAGACATGCAGAAACTTTCCTCTAATAGATGTAACCTAACAAATCTTTACTAATCATATTCAGATAACTAATACAAATTCTGGTTATGAAATAAAAATATTTGAAAATATTTTTCCCTGAGATATATAATATCTGCTAATCCTTCATGCTTCTCATGGCTAGAAATTATGCAAATGTGTCATCATTGATATGAACCATTGTTATAAAAAGAATAATCGAATCCTTAAAATTGGACATGAAGATTCATAGAAGATATATTTCAGCAACCACCTATTGTTTACACTTCTGTAAGATTTACACAGAACACTTTATTTTATGATTTCACAGTCATGCTGATTGGGTCATCTCATATTCATATAAACTATAGTCCTTATTTTCTCTATTTTTTTAACTTGCTATTATTGTAACTGGCACGTATCATAATAAAAAATTTGGGTGAAGGTATTTTTCTGATGGACTTAGCTACTTTGTCAAAGGAAATGTGTAACAGTGCTCTCCCAATATTATTAATATGTATGACTCATCACTTAGTCCAGGGACTATGCATGGGAAGTATTTGTTTTCTTTCACTTCATAAATCAATTGATTTTTCTCTGATTTCTGAATAATTTTGTAATTATTTTTAAGACTCAATTTCCATTGGGCATGTTGATGAGAAATCAGAGATGACAAAAGCTAAGAAGGGATTTATGAAAGGCTTAAATTACATAATTTTATACATATACATATGTATATATGTAAGACAATGAAATATAAAATGAGGCTTGAAATCTTAATTTATTTCTGTATCTATATCTTACTATAATTGAGTAATAAAAGAGCATCCTACTTTAAATCTCCTATAAAGTGAGAAACAGAATTAGATTTAGTTTTAGATTTTAAGAGGATAACAAAAAATAGAAATTATCTGCTTTGGGGTGCCTGGGTGACTCAGTCAGTTAAGTGTCTGTCTTCAGCTCAGGTCATGATCCAGCCCTGCATCAGCTCTCTGCTCAGCAGGAAGCCTGCTTCTCCCTCTCCTGTTCCCTCTGCTTGTGCTCTCTCTCTCTTTGTCAAATAAATAAAATCTTTAAATAATAATAATAATAATAATAATAATAAAATTATCTGCCTTAAGCTTCTAAATCCTGGTCAATACCATGTGTGATTGAGGGATCATAGTAAGTAAGTTTGGAGATCTAAAAACCAAACTTGTTTCTACACTTCTTCCTGGCTGAATGAATGTTCTGTAGTTGTCTTAAACTCTGACTTCTAGTTGCCTTAACTATAAATGTGTTGTTCTAAAGTAGAACTTAGGGGTGCCTGAGTGGCTCAGTCATTAAGTGTCTGCCTTTGCCTCGGGTCATGATCCCAGGGTCCTGGCATCAAGCCCCTCATCAGGCATCCTGCTGGGAGGGAAGCCTGCTTCTCCTTCTCCTATGCCCCCTGTGTTCCCCTTCTTGTTGTGTCTTTCTCTGTCAAAAAAATAAATAAAATCTTTTAAAAAAAGTAGGATTTGATTTAATAGAAATAGCACATTATGTCTGTCACATAGCGAATACAACAGCTTTGTCAAGAACTGCAAAACATCTCAGATGTTATCCCAATTACAAGATTATGTACTTTATATGTATTAATACTGCCAAAACATGAGGCACCTGGGTCATGGAAACAAGTACTTTACTGATTCTCATAACCAGACCTATAGCCAAAGCACCGTCAGTGTCAGTCAGTGTCAGTCACCACACTTAGACCTGCAGGAATGCAATGAGAACTGATAATTACATTCTACCTGAGTGTCAAATCACACCCCTAGAAGAGAAGTGAGGGAGAACAGTATTTCTTTGATTATGCACAGGCAAAAGACAACTGCCCCCTCCACTCCTGAAAGGACAGATAGACAACTTATTTTTTTGAAAGAGAATGAAAAGATCCTGGGCTCTCTGACTAACTTGGAATGTAAATGTCTCTCCAGTGGCCAGGTAAACCCCAGGTATTTACAGATACCTCCAAACTCTGGGCTTGGGCCTTTTTTCATTAAGGTTTTATTTTTACATAACTGCTACACCTAATATGGGACTCAAATACAACCCAGAGATCAAGAGTTCCACGCTCTACCAACTGAGCCAGACCAGGGACTCTCTGCTTCTTGAAATGTACACCTAAGGAGGGAGCAATTCACTTTTCTTGCACCTTGGGGCTTAGCCTGGGAACTTTTGGAGTGTAACCATTTGGTGCTCTTAGGGAAATTAAAGAAAGTTTTATTATCCTTTCAATTCAGATCAGAGCAATTAACTAGAAAAATAGCTACAGATTTAATTCTCTTGGTATATGAAAAGAAAAATGTTTCTAGTAGAAGTAAAGGCAAACATTTTGGGTTTTTTTTGTTGTTTTTTGCTTGTTTGTTTTGTACATTCCTTTGCATCAGGAGGCTAGGGTTTTTAGTAAGAACACTGAGAAATCCAGTTTCATTTCTTCAGAGTAAGGTAAGTGGGCACAGATATTTTGAAAGTTAATATACCATTTTCTTTAACATTACATTTTCTTTAACCTTGTTTTTCAATAATCACCAATCATGATTCTGATTATATTATAATACTAGGCTATGATGAGTCTAGTGTAACCAGAACATATTTTGTATGCTTGCCTGCATAGCATTCTTTTGAAAATAGTTTTTAATTGAAATAGTTAAATAGGGGCACCTGGGTGGCTCAGTGGGTTAAAGCCTCTGCCTTGGGCTCAGGTCATGATCCCAGGGTCCTGGGAACGAGCCCCGAGCCCTGCATTGGGCTGTCTGCTCTGCAGGGAGCCTGCTTCCTCCTCTCTCTGCCTACCTCTCTGCCTACTTGTGATCTCTCTCTGTAAAATAAATAAACAAAATCTTTAAAAAAAAAAAAAAGAAAGAAATAGTTAAATAGTTGAAATAGTTTGAAATAGTTTTTAATGTTTCATGGACTTCATCTAATTAACAATGAATAGGTCTGAACCAATAACCAAAAGGTTTATTCAAGGGGATGATCACATGTTAAGTAGGTAAATTAACAAAGGATAAGTAAAGACAACCCCCTAGGCGAAAGGGTTATATTTTTAAATAATGCATGGGTAGGACAACTGCTATATTTTGTTTTATCACTTCCTCAAGTGTGATTTAATTGGCCAAACCACGTAATCCATTTCCCTTGACACAGGAAGGAAGATAAAAATGATTAGTGTCACAGAAAAGCATAGTAAGAATGTTTGGCCTAAGAGACCAAGTCATCCCATTTGGGATTTAATGGATTGACTCTATGCTGCATAGTGCATACACTGCAGAAACCTTCTTTATTGCCAGCATTTCCTTTCTACCAGTTTTGATGATGTAGGCACTAAACCAATGCTCAAGTCTGCTGTATTTTACTAGACTAGTCTTTAGTGCTATTTGAAGCATTGAAGTATAACTCAGACAATGTGACTAATCTAAGTGATTTGTCATTAAGAAATACTTTTAAAACAAGCTCATGTGAAACAGAAATATTGCACAGTTTAGAAAACACATTTTTTAACAGTGGTTATTTTTTTACAGGAGGATATATGCCATTAACTGAAGGAAAAAAACAGCTCAAAATTCAGAACTGTTTATTAAATTATGTTTATATTTATAGTATCTTCTACCAGTAAAAGACAGATATAAGTTTGAGAGTTGGAGAAATAATATTATAAAATGATAAATGTTATGTCATAGACATTTTATTATCTTTTATTAGCTTAAAATATATTTTATAGGAAACTAGTGAATCTTTGTGTTTTTTTTTTTAAGATTTTATTTATTTATTTGACACACAGAGATCACAAGTAGGCAGCGAGGCAGGTAGAGAGAGGAAGGGAAGCAGGCTTCCTGCTGAGCAGAGAGCCCTATGCGGGGCTTGATCCCAGGACCCCGGGATCATGACCTGAGCCAAGGGCAGAGGCTTTAACCCACTGAGCCACCCAGGCATCCCATGCATCTTTGAACTGTACATCAAAAACTAATGATGTACTATACAGTGGTAACTGAATATAATGAAAAAATAAAAAATATATATCTATATATATATTTGTGGACTATTATTATGATGAAATAATAAACAAGGAAAAGGGCTCAATCATGTATTTCTGAGAGCCAGATATTATAAAACCTGTAGGATATTTGCAAAACCAAAACTATGGAGAAGACTTTCATATCCAATAAATAAATTGTGTTTATATAGCAAACGAAGGTTGAAGCTGTTTGTTTGCACTTGCAGGCCCAAAATGAGATTGCTGGCAACCGTAACAAGTAAAGTCCCTAGGTGGGAGTACTCCACAAACTCATTGAAACTAGATAGACATTAACCTGAGATACCATACCTAGGGAAGGGACTAGTTATTTATGACAAATACTGCTAACACATAAATATGAAAAGTGAAGTAAAAATTGAACATTGAAGTATGAGAAGCAAGATGTCAGTTGAGCAAATTGGTGGGGAATGAGGTGTCAAAGAGGAAAGCTATGAAGTCCAGTTGTCTATGGTACAATTGTACATATGTACAATTTGAGTTCTGTATCTACAGAAGATAAGGAAGGATTGCTTCCAAGGTAAAGGGAACTGTACATGACAGGACAAATCAGTGAGTGAAGGAAAAAGCTTTTATACTAATAAGGCAAAGATTTGATTTTCAAATGTAAAGTTATCATCTTGTCAGGCATCAGTAGGACTGAGTGACACAGGAAGGAAATGCATATTCAGCATATGGACTAAAGCCCATGTCATTTTTCCTTTGAAGAATAATAGAAATAGATCTTCCAGATCCTGTTTGATCAGGAAAAGAGAAGAGTAAGAGCATCACCAAATAGGTGCCCAAGTTTTGAGAAAAAATTCTCTAAGGCACTTTTGCGTGTATTCGAGAAGAAACACTAATTTCCAGACTTTTTTTTTTTTTCAAGGATGTTTATATAGCAAACAGTCTTAGAAAATAATGTTTCTCTTCAAAGCAAAGGGAAGAGTTGTTTACAGTCTTAGAGAATAGAGATAATATCTCCCTCCAGAGCAAAGGGGAGGCATGCATACTGTCCATCATAAATGATTTAGTTAAGTTCCCTAAACTCAGAAACCCTCTCATGGAATGTAACACAAGGTACGTGCAGGTGCATCTGACAAAAATACATTAATACACATGGTGTTTGCTGTATCGTGATTAATAAAGTTTTGTCTCTGAACCAAGAATATTACATCTTAGGCCAGTATCCATACTAGCAACTGTTTCCTTCCTATAGAATTTAGAGAATCCAAGAGCCTCCTTTAATTTTGTGTTCTCTCGGTTCCTTTTGCAGTTCAAGCTAGCAGTATTGCTGCTGAAATGATTTTCACATTTGGAAGTGCCCACAGGCTTCAAATGTATTCACTCCATTAGATAAAAGTTATCATCACAGATCTTTCTGAGATAATCTCCCCTGTAGTTTGCCCTCCTGCTGAGATGCCTGGGAATAACACCCTCAAGATTCCTAGAGATCCTCCAGTTTAATTGAGATCTCTGAATTACATCCTTAACTTAGAAGGATCCTCTGTGTGAAATCTTGATCTTTCTGGGATTTAGGGGCAAGGTTGTATAACCACATACCTAGGCTTTCCTCTCTGCTAACATTTCAGGACCCACCCAACTCTTGACATATATTGCCATCTGGAGAAACAGAACATTCAAAATCATCAAGCCCCATTTCATTTGTATTAAATAGTCCTTCACCTACTTTTCCCCTTCCTTCTCTCCTCTCACATTTTGACTATTTGCAACAAGAAGAAACCAGGCAGCATCTTCAATATTTTGCTTGAAAATATCCTTAAGAATGTAACTAGTTTCATTCTTTACAAGTTTTGCATTCCCAGTAACAGTAGGAGACAATTTTGCCAAGATTGGTGAAACTACCTAGCAAGATCTCCTTTCTTCCAGCTTCCAGTAACATGGCCCTATTCCCTTCTGAACCCTCACTGGTAGGTAGCATTCCTAAATAGTTTAGGATTTTAATAGTTCAAGATAATCAGTCTTTTTGCAATGTGATTTATCTTGCTCTATCATCCAGCCCAGAACTTTTCCAGCCTCTGTCCTCTCCCTTCCCAATTCCAAAGCTGCTCCCACCTTTTGGTTTTATTAAAGCAGTACTCTATTTCTGTCCTGGAGGTCTGTCTTAATTTTCTGCTGTGGCATAACAAATGACCACCAATGTAGTGACTTTAAACAATACACTTACTCTTTCACAGTTTCTCTTGGTCAAGTGCCCAAGTTTGGTTTAGGTGGGTGCTCTACTCAGGATCTTACAGGGCTGCAGTCAAGGTTTTGGCCTTGGGTATTATTTTACAAGAGGTTTGGAATTCTCATCAAGTGTTCAATTCAGATTGTGAGACTAAGATTCCCAGCTACCAGGGGCTGCCTGCCATTTCCTAATGCATGGCCTTCTCCACAACACAGCAGTTTGCTTCTTCAAGAACAGTCATGTGTCCCTGCTGTTTCCAATATCCTTTTAGTGGTTTACTTGAATAAGCTCCACCAAGATAATTTTCTTTTTGGTTAAATTAAAGTCAAGTTATTAGAGTCTTTAATTACATATGCAATACCTATTCACCTTTACCATATAACATTATATAACCAATGGAGTGACATCTACCATATATTCGTAGGTTCCTATGCACACTCAAGGAAAGGGGATTATGCAAGGGCCATTGGGCATAATGGTAGCATTCCTAATATTTATTTATTTGTTTACTTATGTATGCTTTTTATTCTCCCTAAGGGACTTATTAGACCTCCAGAATTTCTAAAGAATTATTAGGTATTCTCTTAAAACTTTCTCATGATCACACAAAATAATGTCTCATGGTAGAGACTCCATTAGTACTTCTTGCATGAGTTAATCTCTTCATTTCCCATATCCTGTATAGTGCCTGATAAGTTTAGGCAGCCAATAAAGATTTGATGACAACTAAGAAAGGAAGAATTACTGTAAATTCATCACCTTCCAGTTGTATAAGTGAGATATTAACCTTTAAAGATATATCACTTCTTGATTCCTGAGATAGACCAGCATGTCATTGTATCATGAAACCATTTTTAAAGAATTATAATAATGTTTTCATTTTTTGGTGGGGGGGAGAAACTAATAATAACCATACTAATTCTCTGATTGTTATATTAATTGGGTAAATGAACTGCCAAAACAGAGTAGTTCATAACATGTGAGGGTCTCATAACATGTCAGTTTAATTTTTTATTCACCTAACAGTTTAACACAGGTGTTGAAACAGGCAGACAAATTCCCTCCACACTATGATTTTGAAAATCATCTTGTAGCTCCACCATCTGTTAGGGTCTTGGTATCAAAATGCATCCAGTTGCATTTCTCTATTTTCTTCTCTTCCAAACAGTGAATAGTATAGAGAAGCTGCCTGCAAGTGGCACTCACCATCTCAGCTCATATTACATTGATGAGTTCTAGTCACATGGTCATACCCTCCTGAAAAGAAGCCTAGAGAATGCACCCTTCTGTATACTTCACTGTATTTTTCAATTTAATTTACTAAAATGATCTCTAAACCTTGGCATTTGATCCTTGCTTATTTGGGTGCAAGTGTCTTAGTTGAATAAGATGTTTCTTGTTAAACAATCATGTTTATTAAAATTGTGAATTTTTAAATTTAGATTTAGTTTTAGGAAATCTTGTTTGTTTTTCTCATTTTACAGAAAGAAAGCCCCCAAAGATTAATACAATTCAGCATGTTTTTTTCTGTTAGCCCTATAAGATGACCTTTTTTTTTTTTTTTTTAAAGTTCTGTTGCTCCATTATGAATAAGTTATCTTATCTCAAGAAGCTTAAGATATAGCCTGGTTAAATGACTTCCCCAAGGTTATAGAGCAAGTAAATTTTAGAATTAGACTTAGGATACAGGTTTCTTAAATGTTTTCACTACAGTATTTAGTATAGTTTTTGTTGATAACTGGCTTTTATTTTATTTTTGATCCAATCAAGACGCAAAATTGGTTACTTTATGTTTTTGACATAGGGAGGATAGGTAACAAAAAAACCCCAGAATTAATTTGGATTGTTTGCTAATTTATTTAAATGAGTCATATCAACATTGATTTGGTTTAGTTTTTCAAAGAATTTATTCAAATTTATCTATCTAGATATTATTCTATTGTCTAAAATATTTAAGGTGCAAGAGTTAATTAAAATCAAAGAGTGTAATTTTTGTGAAATATTTCCTTTAATCTCCACTAAGATATTAAGGATAAATTACTTGAGCACATATTTCCTTTAATCTGTACTAAGACATTAAAGATAAATTACTTGAGCACATTTTCTCAATACATTGATTATAGGTTACTTTCCAAAAATATGTTACCAATAATATGATAGGCAGAGTAATGGCCACCAGAGAGGTGTCCGTGTCCTAATCTCTGGAACCTCTGAATATATTACTTTATATGGAATATAAGATTTTTCAAGTATGATTTTGCTTGAGGACATTGAGATGGAGACATTATCCTATAATTATCTAGATATGTCCAATCAAATCATGAGTCCTTAAAAGTTGAGAACCTTTTCAGTCTCAGATAAGTGAATGAGAGAGAAAGAGAGAAATTAAAGTGATAATGTGACCATGTAATAAAGGCAAAGATTCTTAGTTGCTGGCTTTGAAGATGGAGAAAGGAGGTCATGTGATACAGAGTATTAGTAGCCTCTATAAACTGGAAAAGGCAAGGATATAGATTCTTCTCTAAGGCACCCAGAAAAGAGTACATGTACTAACATCTTGATTTTAGCCCAATAAGATGTGTTTCAGACTTTTTACCAGCATAGCTGTAATATAATGAATTTGTGCTATTTTAAGCCACTAAGTCTGTATGAATTTTAATAGTTGTGACAGGAAATGAATGTAGATTTGGTATCTAGAAATAAGGTGCCACTATAAAGAACCAAATCCGTAATTGTCCATAAGTTAGTGTAGATTCAAAGATTCATATGACAATAATGATTTTTCTCATCTGCCTTCTGCTATGCTTCTTGAGTGAAAAAGCAAGTGTCCTCATGTTTTCAAGAATTTTTTTTACAGAACATTGAGTAGTCCAATGAAAGTAGGTGGAGCAGGATAGCATCTCTCCTTAGGGGTCTGTGTAGAAAATGCCTTACAGAGCACTGAGATATTCAGATGAGGAAGAAAAGCAGTTATTCTTGAGGTCTTCAGTTATTCCTGGTAATCTTGAGGTTTTATGAATAGCCCTCTCTGCTCCAGAAGAGGAAATAGCTATAGTGCAGTAGGCATACTTTCTAACAGAGGAAAACCCTGTCAAGTTTTCTAGTTTAGACACTATTTCACTTAATGCAGAATTTGTTTGATGATTAAAATTGGAATTTAGAATAGAATATGCTGTAAGAGTTACAGCTTTCCTGTACCAAAAAAATAATCAGATGTCTACAAAGTCATAAATGTTTACTGTAGTGAGAATCCCTCTGTCTAGACTGAGATTCATGACTGATTAAATTAACTGAAATTAGCAAAAAAAAAAAAAAAAAGACCATTGTTACGGCTCAAAAAGCTGAAAAATATTCAATGGTTTTCTTCTTTTTTAACTATTTAATTGTTGGAGTCTTATAATACTGTTTTAATTGTGTAAGAACTTAACTATGACCTACATTTTTTTTTTTTTTAATTTGACAGAGAGAGAGATCACAAATAAGCAGAGAGGCAGGCAGAGAGAGACAGGGGAAAGCAGGCTCCCTGCTGAGCAGGGAGCCCAATGTGGGGCTTGATCCCAGGACCCTGAGATCGTGACCTGAGCCGAAGGCAGAGGCTTAACCCACTGAGCCACCCACGCGCCCCAACTATGACCTACATATTAAGGAGAATTATTTATTATTATTATAGTATTATTTATGCAAAAGGAGAAACTAAAAATACACTAAGTGGAAATGCAACTTTAAAGTTCTATAAAAAGAGAAGCTAATTATTCTGTTACAAAATAATCTGTTAGTGACAGAAATGCTTTTCAAAAATAAAACTATCACCTTATTTCAATGGTGTATTTATTTTCACAGCATCCCTTTAGTCACTAGCCTTTATCAGAATTGGAAATTATGTCCAATGCCTCACTGAGCTCTCTAAATTTTCAGTAATTTGATTTCCTTCATATGCTTGTTTTATATGTGGAACTTACTGTGTTTTTCTTCTTTGAAATTAGGTAGGAGAAAAAAAATTGTAATGTCAGCATAGCAATGAAATTAAAATAAATTATAAAATATATGATTTGATTTTATTGATCTTCTATATTAATTTCAAGTAGTATGTATTTTCTTATAGTACTAAGACATATATTGCTGATCCCAGCAGAATCCTCTATAACCATGCTTACAGCATCCTATTTTCAGGGTGATCATATTATTGACAGCAAAAAATTCAGATTCAGCTACACTTCCGTTGTGGTAATGTGTATTTAAAGATATATTCAAGTAATATATCAATTAAACCCCAGGCCAGGCCTGAATATTTAAAACTCAAACCTGTAACTATTAACAAATCTTATCTGTTTGTGTACAGTGATAGAAGACTTTTATCTTTTCAACAAACCATTCAAATGGGAGCTTCCTTTCTCCATGACATTTATCAACAGAAGCTCTCTCATCTGAAACCATTGTTTACTAAATTATGTGACATACTCAATTTTGCTTTTTCTTTTCTTAAAAAAAAAAATTTATTTATTTTAGAGAGAGTGAGAGGGGGAAGGGGCAGAGGGAGAGAATCTTCAAGCAGACTCCCACTGTGTAGGGAGCCCAGGATGGTGCTCAATCCTACCACCCATAAAATCAGGACCTGAGATGAAACCAAGAATTGGAGGAAGCTACTGAGACACCCAAGCACCCCTAGATTTTATGTTTTCACGACCAGTCATGTTGTATCCTCATGTTTCGGTGGTTGTAAGGTCTTCTGTGGTCATGAATTTTGGGATTACTGTCATTGCAGTTTGAGAACACTTTAAACTCACCATCAAAATGAATTTAGCAAATTGCCTGAAAAGTTTGATTTAGAAATAAAAAAGCAAATATTGAAAGCATAATATGCATTAATCAAATTGCCTTATTAAAACCTTAACTGTATGAATATATGTAGAGGTGGAGGAATAAAGAAGTTTGATTTCATAGTAAAATGTATCCTGTTTTTACCTGTCAAGAGGAATGGCTTTTCTTGCTTTGTACTATTTATATTCCAGGTTTTTCTTCTCTTTATACTCTCTTACTCTGACAGAGGTGAAGGGATTTATGTAAATGATTTAAGGGCACTCCTCTGTAATTCCTCTTTTCCCTTAGTTCTTTAATCTATACTTTCTCACCTTCCTGTGTTATTTGAAACCTGGCTCTCCTGCGGAGAATTGTTCGATCCTGTAGTTCTCAAATGGAATCTGGCTTCTCTCCCTAACTCTTCATTTTACTAAACTTGGAGAGGCAAGGCAATTTGCTCTCTCCCACTGCACTGTCCTCTAATCTTTTCTCCATCTCTGTCTCTGTCGGTATCTCTCTCCCTCATATAAATATGCTCTTTCCACCATGCACTCTCACTATCTACTATCCCAGAAATCTGCCCAGCCGGGTGATAATTTTAGTCCTTGGATCATTACATCTCCACTGTTGGTCCCTCAATGCTTTTTGCCATATGAAGAAAGCTACAGGAGAGTGTCCTGACCTTTCAGTTACTTGACCTGCTCTTATGCAGTTGCCTTGATGTTCACACTTTCTCAAAACTCTGTGTAACCTTGGTTGTTCTCTGCACCTTGTCATTATGAGTACTTACAGTGTGATGATAAATTCCAAACATTCTGCTCTAAAGTGATACCTTCCACCCCAGCCCTTCAGGCACCCCAAATTCCACAATACTTGACACTAATGGAGTCTTGGACTATTTGATCCCATCCTTGTATTTTATGCCCTTTACACAAGGGAAATTCCATAACCATTTGATATTGTCATTCCTTCGCATATATCTTGAGCTCACTTGCTTCCTTATTCTCTCCTGGGGAAAAATCATTCCGATTAAATCCAACTCTCCTTTTACTCTATGACTGTTCTCATAGCTAAATATAGCTAAAGAAAATCAAACAGCCATGCTGACATTAAACTCCTGATCACTGACCCCAAGTAGGCTCCTAAGGCAGCATGACAGTTATTCTACCTTCTTTAGTCTTGTAGTTCCCTTTTAAATGAATCTCTGCTGTCTCTTTAAACCTCCAAACCACTGCCCTTATCCTCAGAATCAAAAGACAATTTTGGTTCTTGCTTCACTGAGAAAATTGAAGCAATCAGTGGAGAACTGCGCACATCTGCCCACTCTCTGCATCTGTGCTCTGCCATCGCTCTAAGGGAACCCTGAGCTCTGAGCTCTCCCCATGCTCCTCATGCCCCCTGAATGGCTGCACAGCCTCTCCTCTCTCCATGAGCAGTTGTTATTCACCTTTCCCTCTCCACCCAGGGTTTCTTAGGACCACTATGTTCTTTGCTGTCCTTGAGAGCAAACCTCCTTGAAGGAGATTGCTATATTCACTGTCCCTAGTTAGTCTTGCCCATTTTCTCTTGGGTCTAACCCAACTGCAATCTGTCCCAACATCACAAAAGAGGGCTGTTTTGCTAGATCAATAATCAATTCAGTCCTCATGGCATTTGAGTTGTCAGAAGGATTTGATGCAGCTGCTCACCTTCTTTTCACTTGTCTCTCATTACATCAAAATTGCATGAGCTTTTTTCCCTACATCTTTGTTGTTTTCTCCTCTTCTCTGACACTTTCAGAACCCTATTTTGGGTCTCTTCCCTCTTCTGTCCACATCCATCCACCTTCAAGCCATTAAATAACAGTCTAAACTTGAAATCAAGATTTCAAGACTTGACCGCTCCTTTGAACTCCACAGTGGTTCTACAATTTGTCTCTCGAAATGCCCACTTTATGTCTAAAATTATCACAGTCTTAAAATGTCTAAAACTGAGCTCCTGATTTTTCCCACCAAAGCTGATTTTTTTTTTCAAAAGCTTTCCCATCTCACCATGTTCATCACCATCTTCTGTTCATAAAGGTCAAAAAGCTGTATCATCCTTAACTTCATTTTTTCTTTCACACTGTGATGAAATTCAACTTTCAAAATACATCTAGAATCCAAAACCTCCTAAAATCTCTGTTGTCAATCTTTTACAGCTTCTTTCCTCTCTCCCAGGATCACTGCAATAGCATCCTTCCTGCCTCCGTGCCTTTTATAACTCTTCCCTTTCTGTCAAGTGGTACTGTTCAGACACATTCAGATTCTGCCTTTCCTCTCCTCAGACCCTTCAGTGACTTACCATCTCACTCAGAGCCAGAGTCCTCACAGTTGTCCCAACCGTCATCTTCCATCTGGTCTCTCAGGCTGTCAAGGCCTCAAAAACCCGAAGGCAAATCCTGCATTCCAGCCTCTCTCTTCCTCAGTTTCTCTCTCCTAATGCTATTCTCTCAGATGTCCATATGGGGAATTCTCTCAGTTCACTTAAGCCTATACTCAGATACCCTCTGTGAGACTTTATGGCAATCTCATCCAAAATCTGAGCCCCTTTCTACTTCTTCCCATTTTTCCTTCCCTTGTGGTTTTTTTTTTTTTTTTTTAACTTGGTTTCCTTTAAGACCCCTTACTTCTTGACATAACATGTTTTTTGTTTTTTTGGTTTTGTTGTTGTTGTTTTAATTTGACAGAGATCACAAGTAGGCAGCGCAGCAGGCAGAGAGGCAGGCAGAGAGAGTGGGGGAAGCAGGCTCCCTGCTGAGCAGAGAGCCTGATGCCAGGCTTGACCCCAGGACCCTGGGACCATGACCTGAGCTGAAAGCAGAGGCTTAACTCACTGAGCCACCCAGGCGCCCCATATGTATTTTTTTAATCTTTTAATTTTCAGTCTTCCAAAAGGGAATCTAAGTTGCATTATTGCAGTGTGTATTTAGTTCACTGCTGTAGCTACAAGACTTGTAACAGACTTGGCTGAATTACTCTATTGTGTGAGTGTGTTGGGGAAGATGTTCAAGTTACCAGTCATATGAAAACATTACCTTTATGTGTAGAAATATTGGATAGTGTTATATATCCTAGCCAAAACACAAAACAGAACAAAACAAATCTTGAGTTTTAGTTTTTAATTGTAAATCAAGAGGGCCTAGAATTTTTTTAATTGTCATAGAAAAGTCAGCCTAAGATGAGCAATGTATTTCAGATAACACTGACTTGTTGCCAGAAAATGGCCATCCTATTTCCTATTAACATATTCAGGGTCTGCTGCCAGGTCTACCTGCTTTCTTGTGCTGACAAGGGTGTCTCTTTTTTCTTTCCTGATTGCTACTCTCCAAAATACCCTGGCACAGTCCCAAGCTGCTTAATTTCAGTGTCTTGAAAGGAGCCTTTGTAGCCAACCCTTTGCAGTGACAAATCAGGGTAATTGCCATAGTCCCCCATTTGAGGGGCTTTGTGCTGCTACAGTAATTGCTGGCTCAGCAGTGGTTTTCAGGGAAGCAGCTGGCAAGAGGGAAAGGAGATGGTTTTTTACAGCTGATACAAAAATAACAACAGGTTCATTTGTAAACTCACCATCAACCATGCGCCCTTCTACCAAAAGTGAAGATTACTTCTTTCTGCTTATACCAGAGCACTCCGGGTACATTTAGTTCATTTCGTGACTTCCTTTTTGTTTAAAGCTCTCTTTGAGATTCAGTTTATTAAGATTTCTCTTGGATAAACATTAACACAGCAAAAGTCTTGTAAGAGCCCCCACAGAAATAAAGCCACCTGGTGAAATATTGAGCCAACAGTAAATAATTGACATTACAAAGGGGTTGGACCCAGGGATGATTTCCTAAAAGGGACAGGAGTAGCTTTGATTGCTACCCTGGGGAGCAGGAAGCAAGTTGCCTTCTAGTATGAGAGGGAGGGCGAACTTAATGCCAAATACTTCAAAGGCTGTGATGAGACAGTGTAGTTTGTCACTTGAGCTGAAAGGCTTGAATTCCTAGGAGCAGTGCTCACTGAATGTGAAGCATATAAAGGGTGCATTCATATGAGTAGGTGGGTGAGCCAATCCACAGTGGTGCAACCCCAGGGCTCCACAGAAAGTTTTTTCTCCTAGAAGTAACAGGAGTGGATACTTTGAGGTGCACAGTGGTTGCAGTAGTGCATGGTGTGGGTGTGGGTTTTTTTGTTTTTGTTTTTGTTTTTGTTTTTAATCTTCTGGAAACATAATTAAAAGCAGATATATGGCTTTAGTAGGTGCTGTTGATATTGTTATCTGAGAGCAAAGGAGGCTGGGTGGAATATAAAGATGATTCTATTTGGGAGATATAATCTCCTCTCCCTTAATTCAGGAACATGAGATTAATTCTAAAGTTCTACAGAAATGCTCTGAGATGGGGGTAACACCAAATCGGGATTCCTAGGTAAATATTTTTAAATTCTTATTTTCTTGTCTTCTGTGGGCATTTTTTGATTGCCGTGGTTCTGAAAACATCTGTTACTCGCAGATGCTTTTAGTTGTAACATGTAAACTTCCACTAATAAGCTGTGTGCATGTGTATGCACACGTGCACAGGCACACACAATCAAGGTTAGAAAAACAGTGTTTTTGGTGTAGAAACACAACTGATTGTTATGTTGATTTTGCATCAGTGACTGTTAA
This sequence comes from Lontra canadensis, assembly GCF_010015895.1. Classification (NCBI taxonomy): domain Eukaryota; kingdom Metazoa; phylum Chordata; class Mammalia; order Carnivora; family Mustelidae; genus Lontra; species Lontra canadensis. The sequence continues at coordinate 3,617,214 of NW_022631115.1, forward strand.
ATTCACTGAATTCTGTGCTTCTCTATACAGCTGTATATAAACTTCTAGCAAATCCTTATATTGAATTGCATTTATTCTATTTTCATTTGCAGATACCAATTTTATTATTTTGTAATTTCCAGTTACCTCCCATAATTGTTGAACTAGTCATTTAATTTCAAATACATTGAGCATAGCAATTTTAAATTCCCAGAATTTAATCTCTTACGTGTATTTCTGAATCTCTTACGTGTATTTCCCCTATTGCTTATCTCACCTCCTAGTTTTCTAAACTGTATTTATTTTTGTCTCCTTTTACTGCTCCTAAATATTGGTTTAAAAGCAGACATTGTATGTAAATCCTATAGACATTTGAGGTTCTACCTAAGGTTATCTTTCTCTAGAGAGGGTTTACTTTTATTTCTGGCAAAATAATATTAAAAAGATGTAGTTTATCTTATCTCAATCAGGACTGAGTGTTTATGAACTAGGCTCTAGTCTTTATGGTCATTTATTTTTACTCTTATGTTGTTGTAATCTGCTGACTTCTTTTCTTGGAAGGCTGAAATCCAAGATGTGCTGCTTTAACCTTTGACTCTGGGGAAACTTAGTATGTTGGCCCCTCAGCAGTTGGTTTACAATAGACAAAGGCCAGGGGAAAATGGCAACTGAAGGTGACTCACATCCCTGAGTTTTCCTTTTCACTAAAAGGTGGGTTGCTTAGGTCTTTGTGCTATGGTAATGTGCCAATACCTTCTAAAATGCTTTTATCCTCCTTTTAAAATTTTGCTTATTTTATTCAGTGGTCCCAGGAAGTAGAATTGATTTTAAACAAGCTTTCTATTTGGAAATACCTGTTAATCAAGAACCCATATTGTTTTTTTTCTCTCTTTCAAGTACTAGAATGCTTTCATCGTGGTTTCTTCTGTTATAAGTAATAAGCACTGTTCTCAATAATACAGACTTACCAGCTGTTGGGTCTACTCCCTGACTTAGAGATAAATATGTCCAGAGTTGAGATGGCTTTCACATCAGATAAAGAGTTTGTTAACACATAGAATGCTGGACCCCAACCCTAAGATTTCTGATTCGGGAGATCTGGGATAAGACATGAGAATTTGTATTTCTAACAAGTTCCCAGATGATACTGGTGATGATGGAATAAGGACCACTCTAAAACAGGGAGATCAGATGAGCATATAATCCATCTTCACTTTGGTTGAGAAGTCGGAGGCAAATTTGGGAACCTATGTTAATAAATATAAAAGATTTAGTGTGCTATAATTATTTTGCTACAAAAATATACCATTTGCCTCTTTATTATTCATAATGAGTATGTTGTTACCTACTATATTATATCTTCTTAAATACCTTCCTTTCCATTTACCCCCCTAAAAAGTTGGGGATGCATTTTTTTTAATTTGAGAGACAGAGATCACAAGTAGTCAGAGAGGCAGGCAGAGGGAGAAGAGGAAGCAGGCTCCCTGCGGAGCAGAGAGCCTGATGTGAGGCTCAATCCCAGGACTCTGGGATCATGACCTGAGCTGAAGGCAGAGGCTTTAACCCACTGAGCCACCCAGGCGCCCCGGGGATACATGTTTTAACATTAAATAGTACAAATGGCAATTTAATTAAACAAAGATGAGTTTATTCAAGAATAGCAGGGAAATTACAATTTGGGACAAGCAAAGGATAGCAAATCATAGGCAAGTCCCTTAACACAGAAAGAAGGATAGCTTTTATTAGGAGCCAGAGGAAACTGGGGAGGGATGTGTTAAACAAGGTCACTTGGAGGAGAGTGAGAGTTTGAGGTTGTGGTTGTTATTGAAACATGGAAATCCTCCTTCTACTTACTGGTCATATGGATTGAGATGAGTGGTATGTGCATGAGAGCTCTCCTTTCATGGTTTCCTAACTCCATTTTAAATGAGGTTTCTTTTATTAATTTTTTATTTCCTCCTTTTGATTCTGATAATTTTTTTTTTGAAGGTATCAAAGCATCAAGTAGTCCATTTTGGTTGAATATTTCTGTCTATATTTGTCCTCAGTGCTGGGAAGAACCTTTCCCAGGAGTCGTGCCCCATGTCAGAAAAAGGGAGAATAAATAGTGACCAGAAACATAGAGCCACATTTGAGTAACAGGAGAGATAGAAGGACAGGATTTCAGGCATTTCCCCCTCTTAAATTTATATTTTGTCGAGGTTATATGCATTGGAGATCATCTCAAAGCCCTGTGCTAATATTGTTTTGTTTTAGTCATCATTTTCACAGCCCTCAGAATTGGTAAGAAAGACAGTTAACTCAAAAAGTGGTTCATGGGTACCGTGACTGTATTTCTCATTATCCCCAAAGCAGCTGGCAGTCTCTCTTGGTCCCACGTCTATCACCAAACCTTCTAGCACTGACTTGGAAATTCCAGGTTGGCTGGTTAAGGGGCACATTCCTTTTGAAGCCAAGAGGCTTGCTTAGAGATTTTATGTAACTAGAGAGAGTTTCAACCACTCCAGAAATGTTAATTCAGGTGCAGAAAGTGGTGTTGGCCACAACATAGAAACCTTATTGTTCAGCTGAAAGATAATCAAAGATAATCTAATTATTAAAAAAAGTTTGGACAGAAAGCCTAAGGATCTTTGTGGGGCAGCTGTTGTCTTAGAAGATTCTGTAATATCTTTAAGAATTAAGAAGAGATTTCTGATCATATTCTCATTTACATTTATTCTTAATCAGGGAAGTGTAGTCACAAAGGAAATGAATCCTAAATCACAAAAGCCTCTTGGTAATTCCTTTCTAACTAAGTGATCTCAATCCAGGGAAGTCAACCAGTGAAGTGTCTTTGTTGGTGGAAAGTTAGGGTCACAGATAACTAAGAGACATTGTCTGGCTATGCACCAGCTATCTAGGCATTTATAGTTCCAAGGACAATGGTAACTAAAGTAGGAAAGACATTAGTTTGAAGCCAATGACCAAAAAAAGGATTTGTGAGACATCTTTTATGCAAAAAGATAGTTTTATTAAAGTGCAGAGACAGGACCCATAGGCAGAAAGAGCTGCACTGGGGTCTGCCGCCTCCTGACAGAACATGGGAGAAGAATGAGGCACAAGCAAGTCAGCCGTAAGAGAATGGAAATAGGGCCCAACAGTAGAAAAGACTGTCATGCCGAATAACTCCTTCATCTCATATTTATTAGAAAGTGAGTAACAACCAACAAAAAAGCTGGAGTAGATTACACATTGACCATGAGTCTCGCAGATACATAAGAAGAAGGCAAAACATGTCTGGTCATGTGGTACATGACCTACAGTGAGCAAGCTTAAACTAAAGGGCTAGTGCTCTCTGGGGAAGGGGAGAGAATGGAAAAATGAAGCAGGCGGCGTTCTGCCCCGAGCGAGCCAAGCCTCCCCAGCTGCTCGGCTTCAAGGACATGTATCATCCTCTACCCCAGAGGCCTGTTGTCAGTACATATTTTTCTTAAGGCTATATCTAAGCATGCTTGGTAACTAGTATAATTTCTCATAAGTTGTATTTTAAGCAGTACATTGTTCTGAGGAATGGTTACAGGGGTCATGTGCAGGGATAGTTTAAGTCTCTAAGAAATTTGGGAAGCAAGGTTTCCAGGACCTCCAGGGGGCTAGCTATTGGGAAAAAGTAATTTATTACCATCTAATAAAACCTTAGTCCTGAGACCTTGCAGAGGTAGGCATGCGAGCCATATGCTTGGGGGATGATTGCCAACACATATTTGGGGGGCGGTTAGAGATAAAGGAAATTTCTAAAAGATTTTTTATGTGTTAAATGATGCTCTTTTTAAGACCACTTTTCTGGAACCATGTAAGGAAATTACCAGGTCACTTTTCTCCAAGGGGCTTTATTTGCTCTGAAAAGTCAATCTTAGTTCTTTAAAACTGTCTGGTCATATCTGAATATAGACACATCTCTCTCAAATATGATATTCCAAAACTTTGGTAATGTGACCAATGTTTCAATTGTGTTCTCTTACAAGGATAATATATTCTTATTGAACTTTTATAAATAACTCTATTTAATAAATAAGAATACTCACTATACGTTTCTGATTCTGGAGGGAACAGGTGGGGAAAAAGAAGTATTTTACCTTTATTCATAAAGATATGTCTCATAAAATTGTAGTGTAAGAGAAAATTAAAAAAAAAGTTTCCTAAAATCTGGGAAAAAACTCATTAAAGAACCACAAATGCTTTAAACATGAGGTCATAAAAATTATGATCATCTTCCTCAGTTAATTCAGCCTGGCGTTATTGATTCTTTTTCTACTTAAATCCAGTTTTTCACTAGATGTGGAAATTTTTACCTAGTTAAGTTTTATGATTTTAAAATTACCTGAAAATACTATTTGTCAAAAGCCATTTCCTTGAATCTTCTTAAAGATGAAATACTTTCACAGGAGCACTTTTTGTGAAAGCATCAGAATAAAACAGTAACTGTCTGTAAATGACAAAAGACTTGAGAGTGGCATGGTTAAAGATCTAATGAGAATTCACTCCAATACAACTGACAAGGAAATTTGGTTATCTTTGTGAAATACATTTTAAGATAGTAACTACAATGACAAGTGTTCTTATTACATTAGGATATAGCAAACGTCAGGAATTTCTTTTAATTACTGTGACACTTGTATTAATAACATATATCCACACAAATGTAGTAAAAAAAGGCTTAGAATTACCTATTTCACAATGCTTAACATGTTAAGTTAATATGCCAAATAAGCCTACTTAGTTTCGCATCTCCCTTTTTATAAGGCGAGAGAACAAATCCTTTGAGATGGCCCAGGGACCCACTGGGTGGTGGTGGTTGGAGGGTGGTGGTTACTTCAAGTTGGGAAAGACTTTAGAATTTGATTTGGGTGAAGTTTGTCAAAAATAGCAAAAGGTTTGCACACTTGGTCCAATAGGAGTAGGTCACTGTGAAACAATACTTAGTTACCTATTTAGCCAAAGTGACAATTAAACACTTCACAAGCAAATAAAGAAAGTTAAATAGTTGTAAAAAGCCTTAGCTTTTTTAGTATTGAAAAGATTCAGGTTCGTTTTTTTTTTCTGCATGTAATCAAAGACCTGACCTTGTTTTTCTAGGGAGATTGCATTAAAGATTAAGAAAAACCTTTGTTTACAATATTTTGACAGCAGACCAATAATCTAAGAAAACTTTATTCTTTAAAGAATAAATGGAGAAAAACCAAATTCTAATTTGGTTAGCCAGTGTACTTTTATTAATTTTTTTAAATTTTAATTCCAGTATAGTTAACATACAATGTTATATGAGTCTCAGGTGTACAATATACTGATTTAACAATACTATAGATCATCTTCAGTGCTCACCATGATAAAGTGGCCATTCCCCCCCACCTCCCCTCTGATATGCTTAATTTTAAACAAGTACTCTCATTTAAAGTTTTTTTTTAATAAGATTTCTTCACATGAAATAAGTATTGCTCCAGAATACATGGTTCTAAAAGATATATATATATATATATATATATATATATATAATATTCCATACAAGAAAAATAGAATATACATTTTCTCCAAGTACACATAGAAGAATCGCCTGGTTAAATCACATAAAAAGAGATATAACAAATGTTATAAATTTAAGAAGACTGAAATCATACAAGCGCATTTTCCAACTACAGTGGTACAAAACTAAAGATCAACAATAAAACAAAGCTGGAAAATATACAATGTAAATGTTAAATATTTAATATGTAAATATTAGCACATACTGCACAAGCAATGGACCAAATAAGAAATCAAATGGCAAATCAAAATATGTCTTGAAACAAAAGAAAAGCACAATATTCCAAAACCTACAGGATGCAGCAGAAGCAGACATTAGTGAAGTTTATGTTATAAATGCTTGTATTAAGACAAATATTTCAAATAAAGAACTTAACATTACACCTCAAGGAACTAGAAAAAGAAAAAGTTTAGCTGAAACTTAGTAGAGGAAGAAAATAACAAGGAAAAATCAGAAATAAATAAAAGAGGCCATAATAAATAATAATATAACATTGAAATTAATGACCAGTTTTTCAAAACAAGACAAAAACAAAACTGGCAATGTTTCAACTGCATTAACTAAGAAAAAAAGAGAGAGAGAGAGAGGACTTAACCAAATTGAAAAGTGGAAGAGAAAGCAGTTTGACAGATAATAGAAGAAATACATAATATGATAACAGATTACTATAGAGAACTATATATTAACCAATGAGATAAGATAACAGGGGAAAAAAGCAAATAATTCCTAAAAATGCACAAGTTAATGTTTCCCCACCTTCTCACTTTCAATCTCAAGGGATATTTTAGGTTGAAAATGAGTGTCTTGTAAGCAGCATATAGATGGTCTTGTTTTCTTAATTCATTCTGACACCCTATGTCTTTTGATTGGAGCATTTAGTCCATTTACATTCAAAGTAATTATTGATAAATATGTATTTATTACCACTTTATTACTGGTTTCATCATTGTTTCTCAAGTTTTCTTTGTTCTTTTCGTGTCTTTGTCACTTTTGGTCTCACTTTTCCACTCAAAGATACCCCTTTACTATTTCTTATGGGGCTGGTTTAATGGTCATAAATTCCTTTAGTCTTTATCTGGGAAACTCTTTATCTCTCCTATTCAGAATGATAGCGTTGCTGGATAGAGTATTCTTGGTGGCAAATTTTCCCATTCTTCACCTTGAATATATTTTTTCCACTCCCTCCTGGCTTGTCAGGATTGTGTTGAGAAATCTCCATCTAGCCTATGGATTTTCCCTTGTAAGTTAAGGGCTTCCTTTGTCTTGCGGCTTTTAAGATTTTTTTCTTGCCATTTATTTTGCCAATTTAATTACAGTATGTCTTATGATGTTGGCCTGCTTTTTTGTTCCCCCCATGAGAGTTCTGTGTGTCTCCTGGATCTCTGTATTTCTGTTTCCTTCCCAAGATTAGGGACATTTTCTGCTGTTATTTCTTTAAATAAATTTTTTACCCCCTTTTCTCTCCCTTTTTCTGGAACTCCCATGATATGAAGTCTATTATATTTGATGGAGTCACTGATTTCCCTCAGTCTATTCCTGTGTTGCATAATTGTTCTTTCTCTCTTTTGTCCAGCTTCATTATTTTCCATTACTTTGTCTACTATGTCACTAATTCATTCTTCTGCTTTTTCCAGCCTGTTGTTTGTTGCATCAAGCCTGATTTCTATCTCATTTATTGCATTCTTCATCTCTGATTGATTCTTTTTTAACTCATTTATCTCTATAGTGGGATCTCCCTGGTGTCTTCTATTCTTTTCTCAAACCCAGTGAGTATCCTTATGATTGTTGCTTTCAATTCTCCATCAGGCATGTTACTTATATTTATTCCAGTTAGATCTCTGACTATGGCCTTATCTTATTGTTTCATTTGGGATAAATTCCTCCATCTTGTCATTTTATCTAAGTCTCTGCCTTCTTCTCTGTGTTAGAAAAGCCAGTTATGTCCTGAAAGCAATGGCCTTATGAAAAAGAGTTCATATAGTACTCAGGATCTATTGCTTCAGTGAGTGTCTCCAGTGTGTGGTACATTCGCTCTGTTGTTGTGTTTCGGCTGCTCTATTCTTCAGGTCAGTTGTCTGCAGAGGCTCTCCTTGCCTGCTGTGCACAGTATTTGGTTCCTGGACTAAATGTGGTGAGTTAACTAGGCATGCTGTGGTCTGCTTGTGAAATGAGACCTGACAACCTAACCGTGAGAATTAGTGCCCTGCAGAAGTCTCTGGTTGAGAGATGTGATAGGGGCAGAGGCTTGTGCTGATCTTCTGTGGGAGGGGTCCACCATGCTGGGACAGAGGTAAGCTTGACTGAGAAGAGCAGTCCAGCCAGAGCATAGGGGGTGGGGTTTGTGTAGGCAAGTTAGGCAGACTTGTAACTGTGCTGCCTCCTGCTGGTGGCTCTGTGTTTGTGCTGAGTGGCAGGGTAGGGAAATGCCACTGGCCAGCTCCCCTTTTTCCAGAGAGGTATATATGAGAATGCTTCCTCCTTGGGACTATCTCCAAGAAAAGTGAATAATCACCCCACTGTGGACCCAGGTATTCTTCAGATCATTGTTTCCATGCTGTCTGTTTCCCGGGTTGTCAGTCTTCTCTCCAGGAGTAAGGAATGTCCTCAGGCATCAGCCAAACCCACTGACCTTTAAAATTATAGACTTTAAACCACACTGGATGCAAGAACTCATGAAATTCAGGCCCTTTTGTTTTCTAAGCCAATGGTTTTGGGAAACATTCTCCTTGTGCATTCCCTTGTGTGTTCCTCTCTCTTTTGCCATTTTCTGAGATTGTGCTTCCTTCTTTTGTAGCAGCTGCAATCTGTTTCTCCCCTAAGCCTCATCTTTGCACCTCCTAGCTTCTTTGATGTGGCCTCCTCTTACTCTTTAGTTGTGGTATTTATTCTGTCAGCCTTCAAGTTGATTTCTGGGGTATTTAAGAGGATTTAATTGTTACCTAGTTGTGTTCATGGGATGAGACAAGCCTAGAGTCCTCTTACTCTGCCACCATCTTGGGGTTAATTGGCACCAGTTTACTTTTAATATTAAAACTCATTTTAAAATAACTTCATTTTAGTTTTAGCCAGTTGGACCACATATTAAAATACTTCAAAATTCCTTTTCCACAAACACTCTACAACTTTCTTTTTTTACATTCATATTTTATCCTACTTTCCCCCTCTTTAAATAACCAACCTCGATTTAGCACAAAATTACTTTCTTTTTCTTAAACAAGAAAGTATTTCCATCCCTCATACTTTCTTTTACCAAAAGCACACATCCTACTTTTCTTGCTGTAAAGATGCTTCCCTTGTTATTTATGGTAGCTTTAATCACATAAATTAATCAGAATTCTCAACTCTTAGGAAACTTGACTAAGAAATAAACAATTGTGAACTATTTTTTACATTAGCATTCTGTGAAAGTATAAATGCTTTCTATGATTTCTGGAAACATATGCTTTTTTTAATAGAAAATTTTTCAGCATAGTATAAAATATGTTTACTGATAGACTCAAATATCCTTAGTTCCTCTATAAAAGGAAACCAAAAGTGGATAGGCCTGTGCTTGGTAATTTATGTTTCACTATTTTATCCTATTTGAAATTATCTGAATAGTCAATGAATTTAACTTATTACTTAACTTACCAAAACTTTAAGGTTTCAGGTTACCCCAATGAGTAACTACTTAAAAAGTTCACCTAAAAATATTTTTTCCTACTTATCTCTATTTAATTTACTTTCATTAGCAATTATGTTTAGAATATCCACAAAAATTTTATGAGAAATTAGACAAAGTCAGCCTTTATTCCAAGGTATTTTTATTATTGACAAATATTTTGACAGAAATAACAGAATCCAACAGTACGTTAAAAGGATTATTCACCATGACCAAGTGGTATTCATTCCTGGGCTGCAAGGTTGGTTCAACATCTGCAAATCAATGTGATACAATACAGTAATAAAAGAAAGAACAAGAACCATATGATACTCTCAATAGATGTTGAAAAAGCATTTGACAAAGTACAGCAACCTTTGTTGATCAAAACTCTTCAAAGTGTAGCGATACAGGGTACATACCTCAATATCATCAAAGCCATCTATGAAAAACCCACAGCAAATATGATTCTCAATGGGAAAAAAAAAAAAAAAAACAAAACAAAACAAAAACTAAGAGCTTTCCCCTTAAGGTCAGGAACATGACAGGGATGTCCACTATCACCACTGCTATTCAATATATTACTAGAAGTCCTAGCCTTGGCAATCAGACAACAAAAAGAAATAAAGGCATCTGAATTGGCAAAAAAGAAGTCAAACTCTCACTCTTTGCAGATGATATGATACTTTATGTGTAAAACCCAAGAGACTCCACTCCAAATCTGCTAGAATTCATACATGAATTCAGTAAAGTGTCAGGATATAAAATCAATGCACAGAAATCACTTGCATTCCTATACACCAACAGCAAGACAGAAGAAAGAGAAATTTAGAGGTTCATCCCATTTCAATTGCTTCCAAAACCATAAGATATTTGGAATAAACCTAACCAAAGAGGCAAAGAATCAGTACTCAGAGAACTATAAAGTACTTATGAAAGAAATTGAGGAAGACACAAAGAAATGGAAAAATGTTCCGTGCTCATGGATTGAAAGAACAAATATTGTGAAAATGTTTGTGCTACCTAAAGCAATCTACACATTATTTGCAATCCCTATTTTGATGTGGTATCAAAATACCATTCTTTTTTTTTTCAAAGAAATGGAACAAACAATCCTAAAATTTATATGGAACCAGAAAAGATCCCAAATAGCCAGAGGAATGTTGAAAAAGAAAGCCAAAGTTGGTGGCATTGCAATTCCAGACTTCAAGCTCTAGTACAAAGCTGTAATCATCCAGACAGTATGGTACTGGTACAAAAACAGACACATAGATCAATGGAACAGAATAGAGAGCCCAGAAATCGACCTTCAACACTATGGTCAACTAATTTTTGCCAAAGCAGGAAAGAACGTCCAATGGAAAAAAGACAGTCTCTTCAACAGTGTTGGGAAAATTGAACAGCCACATGCCAAAGTATGAAACTGGACCATTTCCTTACACCACACACAAAAATAGACTCAAAAGGGAAGAAGGACCTCAATGTGAGAAAGGAATCCATCAAAATCCTTGAGCAGAACACAGGCAGCCATCTCTTTGACTTCAGCCACAGCAACTTCTTCCTAGAAACATTGCCAAAGTCAAGGGAAACAAGGACAAAAATGAACTATCGGGACTTTACCAGATCAAAAGCTTTTGCACAGCCAAGGAAACAGTTAACAAAACCAAAAGACAACTGACAGAATAGGAGAAGATATTCGCAAATGACATATCGGATAAAGGGCTAGTATCCAAAATCTATAAAGAATTTATCAAACTCAACACACAAAGAACAAAGAATCTGATTAAGAAATGGGCAGAAGATATGAACAGACACTTCTGCAAAGAGGACATCCAGATGGCCAACAGACATATGGAAAAGTGTTCCAGGTCACTTGGCATCAGGGAAATACAAATCAAAACCACAGTAAGATACCACCTCACACCAGTCAGAATGACTAAAAGTAACAAGTCAAGAAATGACAGATTTTGGCGAGGAGGAGGAAAAATGGAAACCCTCCTACATGCTTGGTGGGAATGCAAGATGGTGCAGCCACTCAGGAAAACAGCATGGAGGTTCCTCAAAATGTTGAAAATAGAGCTACCATATGACCCAGCAATTGCATTACTGGGTATTTACCCTAAGATACAAATGTAGGGATCTAAAGGGGCATGTGCACCCGAATGTTTACAACAGCAATGTCCACAATAGCCAAACTATGGAAAGAACCTAGATGTCCATCAACAGATGAATGGATAAAGAAGAATTGGATAATTGGATAAAGAAGAAGAATTGAATGGATTTCAATGGATAAAGAAAGAATTTAAATGGATAAAGAAGAATTGAATGGATACAATTTCATTGTATCTATCTATCTATCTATATATATCTATATACAGATACTATATATATAGTATATGGAATATAATAATGAGATACTATGCAGTCATCAAAAGAAATGAAGTCTTGCCATTTTCAATGATGCGAATGGAAGTAGAGAGTAGTATGCTGAGCCAATTAAGTCAGTCAGAGAAAGATAATTATCATATGATTTCTCTGATATGAGGAATTTGAGAGGCAGGGCGGGGGGGTTGGGGAATATGGAAGGAAAAAATGAAACAAGATGGAATCGGGAGGGAGACAAACCATAAGAGACTCTATCTCACAAAATAAACTGAGGGTTGCTGTGAGGTGGGGGTGTAGGGAAAGGGTGGTTGGGTTATGGACATTGGCAAGGGTATGTGCTATGGTGAGTGCTGTGAAATGTGTAAGCCTGACGACTCACAGACCTGTACCCCTGGGGCTAATAATACATTATATGTTAATAAAAATGATTTTTAAAAAATAACAGAACCTTATTTGATTAGTAAACCTAGGTGGAACTGCATGTCTGCAGTGTATTTAATGTTGGTACTCTGAAGACATGCTTATGTTAACTAAAACAAATTTAAATTAGCTTCTATTTGCCAAAGATTGTCTCAAATCATGTGAACCTGAAAAACATTTGGGTTAGTTTCTACTAAGTTTGAGACTTTTATGAATACTTAATTCATGTAAGTGCTTATTTGTTTAAATCAATTAAATAGAGATCTTTTACAAATTAATTTTAATAATATGAACCAGAGGTAAAAAATAACACACATCTGCACTGACACATTAAACATTAAACATATCACACAGATATGAACAGAGACCTTAACAGCTTCCATTTTACTAGTTATAATAGAAGTTGTTTCTAGGTTGTTTTCCTGTTAAATGAAGCTGCCTGTTTCAATGGCTAAAGCTAAGTGTTTTTTTTTTTTCAGGTTTTTATTTAAATTCTAGTTAGTTAACATATATGGTGATATTGGTTTCAAGTATAAATTTAATGATTCATCACTTACATATAACAATGATCATTACAAGAGTCCTCCTTAATACCCATCACCCAGTTAGCACATCTCCCACTCATTTCCCCTCAATCAACCCACAGTGTATTCTCTATCTTTAAAAGTCTCTTATGGTGTGCTTCCCTCTCTTTTTCCCCTCCCCCCATGTTCATCTGTTTTGTTTCTTAAATTCTTCATATGAGTGAAATCATATGGTATTTGTCTTTCCTTGTCTGACATATTTCACTCAGTACAATACACTCTAGTTCCATCCACCACAAATGGTAAGATTTAATTCTTTTTGGTGACTGAGTAATATCTCCCTGTGTGTGTGTGTGTGTGTGTATGTGTGTGTGTGTGTATACATATCACATCTTCCTTATCCACTTATCAAGCGATGGATGTTTGGGCTTTTTCCATAATTTGGCTATTGCTGACAATGCTGCTATAAATATCTAAAACTAAGTTTAAGTGATCTTTTTTTCTTTTGTTTCTTTACTGGTAAGAATGACCTTTCTGAAGTTTGTACTTTAACATGTATATCTCAGGCACAGAGAATAATGCAAGTTATAAATCTTTTAAGGTAAACAGGGAAAGTTTGGAGATTGAGATGAAGGAACTGGTGAACTTCGAACTGCTTCTAGAGTTATATTTCTAGTTTTTCAAACATTTTGAAGATAAGGACTGTTGATTTCAAATCCTCAAAGAACTAGGTTGCAACTTAATTAGCAATATAAATTAATCCACCCACCCACCCAACTATATCATCTTCAAGTTGTTTAAGGGAGAAGGCCTAAAAAGAATTCCTATCCGGCTCTGAATATGAGCTATGGTCTCAGATTTAGTCAGATTAGTGGTCTCCCATTTTATATTCCTTTTATCTAATTGCTAATCTCAGGAGGTAATCCTTTTACAAAAAAATTGAGGTTCATCTCTGGCTAGTTTTTTTTTTTTTTAAGATTTATTGATTTATTTATTTGAAAGAGAAAAAGAGAGAGAGTGAGTGTGTGCGTGCATGGGGGAGGGGTAGAGGGAGAAGAAGAGACAATCTTTTTTTTTTTTTTAAGATTTTATTTATTTGAGAGAGAGAGAGAGATATCACAAGCAGGCAGAGAAGGAGGCAGAGAGAGAGAGGGGAAAACAGGCTCCCCACCAATCAGAGAGCCCGATGTGGGGCTCAATCCCAGGATCCTGAGATCATGATCTGAGCCAAAGGCAGAGGCTTAACCCACTGAGCCACCCAGGCACCCCATGGAAGAAAACTCTCATGCATTGCTGGTGAGAATGAAAAATGGTATAACCACTTTGGAAGATAGTTTTGTGGTTTCTTACAAAACTAACTATACTTTTGTCATACGTTTCATCAATCACACTCATTGGTATATACCTAAATGAGTTTAAGACATGCCCGGACAAAAACTTGCACACTGATATTTTTAGCACTTTTGTTCATAATTCCCAAAACTTGAAAGCAACCATTATGGCTATCTATAAGTGAATGGATAATTAACTAGTATATCCAAGAATGGAGTATCACTCAGCACTAAAAAGAAACAATCTATGAAACCATGAAAGGATATGGAGAAACCATAAATGTATATTAAAAAATGAAGAAAATCAATCTAAAAAGGCTACATAGTCTATGATCCTAAGATATGACATTTTAGAAAAGGTAAAATTATGTATACAGTTAAAAAAAAAGTCAATGGTTTCTAAGGCTTGGGGAGGGAGGGATGAATCAGCAGAGCACACAGGATTTTAAAGGCCGTGAAATGATTCTGTATGTTACTATAATGATGGATACATGTAATTATACATTTGTTAAACCTATAGAATATGCAACACCAAGAATGAACCATAATGTAAACTATGGACTCTGGGTGATAATGATGTATCAATGTGAGTTCATCAATTGTAACAATGTATCACTCTGCTGGGGGATGTTGATAGTGGGAGAGACACACAGGCAGTGTATGTATGGGGGCAAGAGGTCTATGGGGAAATCTCTACCTTCCACTCAATTATGTTGAACTGCTCTAAAAAATTAAAGTTTATTTAAAAGAGGCAAAATAATAATGTAAACTAAAATAAATTTTAAAGTAACAAATAAAATGTTGCTATGCAGTGCAGGCTTTAAATATCAGTTGTGTTTTCAGATAATTACACATGTCATTTAAAATAAGCAAGTTTATACAAATCAAAACCACAGTGAGATATTACCTTAACACCTGTTAGAATGGCTATCATCAAAAATATAAGAGATAAAAAGAGTTAGTGGAAAAGTGGAGAAAAGGCAAAAATTGTCCACTTTTAGTGGGAATGTTAACTTGTACTGCCAACTGTGGAAAACAGTATGGAGCTTCCTGAAAATAATTAAAAATAGGTCTACCATATGATCTAGCAATCCCACTCTTGACTATATACCCAAAGGAAAGGGAAACTGGGCCTCAAAGAGATATTTTCTCTTCCATTTTCATTGTAGCATTATTCACAACAGCCAAGATATGGAAACAGATATACATCAACAAATGAATGGATAAAGGAATTATCTGTTAATTGAAACAAGCCAGACAGGGTAAAGGGAAGTGAGATATATTTTATATTAATCCTTGAGAAAGGAGGAAATCCTGTTGTTTGTGACAACATGGATGTATCTTGAGGGCATCATGTCAATTGAAATAAGCCGCACAGAGAAAGACAAATATTTCATAGTGTTACCCATACGTGAAATAGAAAAAAAACAAAACAAAACATAAAAATTAAACTCAGAAGTAGAGAGTAGAAAAGTGGTTGCCAGGGGCTGGAGAAAATGAGGAGAGGTTGGTATAAAGGTGTAAACTTTCACCTATAAGATGAATAAAGTCTGAGGATATGGCATAATAACATAACTGAAATTTGCTAAGAGTAGAACTTAAATGTTTTTATCTATATAAATAAAATACATACATATGTATGTATGGTTGATGGATGTGTTAGCTAGATGTAATCCTTCCATAATATATATGTTCACCAAATCATCAAAATGTACAACTTTAAATATCTTATAATTTCATTTGTCCATTTATACTTCAATAAAGCTGAAAAATAGGCAAGCTTCTGAAATATTTATCTTAAAATTATACATTTTGGAAGTCCTCTTGTCACTTCATATGCAAGAGAAACCATTTCCTTTTAATTATCCTTATTTCTAAAATATCCCACTTGAAATACTCTTATGTCTATATGGCCCATTTGGTTTTTAATATTTTTTTAAGATTAAATGATAGTTTTTTAAAAAGAATTATCATTCACAGTGACATGCATGGGAAGAATTTACTAAAAATGGCTTGATCTCCTCAAACATATAATTATTTCACAAGGGTCCTGATAATGATAAAAACCAAAGTGTGTCTTTTGACATCTCTGCACAATTGAGAAAACCTCTTTTCCTTGTTTTAGACCAAAAGAAGATAAGGGCAATCCTTGGCCTGGAGAACAAACATGAAGAAATATCCCAAACAGATCTGATAATCCCATTTTTATTAGTTACATCATCAATGCATCCCCAAAGCTACACACTCAGTTCAAAATAATAAAATTGTATTCAGTGATATTACTTGAAAAATACAGTATTTTGTTCTTAATATTTCAGCTTCCAGGAAATTATAGAGGCAGGAAGAGGCAATGAACTGAAATTTCACAATGTTACAGAAACTTAAATATTTCCTTCTCATAATTATGTATACCACTAATTCTTTTTTCTCTTGCCAGTACAAAGGAGTCATAAACATAAACTATAAGTTTTATCAAATTGAGTTAAAATGAAAGATTCTGACCTAATTGTGAAGTGATACAATGACTAAATCGTTTGTAATAACTAAAATTTCATCTCTTTGCAGTGGCCCAAGAATGACTGCAATTTAACAGTATTTGTCAAAATACTTTTATCCCCATAAAACTAACAAAGCTCTATTATATGAGATTGTTATAAAAATATTATTAAAAACACACATTGCATGCTATTATAAACAGGGTTTAACAAAACATAATGTATGTAAAGAAAATTCATAAGACACAGATGTGCCTCTTGATTATTCAAAAGCCACACCCCTACACAGCTATAATCCATGTCAAGAAAAGTAGTTTGGTAGTAACTCACATTTTTTCCCCATGCTGCTTTCTCCCCAATCACAATGGGTTTGCTGTCTTCTAAAGTAACCATTATTCTGACAGTTGTGGTAGTAATTGTCTTGTTTTATGACAGCACTTTTTTCCCAACCAGAAATGCATTCCAAAACAAGTTTATTTGAATCAAATTATATATGTTTGTGTGTATTTATTATTCCATATCTACTTCTTTCAATTAACATTATGTTCTGCGAGATTCATTTATGTTTTTCCATTTAACTATAATTTACTAATTTTCCTTGCTTTATACTATTGCTTTATTATGCCACAATTTACTGCTATTTTTAATCTATAAAATATTTTTAAGGTACACATTTTAATACCTTGAACTATCTGGTACATAGTTGGAACTAGGAAGAATATTGCTAGATGAGTAGTCTTTTTTTTTTTTTTTAAGATTTTATTTATTATTTGACAGAGAGAGCGAGCGAGCACCAGCAGAGGGAAGGGCAGAGGGAGAAGCAGACTCCACTGAGCAAGGAGCCCAGCATGGGGCTTGATCCTAGGACTCTGGGATCAACACCTGAGCCAAACATAGATGCTTAACTGACTGAGCCACCCAGGCACCCTGCTACATGAATATTCTTATACATGTGCTTCAGTGCATATGTATACACATTTGTGTTGAGTTGATATTGGAGGTGAAGAATCAAATTCCTACTAGTTTTATATGAGCTTTTACATTGCTACATGTCCTCATGAAAATTTGTCACTTCCTGTCTTTTTAATTGTAACCAGTTTGGGAGATATACACAGGAAATGCATAATGTTTTAAAATTGCATTTCTTGTGGTTTATGGTTTTAGGGCCTACATTTAAGTTTTTAATTCATTTTGAGTTGAGTTGAGTTAATTCATTTCTGTATATGGTGAGATAAGGATCCAATTTCATTTATCTGAATGTGATTATCCAGTTTTCCCAGTCTATTTATTCAAGTGAATATCCATTCCTCATTGCTCATTCTTGCATCTTTGTCAAAGATCAGTTAACCTTGAATGCACAGATTTATTTCTGGGCTCTCACTTCTGTTTCATTCTACATATCTCCTTTAAGGCCCATATCTTATGTTTTGGTTACTATTGCTTTGTAATATTTTTTGAAATCAGAAAGTGTAAATGAAGCAAGATGGGATTGGGAGGGAGATAAACCATAGGTGACTCTTAATCTCACAAAACAAACTGAGGGTTGCTGGGGGGAGGGGTGTTAGGAGAGGGGGGGTGGGGTTATTATGGACATTGGGGAGGGTATGTGCTATGGTGAGTGCGGTGAAGTGTGTAAACCTGGCGATTCACAGACCTGTACCCCTGGGGAAAAAAAATATATGTTTATAAAAAATAAAATTAAAAAAAAAATTAAAAAAAAAAGTGCAATGCTTCTAGCTTTGTTCTTCTTGCTCAATATTGCTTTGGCTACTCAGGGTCTTTTGTGGTACCATATGAATTTTAAGATAATTTTTCTATTTCTATAAGGCATGCCATTGAGATTTTGATAGGAATGGTATTGCATCCCTAGGTCAATTTGGATATTATGATTATTTTTTTTTAAATAATTCTTCTAACCCAGGAACATGGGAAGTCTATTTATCTGTGTTTTATTTCTCTCTGCAAGTGAACTGGTTGTTTTGAATTAGCCAGTAGCCTAGACTTGACTAAACTTTGTCCAGGAGGTAGTTCTGGCTCTGGTTGATACCACATACCTTGGGTATGCTTTTCTCATAGTAATGGCAGAAGCACAAGATACTAAGCCCAGCTCTACTTGCGTCATGTGCATTAATACCCCATTAGTCATAACAGATTTCAAAACAACAATAAGAACAAAAGTCTAAGAACAAAAGTCTAAGAGCAACCACAAAATCAAAGTAGGTTACATGAGGTAGGAAATATATCCTCCCAGATACTTCTATTACATAGAGTTATAGTAAGAGATAAATGACATATGAATATATTGTCAGGAATATAAAACTCATTGAATAAATGCTTATGTATATATTTGAGCTTCACAACAATCAAATGATTGAAAGAGGAGTGTCTTATCTCAGATGATTTCATTTTGGAAATTGACCCATCAATATTTAAGGTCTAGAGACAAAAGTGCTGTTGTCATTGCCATTTAATATATGAATAATGTTTGAATAAACTATATTCATATTAGATTTATGATTAAAACAAGAAAGTTATCATCTCATCCTGTCAGTTAGAGGGAAGGTGTAGTATGCCACAACAGTGGTAGTGACACAAGGTACTTGTCTTTGACTCATCTCCTTTACCCACTTAAATATTTTATCCTGGGAGCACATCCTCATAGTAAAATGCCACTAATTGGGAAACTGATAGGATAAGTCAATAAATTTTGTTACAAAGAAACATTTTTATAGTAGGAATGGTGGAGAGTGGGAAATATAATTTATGCCAAGTTGGATCACAAAACAAGCAAACACTTGATAAGTGCTGATGGAAACAAACTCTTAGGAGTGGTTTACATTCACTTATTGGAAAGTGTATCTGTCTAATGCATTTTTTTCATGTATTACTTTGATAATTTTATGAGAGAATTAAAATATTCAAGGTATGAAAAGTACATATCTGTAATGAGACATTTCTTTTATTTACTGTTAATCATGTTCAATTTTCTTGTAGATAGTCTACATGGGCTGGTGTGAAGCACGGGAGCAAGACCCTTTACAAGACTGTGTGTACTCACCGACATTTCTAGCCCTGAGGGGATCATGTCTTTACAAGTTTCTGGCACCTCCAGTAAGTGTCTTCATCCAGTGTTTTTTTATCCATATTATCATTACAGAATGACATCAAGTTAATAATAGTAAATACCATATTACCAACATATTTTAAAAATAAAATACAGAAAAAAATGGAAAACAGTCCAAATGTTCTGAAAATATCTTCCTAAAAATATATGTTCTAGCATTAAATATTTATTTTATAACCCTGAAAGGCATTACTGTCCAGGAATTTATGACCTTCAAAACATGTTTGTCTATGTGATACAGGTCTATCTAAATTAAAAAATATAGCATTTTGATATCCTATTTTCTAGTCATCGGTCTTTGTACTAAATATGTATGGGTACCTATTGGACCTAAGGTCTTTCTTCTGGAAACATTTACCTCACACAGTAGTAGATTCTCCATAAATATTTATTGAATATAAATATCAAATGCCAGACCACTCACTTACCAGTCTGATACTACATAGGGTCTTGGAAACATCAAGTCTGACCTGTTGCTATTTTGAAGGACTATGTCTACACTAAGTTCAAAGGACCCAGAAGGCTGGAAAAAAGCCATTAATATTTATATATTTTACTATATTCCTACTCTGAAAAATTTCTTATGACTAGACAAATACATGTTTTAAACATAAAAAAGTGAAACGACTTCACTGTGGTGTTTGGTGTCTTCAAAATGTTATAAGGCCTTCACAACCTGAAATGACTTCCTGATATAAAGATGTCTTTTTAAAAAAGTAAAGCCAGCATTGACATCTAGTATTCTACTTTGTATGTAACTGGTGGCAAAATTACTATGTGTGTGGAATATAAAAACTTAGTATTTATATGTAGATAATATACACATTATTTAAAATATGTAAGTACATTGGGCAAATGAAGATTGTTACATAGAACATAAAACACTTGCTGACAAAGGAAGAGAAATGGTGATAAACTTAGAAGAGAGGAAACCAAAATACCACACATGGACCTCTATAAAAATAGCTCCACAACTGAGATATATAGTACATATAGGAAAGTTTCCTTGTGTACCATAATATATAAATAAAATAAAGAGGGAAATCAGGGTTACCTTTCTAAAACAAATGACATAAAAGTTTCTCATCTTTTAAAGGTGACAACATGGGACTGGACCCGAGCAGAGAAAACATTTTCAGTTTATGAGATTATGTGCAAGATTCTCAAGGTATGAACAATAAATAGGTAGTGAAAATTTTCATGGCTTTTCCTTACCAATGGTTCTGTGCTCATAAGTAGTTCATGAAAACAAATGATGCAAGGATATAAAAGATAAAGATAAAAGAAAAAAATATATAATGAATAGAATGCAAAGAATTATATAAGCACCCTCATATCAGTTTAAGTAATTACTAAGAAGATTCTGTAGTCTCTCCATCTGGGGAGAGGAACAGAAAGCTTAGTTCATTGAGGGAGAAATTCAACTGAAAATAGTATTAATTTAAACTTCAATTTTTACCATATTTGTTTTGTTTTGTTTGTTTTTCTTTTTTTAAATAAAACAGAAAAAAAGTCTTAGAAAAGATGAATTAGAAAATGCAGAAAATATAAAGGCATGTGCAAAGAAAGATCATTTTTTTTTAAAACCTCAGAGTTAGGTTACGTTTTTTTTTTTTTTAATGTCAGAGTTAGGTACTTCTGAGTACACCAAAGAATATATAATTGTCATAAATCAGTTAAAGTAATTAAAGTTCTGGCAATACACAAGATAATTGGGATGGGAAGTCATCAAGAATTCTGTAAAATTCTAAATGGTTTCTGTAGCCATTTTTAAGAAGCAAACTGGGAATAATTTATAAAACCTAAATAATAATCTGCATTCAGTTTTTACTCTGAGGTCTATAAGCTTGGAAGATGATAATTAAATTCTTGTTAAGGTTGACCTTGTTTGTGTAGCCAAGAAGAACTAAGTTCCCTGCATTTTATGTTGATTATTTTCTTCTAGTTAAAGATTCAGTAGAAAATGCTGGAATATTTACAACATAAATGAAATGTATCAAAAGTATCTGAAGGCTGAGAAACAAAAAAATATTATTACCTCAGAAATGTTTATAATTTTTCTTCCCTACAAAATAATCCTAGATTAAAGCTAACATTCATAGTAGCACAAGAGCTAAATAAAAATAAAGGTCATTGTTTGCTGATTACTGTGTATGGTTCTGGTTCTACTTTGGGGTAGATGGAGGAAGAACAACTCTGACATACTTGAGTTGATTTTTAGTAAAGAAGGCCCTGGCAACTCCTAAAAGGTGTAGAAGTGTCTGAAGAAAAGGAGAACATGCTCAACTCGTTTTTTTAAATAAATACCAAAACAGCTAATGGAATTATAATTTAATCTAATTGAATGAGATTCTAATTAAAATTTTTAGCCAAAAACTGGTGGAATTCAGAAGAAAGAATTAAAGAGAGAGGGGGAAGAAGGAAGAAAGTGGGAGAGAAAGGAAGGAAGGGAGGGGGACAGGGAGGAGAGAGGGAAAGAAGGGGAGAAAGAAAAGATAAAGGAAAAAGTAAACCAAAACTCACTACTCTAACAAGTCAGTTTTGTCAATTCCTTAGCCCTACACTAATGTAACTTTTTCATAGTAGTAATCCAGGATGCATTTCTATATTCTTATTTAGATTTAAATTATTTCCTAATCATTTTCCAAGTAGCTATATGGTCTTTATAAGCCTCTCTTAAATTAAAAAAAAAAAAAAAGGCGGATTGAGCATTTAAAAATAATTCAGTTTATGGTATTACTTGAAATAAGGACAGTTTTAAAGGAGAGAATAAGAATTATGTGTGGCTCCATGTAACCACTCACTACTTCATTTCTCTTAATTTTTTTTTTTTACAATGTTAAGATTATATGGTTTGTAATCTTTTCTTATGTAAAAATGTAGAGTTTTTTTTTATGTCAATATACTTAAAAAAAACAAAAACAAAACCACAAAACCTTGACATTTTGGTAGATGTAATGTATACCATCATTTGGCCATATTTATTTACCCGTTTAGGTGCTTTCTCATTTGTTCTATCAGACATCACAACAGTGACTAATTTATATAATAGATAGTGGTTGAATATTTGACATACACCAGGTAATCTTCTAAGTGCTTATTATATGGCTGGGGGAACAAAAAGCAGAAAAAGTCCCTTCTTTCACTGAACTTACACATTAGTAGGGTGGCAGACATAACATTAAGTTAACATGAAGGCACATATGCAAAAAGTCGATAGCAAAGAATTGATGTTTCCCCACAGACTTTATGTAACTTTCTAGTTATTTCTTTTAATCTAAATTCTGAGTTTTGGAAATCCTGGGTGGAAAATATTTCAACATATTCACGATGTTAGGTTTAGGTATCTAAATTCCTTCTTAGAAAAGTCATACCAATTTATACCACCATTACAAATATCTGCAAGTGCCCGTGCATTTGTTCTCTGCCCAAATTAAAATCAAATAGCACTTCTCATTTATCTTTTCCTATATAATTTCCTATTAGCTCATTAGTTGCTTTGGGAAAATTTTTTACGTAAGTTAGTGAGGTCTGGAGATAAATATTTTTAGACGCTCAATAGAATATAACTTTACTCTTACTTGTGATATGTAAATAAGAAAGCTCTCCTACCATTAATCAATACAACACTAATTTTCTGTGCTTCATGAATTTACATTTGGCACACAAAATTGTCTGCTGAGGATTCTTTTTCCCAAATGGAAATGTGATATAGCACAAGAATAGAGTGAACATAAGACTCAATGTTAAATGGATGGTTTTCCTGCATTCGGATCAGTGCCTGGAGGATGATTGGTTTAGCGCATCCAGACTCAGAGAGTTGGGTCTGGGAAGCAATTCTGAAGGGGGTCTTCTGTAACCCAGCCATCTACTGCCATGAGGGAACAGTCCTGTGCAGATGTATGGATTGTAGACTTCAGTCTCCAGAAAGGTATCTCTCGGATAAGGCAAATTTAAAGGCAAGTTTAATAATCTGGACAACAGAACATCTGGCCTGGTACCATTAATAGAGAAAACCCTCTCCCTCTCTTCTAATAGGAAGCTATACCAGTACTTAGAAAAATGAAGTAATAATAGTTACCCATTATATAAAGCTAACACATAAGTGCCAGGTATTGTTCTCAGTTTCTTGACATAATAATTTACTTAATCTTTGCAACACCACTATGAAGCAATTATTTTTCCCATTTCACATAAATGGAAATGAAGGCAAAGAGAGTTTAAGTAAATAGTTCAAGGTCACAATAGCTAGTAAATGCCAGAAGTAAGGATCTGAATCTTGCAGTCTGTCTTAGAAATCTGTGCTCTTAAATATACTATATTACCTCTTTCTCTTTCAGGAAGAGCATTGATAAGTTAGACAGAAATGAAAATGAGAAAGCCAGCCAGGTGATGAGAAAACAAAATTTTCAGAACAAGACTCTTGACAAAAAATGACAACTCTGTTACTAAATACATTACCCTTTGTAAATTTAGTCAGCACTTTGACCTTCAATTTCTTCTGTTCAGTGGAGCTAACAAAGCATGGGATGCTCTAAAGGTTGGCAATTCATTAATCGATATGTGAATGTATTTTTATGAATTAATTCATACTACAAATGTTCATGAAGTACTTTCTATGTGCCAACCACCTAACTAGGTATTAGGGATCCCATGCATCTGGAGAGGAGAGCTGAGCTCCCAAAAAGCCTAGATGACCAAGGAATTTGAAGGGCCATTTTGGAGGAGGCCTTAAATAAACTTGAAAGATAAATGATTATTAAAGGGTTCAGATGATGTCTTTTATTTAGAGTTAGAGTTTGGTGAGTGGGAGAAGAAGTGGGCATTGTGCATATAGGAAGTAATGGGTAAACTTTTCCAGGTGTACAAAGAAATATGTGTCATTTAAACAACTAAAAAACATTCCATATGTCTGTAATTTGGGTATGGAAGCTAATGCTGCTGCTTGCGTGGGGGGAGGGGAAGCTGTTAAAAGACAATAAAAAGGAATATAAAACTTATCTGAAGAACAAAGGAGCCCCCTAAGAATTTCAAGCCTGAGAAGTCACTGAGTTTGCCATCTTTAAAATAGTCTTCTAACTGTACCATGAGACAGGATGGGAGGGATGGGGTGGAGGGATGCTCCCGAGCTGCCACCAAGAACCTGGGATAGAGATGACCCATTCCAACAAGACATGGGCAGTGGGCTGGAGAGGTGCAGGGTCAGAAGAGGGGCAGAGGAGAAGACTGCATGGAGGCCTGCAGTGGTAATTACCCTCATGACAGCCACAGGCCTGTAAGGCCTGTCCTCTCTTAACCGCTCGGGTTTATCTGACTCTTGGGCAAAATGATTGCCTGAGTTCTCACTCTAAGACCACAGTGTAGCTGAATGCAGCTGGAAAAAAACTCACCATGTGTTGAATTCTGAGCTTGCACCTCAAGAAAGCCTTTAATTCTGTCTCACAGAATTCTGTCCTCTTGTCTAATCTACCAAAACCTAGGTTAAATCTCCTCTCTTTCCTCCAAAGTTAATAAATATTTCTCCTCCTTAATCTTAATTGATAGTCCTCTTTCCTACTTACAAAGGCTGTCAGCTTTGTAAATCCACTGGCAGCCCAGTTC
The DNA here is from genome assembly GCF_010015895.1 of Lontra canadensis. Classification (NCBI taxonomy): domain Eukaryota; kingdom Metazoa; phylum Chordata; class Mammalia; order Carnivora; family Mustelidae; genus Lontra; species Lontra canadensis. The sequence continues at coordinate 3,642,270 of NW_022631115.1, forward strand.
TAGAGATGGCTGTCCTCACTCATGTCTAAGGCCAGGCCAGCTCCTCCAGTATAAGAGGTCTTACCCATCTGGCACAGCAGGGAAACTGGCATTTCTGCCCTGATAACCTCCAGTGCACATGTCCTGTCCAGACCCCATTGTACCTGACTGCTGGCATGCCTTATGGAAATCTCAGATGTTATATGTCTCAAATTTAGGAAGGGCAATTAATTGGTGAGGAACTTGAAATACCATGGAGATTAGAGAAAAAAGGAAAAACAGAAACTAGAATTCTGTTTTATTTTCTGAAACTAGGAGAAGAAGGAATGACCAACAGATACTTTATATAAAGTGGCAAAACCAGTACTCTAGATAATTAACTGATAGCATACTGATTCTTAGCACTGGGTACACTGACATTAGAGGACCTCATGTGCTGATCAAGAGGAGTATGTCCAGATGTCCTGGGACCTCTCGTTTATTCAATTTGGGGGCCTCATTAAAAAAAAAAAAAAGTAAAACTAGGAATAAAAATTGGGCATGAAAGTGAATATTTAGAATGAGGAAAAAAAATCACAACACAGAATAATTTTAAAAGTTAAGAAACACCAGAAACATTGGAAAATTTGTAAAAATGCATTATAGTTTTTACCAGCTATCCAACGCAATTCTTTAGTACTTTTTCCCGTATGACTTTGGAGTGCTGTATATTCTTTGATTGTCTCTTCAAACAAAAATAACTTTAAAATATCAGCTTCCACAGGAAAGAGAAGTTACTCCCTGTGTTTTGTCTGTACCTAACTGGTCACCTGTGCTATCTCCCAGCTGGAGAATACCCAAAGTGCCATCCTTAAGTACAATTCCTCATGTAACCTGAATCTCATCCTACAGCTGGATTTAGTAATTCAATTTCAGTGATCAGATGCTTCCTAGTAAGAGAATGACAGGACCTATCAGCATGATGTGAAAGCCAAGGCACAGTAATTTTCCTGTTAACCAATCAAGACATGAGGAAACACAGGAAGTGTGAATGGAGTATCTGACCTAGTTCAATGTAGTTGAATTGTATGAACCTCCTAATATCATGTGGCTAGCAAACCTTGCAAAGGAGGAGGTCTACTTGGTTTGTAGATAGTTAAAGCTTACCCCTTTCAGAGCCAGCATTAGACTGAGGAGGAGCAAGCCTTTTTGAAAGACCATCTCTCTCTTTTTTTAAAATTTTTAGAATACTGCTTTCCATACTAACATTATATGTTTTAAGTTTAAATTTTTGATAAAATATACATAGTGGTTAGTATAATAACAGTGATACTCTTACAAAATCATGTTCAGGAAAAAATGCCACAATATTATGGCTGGCTGCACTGAGTGAGGAGGGCTTTTCTATGTGTGTTGGTGGGAGATGGAGAAAGAGAGAAAGATATTCAACCAAGTAGATATGGGGATGGGGAATGGGAGCCTGATTTCTCGCTGTCAGACATAAGAGTTGCAAATATGGCAGGACAGCCCGAAATAAACCCAGTGGCGCTGGATTAGACTTAGAAATACTGCTATATGTAGGGAAAGGGTGGTTGGATTATGGACATTGGGGAGGATATGTTATATGGAGAGTGTTGTGAAGTATATAAGCCTGACGGATTCATAGACCTGTACCCCTGGGGCCAATAATACATTCTATGTTAACAAAAATAATTTAAAAAAAAGAAATACTGCTATACAATTGGTGTGTGTGCGTGTGTGTGTGTGTGCGCGTGCGTGCACAGACCTTACCCTGCCTCCTGAGAGTAGCTGGTTCAGAGAGTCCCCAACAGCAAGAGCACATCCAGCAACCAGCTATCACTTTCTTAATACCATCCTCCACTACGAGGAGCCAGAACCCTATAGAAAAATTGTTGCTGGGTTGACTGCAACATAGAAAGTAAAAGATAAGTTCAAATCATTATATTGTCCCAGAAAATCAGAAAGTGCTTAAAGAATGAAGGAGATATGTCAAAAGACACAGAACTGCTTCAAGGGTACCTGCTGACAAATCTGGGACAAACTGATATTCAAAATAGAAAGCCATGAATCTATCTTCACAAAAATAAGTAAATAAGTGGAAACTTCAATAAGAAACAGAACACTTAATAGTTTCAAAATACCTCCCTACACAGTACTTACTACAATTTCAAAAGAGAAAAGCGTAACTTTACAGGGGACTTCACAGTCTTCACAAGGTGATCAAAATTAACATTTTATTAGTGGAACAAATCAAAAGCATTATGCCTGATGGTATGATAGTAGAATATCACAATTAGTAGAAGAATATCAGGTCTCTTTCATTCCCCCAGAACTGTATAATAAACCTAATCTAACCATGAGAAACATCTGGTCTAATTTAATGTAATAATGACGAAACCCAACAAAATTTAATTTAATCTAGTGTGATGTGACCTAATCTATTCTGATCATAAGGAAATGTCAGAAAACCCATTTGAGGCACAGTCTACAAAACAACTGGCCTGCAGTCTTCAGTAGCATCAAAACTTCAATAGTGGTCAAACTATTATGGGCACGTGGGTGGCTGAATCAGTTAAGCATCTGACTTTTGATTTCGTTTCAGGCCATGATCTCAGGGACCTGAGATTGAGCCCCGAATGGGGCTCTGTTCAGGGCCTGGAGCCTGCTTAAGATTCTCTCTCCCTCTCTCTCTGCCCCTCTCCTGCTTGCTCTCTCTCTCAAAAAAAAAAAAAAAAAAGTATTAGTGTCAAAGTTATTAGAGTCAGGGTAAGGCCAGGTACTCTTCCCATTTAAGGCAATTTAAGAGCCATGACAACTCCATACCAAGATGATTCTGAACTGGTGAATCATGAATGAAGTATAAAGGACTATAGAGCAATAATAGACAATGTCAAATTCCCTGTTCTCATGGTTGTATTATAGTGATATGGGTGAATATCCTAAGGCTCTTATTTGTTAAAACTACATAGGAAATTATGGGGGTGATGGGTGATGAGGTATCACATTGGCAATTATCAAATGGTAAGAAATAAGCCTTTGTAATTCACATGCAAATTTTCTTTATGTGATTGTAATAAAAATATCACATTTCAAGATTTGCTAAATAGAACTATAAAACAAACATACAAGAAAAACAACCCTGTCTCATGTAGAGTAGATGCAGCAAATCATTCTAAAGGCACTTTTTTTAAAAAAGATTTTATTTATTTATTTGACAGAGAGAGACATCACAAGTAGGCAGAGAGGCAGGCAGAGAGAGAAACAGGCTCCCCGCTGAGCAGAGAGCCTGATGCGGGGCTTGATCCCAGGATCCTGAGACCATGACCTCCTTCAAAGGCAGAGGTTTAACCCTCCCTCTAAAGGCAGTCTTGCTGGTAAAGAACATTTTAAGACAATACTGATTAAAATTTTGCTTAAATACAAGCAACTAAAAATCATTGTTAAAATGAGTAGAATAAAGAAAAAGATAAAAGGAAAAAATAATTTTATCAAATGTAAATAATAATAAAAAATTAAATTAATCCCATATTAAAGAAAGAAGTATTTAACTAAGTGAATTTTTTTCATGAGCTTCATATTTTGATATCAAATATATTCCTGAATTTCATAGTTATTATATTAGTAACTAAAAAGCTAAATCCAGTATTACCATTTCTTTTATCCTTACTACTAGTGTTTTAAACAGAAAAGAGCTGCTCCAAATTTTTTTCTGATCCAATTTAAATAAAAGCAAAAATTAAAAAAAATTAACAATGACATTCAAATATATAATATATTCATAAATGAAGATATTACAAGAAACAAAATGTGGAAGATAACATGTAGCATCAGAGTATATTGATATCATTATTAGGCAAGAACTAATGGTTTGTAATTTAGATAAAGAATTAATTTTGAGTAGAATTTTATGCCAATGGCATTATTAATGGGAAGGATATTATTTGACTCTGAAGTTACCAATTTTGAAAATTATTTTTTAGGGAAACCATCTCAGCAAAAAAAGATATGTCTGCATTTTCTGGATAAATTTATTTCAGTTTTCATTTTTTAGATAATAAATATTAATAACTATTCTTCAAAGTGTATCAATTGTTTTGCATTTTATTAAGTCATTTAAAATTGGCTAGGGTTCTTCATTTCTTAGTGTTTCACCAGAGAATTAAATTGTCCTAAAATGTGCAATCACTTCCTGAATCCAAGCTTCTTAAACTATGTTTTATATTTTTCCCTCTGCATTTCACTGGTGATTTCTTTTTAAATATTTTATTTATTTGAGAGAGACAGAGAGAATGAGAGAGAGAGAATAAGAGAGGGGAGGGTCAGAGGGAGAAGCAGACTCCCCAGTGAGCAGAGAGACGGAAGTGGGACTTGATCCTGGAAGTCCAGGATCATGACCTGAGGTGAAGGCAGTCACCCAACTGGCTGAGCCACCCAGGTACCCACACTGGTCATTTTTTAAGAGGCTTTACAAACTGTAAACTAAGGTAGTGTTACTGCTCTGGATAAGAACTATGGTTTCTCTTACCCTGATATCTGTCTGTGGAAATGCCTCGGGACAGCAAAGACAGGGTGACTGCTGTCCACAATGCCAGCGACAGCTACTTCAAATCCAGCCTCCTTTCTTAATGAAACACAATGATCATCATTGATAAACATTTGACTTTATCTTTTATATTTTTATTTTAGAATTGTCTTGGATTTATTAATATTTTAGCATTGTATATGACTTCTGAAACCTGATGATTCCTCAAATTTTATCTTTTTTGTTAGAATATTTACAGACTTAAAATACTTTTATAAAGCTTCTAAAAAAACTCAATGTCCTTATTTAAAGCAGACAAGTATCTCTTAGCAATGGAATGTGGGAATAAAAAGATTCAGTTATTTCCCCTCCTTGGGAATGTTATACACAAAAGATACCTAATCTTGTTTTCCAAATAACCAAAACCCATCCCTGTCTTTCTTAATATCTAATTATTTATGGCACATTCCTTCCTCATTTAAGTGGGTTTAAGAACAATATGTTTATGAATTATCACAACTTCATGTTGCAGAAATCTATTTTCCTTCAGTCTGACTAGAAACATAGCCTGTCTAATTCTGTAAATAAGTACTGGGAGCATTGCTATTCTAATTCTTAATATTATAACTTATTCCAATAATTTTAATAAAACATGAGAATATAGCTATGTTAGGAAAATCTTCCAAATGAAACACATTTCAAGTGAAATTTATATAATACTCATAAAATATGAATAGGTTTAACATTTTAAAAAAGTATTTAAAATAATTGAAAAATCTTCCATAATAATTTTCTGGTTATGAAAATTTTGTGTGGGCAGTTAGTGAGAACATACCTTTTGTTTAAGGAGAAAGTTAGAAAATTGGCTTTACATCAGGGAGATGCAAATTAAAACCACATTGAGATACCACCTTACACCAGTTAGAATGGCCAAAATTAGCAAGACAGGAAACAACATGTGTTGGAGAGGATGTGGAGAAAGGGGAACACTCTTACACTGTTGGTGGGAATGCAAGTTGGTGTAGCCACTTTGGAGAACAGTGTGGAGATTCCTCAAGAAATTAAAAATAGAGCTTCCCTATGACCCTTCCATTGCACTACTGGGTATTTACCCCAAAGATACAGATGTAGTGAAAAAAAGGGCCATCTGTACCCCAATGTTTATAGCAGCAATGGCCACGGTTGCCAAACTGTGGAAACAACCAAGATGCCCTTCAATGGAAGAATGGATAAGGAAGATGTGGTCCATATACACTATGGAGTATTATGCCTCCATCAGAAAGGATGAATACCCAACTTTTGTAGCAACATGGACGGGACTGGAAGAGATTATGCTGAGTGAAATAAGTCAAGCAGAGAGAGTCAATTATCATATGGTTTCACTTATTTGTGGAGCCTAACAAATAGCATGGAGGACAAGGGGAGATGGAGAGGAGAAGGGAGTTGAGGGAAATTGAAAGGGAAGGTGAACCATGAGAGACTATGGACTCTGAAAAACAATCTGAGGGTTTTGAAGGGGTGGGGGGTGGGAGGTTGGGGGATCCAGGTGGTGGGTATTGTAGAGGGCACAGATTGCATGGAGTACTGGGTGTGGTGTAAAAATAATGAATACTGTTATGCTGAAAAAATAAAAAAAGAAAAAAAAAAGAAAAAGAAAATTGGCTTTATTGCCCAAATCCATTTGGTGCCAATCTCAAGGATTCATCCTGTAAGAAGAAAATAATTTGTATTCCTCAATTCAGTATAAACTCTTTCAGGTCTATTTTAGGTTTTGTGGTAATCTCTCTAGACTTAATATATTTGGATTTTTGTTTATAGACATTTTCTACCTTGCAGATTTACTATTGTATGAAATCTTAAATCTGTTTGACCTTCCAAAACCTTATATTATTATTTACACTGGTGCACATAAAGTTTTAGTACTGGAAGAAACCAGGTATAAGCCACTTCTGAGGCCTTCATTCATAAAGGAACATTGCAGAAAAGCATTGAAATCTCCAAGTTGTTTTAGAATGTCTTTTTTCTTTAAAGATATAGTGTCATAGAAAATTTTCAGTTCCAGTTTTTAATCATGTAATTTTATTATTATCAATAATTATATTTGTTTTATTATATATTTATTAATAAAATATTGTTATTGCTATTTTTCTATTGTTTGAATGATATCAACTTCTATGATTAATATTTTTCCATAGAAATTCAGCAACACACACTCAACACTGTCTATATCCTGTTAGTTATCCCTTGCATTTTTTTTTAATTTTTATTTTTTATAAACATATAATGTATTATTAGCCCTAGGGGTACAGGTCTGTGAAACACCAGGTTTACACACTTCACAACACTCACCATAGCACATACCCTCCCCAATGTCCATATCCTTTGCGTATTTTAAAGAGTTGAATAAGTTGTACCCATTGCTCACTTCCCACTTTATAAAGTATTAACAATGAAAATTAGAAACACTCTAGGTTATGACTACTCAGTCACTGCTGTAGAAGGAACACGTGAGGACCAACTCTCTGGACCCATTCTGCTCTCTGTCCTCACTGGATCATAAACCTTTAAAGTATGGTTTTACAAGCCTGTGATGTTTACATTAAATATGTCAGGACATATACTGTTAGAAATGGGCTTTGCAGTGGGTCAGGTTTTTTGTTTTTTTAAAGACATATATGAACCAGATTTATTAAATTTAACTTATGTGATTAGATTTCATTGCTTGCTTCCCCTTTTAGCTTAGTAGCTATAAAATTATATTACATCTGTAAGGAAAAAAGAGTCTTTGGCCAAGCTCTGAAATGCCTGAAGAATGAAAATAGCCTGAAATGCTATTTTCAATTAGCATGTAGTTTTCTTATCTTTTCTTTTTTTAAAAGATTTTATTTATCTATTTGAGAGAGAGAGAGAGAGAGAGAAAAACACAAGCAGGGAGAAGGGGCAGAGGGTGAAGGGAAGCAGACTTCCTACTGAGCAGGGAGCCCTATGTGGGGCTCCATCCCAGCACCATGGGATCATGACCTGAGCCAAAGGCAGATGCTTAACCAACTGAGCCATCCAGGGGCCCAACACATATTTTTCTAAATAATGATATTAGGAGCATTAAAATTTACCTTGAGACTACATCTTTTTTTTTTTTAATTTTATTTATTTATTTGACAGAGAGAGATATCACAAGTAGGCAGAGGGATAGGCAGAGAGAGAGGGGGAAGCAGGCTCCCTACTGAGCAGAGAGCCGGATGAGGGCCTTGATCCCATGACCCTGAGATCATGACCTGAGCTGAAGGCAGAGGCTTAACCCACTGAGCCAACCAGGTGCCCCAAGATTACATCTTTTTTTTTGCTGTTGCTCAGGTTTTTATTTTAATACCAGTTAGTTAACATACAGTCTAATATTAGTTTCAAGGTATAGACTTTAGTGAGTCATCACTTATATACAACTCCCAGTGCTCATCACAAGAAATTCTCTCCTTAATATCGATCACACATTTAACCATCTCCTACCCACCTCCTCTCCAACAACCTTCAGTTTCTTTCCTATAGTTGGTTTGCCTCTCTCTTTCTTTGCCTCCCTATGTTCATCTGTTACGTTTCTTAAATTCCACATATGAGTGAAATCATATGGTGTTGTTTTTTCTCTGACTGATTTATTTCTCTAGCATAATACTCTCTAGCTCCATCCATGTCATTGCAAATGGTAAGGTTTCATTCTTTTTGATGGGTGAGCAATGTTCCATTGTATATCTATGCTGCATCTTTATCCATTCATCAGTTGATGGACATTTGGGCTCTTTTCACAGTTTGCCTGTTGTTGATAATGCTGCTATAAACATCAGGGTGCATGTATCTTTTCAAAAGCCTATTTTTTATCCTTTGGGTAAATAACTGGTAATGAAATTTCTGGATCATAGGGCAGTTCTATTTTTTAAAAAATATTTATTTATTTATTTGTCAGAGAGAGAGAGAGAGAGCACAAGCAGTGGGAGTAGCAGGCAGAGGGATAAGCAGACTCCCTGCTAAATAAGGAGTCTAATGCAGGACTCTATCCCAGGACCCTGGGATTATGACCTGAACTGAAGGATCATGATCTGAAACAGACATTTAGCCAACTGAGCTACCCAGGCATCCCTGGGTAGTTTTATTTTTAACCTTTTGAGGAACCCCCATACTGTTTTCCTGAGTTGCTGTACCAGTTTGCATTCCCACCAACAGTGTTAGAGGGTTTACATCTATCAACAGTTGGATCTTGACAAAATGATCCTTGTTCCTAACTTTTTAAAAAACTATTTATTGAGAAAATTCTTTATAGGATTCCAATTTGTTGTGGCCAACAAAACATAATTAGGAGAAAAATTATTCACTCCTGTGAAAGGTTTTCCTTTCCAAAGATATAGATATATAAACATGCATATGTGTGTTTATGTATTTGTCTGTGTTGGGGGATGTGTTTTGTCATTTTGTGCTCTGGAGGTATTGGTTATGATATTTTGGAAATAATAACTATTTGATATCTTTTTTGTTTTATCAAAACATGGAAAAAATTTCAATTGTGCTTTAGCATTACTATACAATTATTCATTTTTTTACTATGTCATGTTTTCTCTGAAAAACAGCCAATGACCTTAATAGGAACTAACATAATTCTTAGGAAGAGAGTTATGGCTGCTTTTATTTCAATAAATAATTTCACTACTTTTAGTTTTGCTTCCCTAAGGTGTATTCATCCTTCAGCCATTCATTATGTACTATTATTGTCTAGTTTCTATATGCCAAATTAACAGGATTATCAGATTAATTAGTATGAATCAGCATCAGATTACTGAAGCTTGACTTCTGGACCCAATAATTCCCAGCAGTATATCATTGATAAATCACTTCATTTTCTTCATTCTAGAATCATCACCCTTAAGTCAGGAATTATAATTATAGCTACTTTAAAAAGTTATTGGTATGAATAAGTATGCTAAGAAAGGGCACTTAATCAGCACTGGAAAAACTATTAGTGATTTCTTTTTTTTAGTATTTTTGTATTATGTTTAGTTAGCGCATATAGTACATCATTAGTTTTTGATGTAGTGTTTAATGATTCATTATTTGCATATAACACCCAGTGCTCATCACAACACATGCCCTCCTTAATACCGATCACCTGGTTACCCTATCCCTCCCCTCCTTCCCCTTTGTAACCCTCAGTTTTTTTCCTGTAGTCCAGAGTCTCTCATGGTTTGTCTCCCTCTCTGATTTCTTCCCATTCAGTTTTCCCTCCCTTCTCCTGTGGTCCTCCACGCTATTCCTTATGTTCCACATATGAGTGATTTCTGTCTCTAAATTGCTCTTGAAAAGTATGCCATGATGATGAACTAGAATTAGACTAATTTTATAACTCTTGGCGGTTACTTTTCTCTGGTGTTATACCAGGTTCTATTGCAACCATACACATTATAGAAGGAGAAATAAGGAATGTCCCAGAGACCAGAAATAAGACTCTTATCCAATGGAAAAAAAATTGATCAGCAATGTATCCTGTATCGAAGTCATCAACAGACATCTTTCTGTGCTATAGGGTACTTTGGTGACAACCATTCCCTGTGCCAATTTTTGAACAGTCTGTTAACAAATATGGAAATACAACCTTGATCAATTGAACACCAAGGCAATGTTCTTTCTCCACTACCCTTAGTTATAAGAATTCTTTTGTGGGTGGTAAATGATTCCATCATTTGTGATTCCAACAACGTATTGATCCATCTTGTATACCAGTAGTAGGAAGAGAACAAACATGAAGTGCGCACAGATTCTACAAAAAGGGTTTTATATGTAATAGCCAATTTTATTTTAAAGACTTGCTTAATATAATAATAATAATATAATAATTCAAACAGTATACATCAAATAGTGTCGTCCTTTTGGTGTTCGCATATAACATTTGCAATTCAGATAAGAATATTTGTATAATATGGCAAATCTCATTTTATTGTGCTGTACTTTATATTGAGCTTTGTAAATTCTGTGTCTTTTAGAAATCGAAAGTGTGTGCCAACCTTGCACTGAGCAAGTCTCTTGGTGACATTTTTCCAACATTTTCTTACTGCCTGTCTCTGTGCTACATTTTGGTAATTCTCACAATATTTTAAATTTTTTCATTATTATTTATTTTATTTTTTAAAAATTTTTTATTAACATATAATGTATTGTTAGCCCCAGGGGTACAGGTCTGTGAATTGCCAGGTTCATTATTATTATTTTTAAAGAGATTTTATTCATTTATTTACCAGAGAGAGAGACAGCGAGAGACGGAACACAAATAGGGGGAGTGGGAGAGGGAGAAGCAGGCTTCCAGCTGAGCAAGGAGCTCAATGTGGGGCTCAAACCCAGGACCCTGGGGTCATGAACCAAGCCGAAGGCAGACACTTAATGACTGAGCCACTCAGGCACCCCACAATATTTCAAATTATTTCATCGTTATTATATTTGTTATAGTGGTCTTTGATCAGTGATCTCTGATGTTAATATTGCAATATTGTTTTCATGCTTGCTAACATAACATTCATTATGCAGCCCATTGACCAAGGAGCAATTTCAACTTTCAAGTCTTACTTTTTAAGAAATACATTTTGTAAAGCTATCTCTGCCATAGATAGTGATTCCTCTGATGGATCTGGGCAAAGTAAGTGGAAAACCTCCTGGAAAGGATTCACCATCCTGGATGCTATTAAGAACATTTGTGATTAATGGGAAGAAGCCAAAATATCAACATTAATAGGAGTTTGGAAGAAGTTGACTCCAATCTATCGTGGATGACTTTGAGAGGTTCATGACTTCAGTGCAGCCAATAACTATAAATGTGGTGAAAATACACACAATTAGAATTAGAAATGGAGTCTGAAGATATGACTGAATTGGTCCAATCTCATGATAAAACTTTAATGGATAAGGAGTTACTTCTTATGGATGAGCAAAGGAGGTGGTTTCTTGAGATGGAAACTACTCCTGGTGATGATGCTGTGAAGATTGTTATGATGACAACAAAAGACTTAGAATATTACATAAACTTAGTTAAAGTAGCAGCAGAGTTTGAGAGGATTGGTTCACATTTTGAAAGAAGTTCTATTGTGGGTAAAAAGTTATTAAACAGTATCACATGCTACAGAGAAATTGTTCATGAAGAAAAAAGTCAATCAATACAGCAAACTTTATTGCTCTCTTATTTTAAGAATGTGCCACAGCCACCCCAACCTTGAGCAACCATGACTCTGATCAGTTAGCAACCATCAACATTGAGATGGGACCCTCTACAACAAAAACATTATGAATCACTGAAACCTCAGATTATGGTTAGCATGTTTTAGCAATACAGTATTTTTTTATTAAGCCTTGTCCATCTTTTTAGACTTAATGCTATTTCACACTTGATAGAATATGGTATAGTATAAATGTAACTTTTATATGTCCTGGAAAATGAAAAAAAATCCATTTGACTCTGTTGTGACATTCACTCTGTTGCAATAGTCAAGAACTGAACCTGCAGTGTCTCCAGGGTATACCTCTTTATGGACTTCAGCTTCTTAGGGACAAAAGCCTGATGAAACAGTAGTTGGTTATTACACAGAGTGTGAAATTTTTGTGAATATCCTCAAAGCCCTAAAAATAAATTTATTTTTTCTCACTGGACAAGGAAGTATTGCCCTTATTAGGTATTGTTTTCCCTTTCTGCTTGGAGACAATCTAAGCTTGCACACATTGAAATGTGTGAGGGTACAGTTATCAGAGAGATGACAGTCGCTCTGTCTACCATTTCTGCCAAAACTGTCCCCACCCATACTTTGGAGCATCCTAAGTCTCTGGTGACATGAAAGCATTGAACTGCAACACAGAAATGAGACTGAGTGTGAGAATGGAGCAGGTATGTGCTCACACTCAGCTCAGTTTACTCTCAGGACAATAAAAGGCCTGTAGGGACAGTCTTCCTCTCTTCAGTGACATTCCATCAGAATGACCAGAAGATAGTGTGTACAAACATAAGAAATAGAATTTAACAAATATTAGGAATTTGGGGTGCCTGGGTGGTTCAGTTGGTCAAGCGTCTGCCGTCAAGCGTCTGCCATCAGCTCAGGTCATGACCCCAGGGGCCTGGGATCAGGCCTCGTGTGGGGCTCCCTGCTCAGTGGAGAGTCTACTTCTCCGTTTCTCTCTCCCTCTGCCTTTCCCCTGTTTCTGCGCACTCTCTCTCTCTCTCAAACAAATAAATAAAATCTTTTAAAAAATTCAGAATTAATTTTGTTTGCTTTGTCTAATTCCCTATTCCTCTTATTCTTGGGGAGCCGCTTGCAAATAAACAAAAATAATAACCATCTAATCTAAAGATAATTTTTTAAATTTATTTGACAGACAGAGATCACAAGTAGGCAGAGAGGCAGGCAGAGAGAGAGAGGGGGAAGCAGGCTCCCCGCTGAGCAGAGAGCCCAATGTGGGGCTCAATCCCAGGACCCTGGGATCATGACCTGAGCTGAAGGCAGAGGCTTAACCCACAGAGCCACCCAGGTGTCCCGAATCCAAGGATAAATTAACACAGGATATATTTATTAATTGCTCTGATAATTTGAAAACTAATACAATAAATGCCACAGAATAGATCAGTTGTAGACATTGACTAAGAAGATTTCCCAACTGAATTGCAGAAATAAAAATTATTTTGGACCAAAAAATATTTGCATGCTTTGTATTTATGTAAAATTAGAGTTATGAAGGTTATATGGTCATAGTTTTTTGATACAGAAACATAAACTGATAACATGAACATTACAGGTCATATGGTCTTTAAATGCTAGAAACAGAAAAAAATTATTTACAATGGGAGGGAGAGAGAGATGTTTTATTCCACATGTAAATGATGGCTCTGAGTTGTACCACATTCAATTATTTTCATAACATCTGTTTTCCAACAATATTATGTATATTAAAACATTTCATTAGGACATATATGTATATATATGCAGTACTTTATAGTTTAAATTATGCATTGTTATATATACTTACATATATCATGTATAACCTATTTTCTATTCAACAGAAATGTGTAAAAATGACAATAACGTTATTTTTGTATGTGCAAAAGGAAACGTATTCTTAAAATATGTTTTGATGTTTGCACTATTATGTAGAATAATGCAAGAGGACCAAAAGCTACTCAGAATGATCCAGCAATGCTTATGGTTCTTCAAAGACTCTCTTTTTTAAAAATGTATTTATTTCTTTTTAAAGAGTGATAGAGCAAGTAAGAGCAGGCACACAAGTTGGGGGAGGGGTAGAGTGAGGGAATCTTCAAGAAGACTCCCTGCTGAGTGTGGAGCCAGATGCAGAGCTCAGTCTCATAACCCGTGAGATTATGACCTGAGCCAAAACCGGGAGTCAATCACTTAACCAAGTTGGTCACTTCACCAAGACTGAGCCACTCAGGCACCCCCAAAGAGTCTATTACTTAGCTGTTCCTAACCAATTGCTAGTTTCATTGCTATAAATGCCATTTATATACCAATAAGTATGAATTCATGGAGAGCTCTCTCCTCCATTTATGGCCTTTTAGATCCCTCCAGATGGATGTCTCATAGGCATCTTAAACTTAAGTCCTCCCACTCTCCATATGCCCACCTCAGCTAATGGCCATTCTAACTTTGGCATTCTGGTTATTTACTTCCAAGAACTCGGTATCATCCTGAAGTCTTTTTCTCCCATACCCTTATCTGATGAGCAAAATATACCCTAAACTGCTATTATAACAGTGGCTCACCTTCATGTCTCACCTGTGTTAATCTCAGCGGGTTTTGTCTGTTTTCCTGACTTACCTTGTCTCCTATTAGCTTTCAGCTGAGTCAAAGTAAAATCCAAGGCTTTCATGACAAAAACAGAACACTGTAAGATCTCCTGCACACTTTGCTCAGCTATCCAACGGTCTGCTTTAGTGGCTTGCTACCTTCTCCTAACCCTCCAGTGCTATGATGATGTTTTAGAGCTTGTTTTTATCCTCCCCAAATATTTTAAATATTGTATTCTTTTATTTTATGCCTCTCCTCAAATGTCATGTCCTTAGAGAGCCCTTTTTTAATCATTTTATATAAATGGCAATGCCCCCTGAGGTAACATTGCCACATGCTTTAAACGGGCTTTATCAGCATCTGACACATTATGGTTAATGTGTTTTTTTTGTTTGTTATATGGTTAGTTTCATTCTCACTCAAAACAAATCTCCATGAGGCATAGATGTCATCTGTTTTGCACGGAGATATGTCTCCACACCAGAACAGTGCCCGGCATGTAACAGGCGTGGAATCCTTTTTTGATTGAATGTCAGCTGAATATCCATGGACATTGGTATAGGACAAGGGTAAAATATGTTCTGAGACAGCAGTGTATATATGCAATATTGAACTCTTCTCGAAAGGTTGAAAGTTATTTGTGTTGTTTAAAAGAAATGACAATAGAATTTTTTTTTAATTTTTTATTTTTTTATGAACATATAATATATTTTTATCCCCAGGGGTACAGGTCTGTGAATCACCTGGTTTACACACTTCACAGCACTCACCATAGCACATACCCTCTCCAATGTCCATAATCCCACCCCCCTCTCCCAAACCCCTTCTCCCAGCAGCCCTCAGTTTGTTTTGTGAGATTAAGAGTCACTTAAGGTTTGTTTCCCTCCCAATCCCATCTTGTTTCATTTATTCTTCTCCTACCCCCTTAACCCCCCATGTTGCATATCCACTTCCTCATATCAGGGAGATAATATCATAGTTACCTTTCTCCGATTGACTTATTTCGCTAAGCATGATACCCTCTAGTTCCATCTACTTCATTGCAAATGGCAAGATTTCATTTCTTTTGATGGCTGCATAGTATTCTTTCTATATATACCACACCTTCTTTATCCATTCATCTGTTGATGGACATCTAGGTTCTTTCCATAGTTTGGCTATTGTAGACATTGCTGCTATAAACATTCTGGTGCACATGCCCCTTCGGATCACTACGTTTGTATCTTTAGGGTAAATACCCTGTAGTGCAATTGCTGGGTCATAGGGTAGTTCTATTTTCAACATTTTGAGGAACCTCCATGCTGTTTTCCAGAGTGGTTGCACCAGCTTGCATTCCCACCAGTAGCGTAGGAGGGTTCCCCTTTATCCGCATCCTCGAGATATCACCTCACACCAGTCAGAATGGCTAAAATTAACAAGTCAGGAAATGACAATAGAATTTTAAGAAAAGACAACATCTCATGGTATTGGGCTGTAAATAGCAGTCTGTTTTATTTTGAGCAGCTCTTTAGAAGACAACTCAGAAGCCAGGAGTAAGATCATATTATCTATACTCGTGAGTATTAATTGAGCAGTTTGGCTTCAAAACTTCCCCTTCATCTGGCAAAATGTGCAGGTTTAATTTAACACATTTTATGAGAGGTTTGCTAGTCCAAATAGCACTTCCCATAATGATCTGCACTTTTTACATGTCCCCAGACAGAGCACTAATACAGTATACTAGGGGATATAAACAGAAATGTAATTTTGGGAGATGCAAGTAGTTCCCTTTATATCTCATTTTGGTTAGATCCACTAGTCCATTCTGGCTACTTGTTGGCTTTTACTACTTGAAGGATTAGAAAAAGTTAGAGAGGTTGCAGTAGAGCGACATTATGATAATTAAATCCTAAAACATAGCACCTAGGTTTTAGGAGTTATGAGAAAATGTAAATGTATATCATTTGGTTTTATAAAGGAAAAGCTGAGAGGTGACTTGATAATTGTCCTCAAGGATATACAAAGTTACTTTTTAAAAAGTGATGACCACCTGTTTTTAATCACATTTGAAGAAAGATTAAGAAAAAAGCATTATAAACTGCAATATGAGGGATTTCATTTTTCAAAAAAGAAATACCAAGAGGTGCTTGGGTGGCTCAGTGGGTTAAAGCCTCTGTCTTCAGCTTAGGTCATGATCCCAGGGTCCTGGGATTGAGCCCCACATTGGGAGCCTGCTTCCCCCTCTCTCTGACTGCTTCTCTGCCTCCTTGTGATCTCTGTCAAATAAATAAATAAAATCTTAAAAAAAAAGGAATACTAGAAGTTGAAAAGATGATCTTTACATACCAACTATTAAAGGCCAAGAATTAGGATTTTATTCTTTGAATATATTTAAAGGTGGGATTGTTTGGATTATTACTTGAAAGCAGGAACAAATGAACAGTCACAATTCCTAGTTTTTATGACCCTAGGATATCCACATTTATAGTAACAAGTTATAATTTCCACCCCTTCCACACCCCTTTCCCCTGGAAAGCTTTTTATCCAGAAAACCATATCCTCTTCCAGTGGAAGCATGGATTTCTAAGCACAGATCTGAGGATCTTTAGTATGATATAATCATCCCAAGAAACAAAATATTCGAGTTGAAATCTGGAAGATGAATTTTATAACTATTAATTGAAATCGTTAATTTCAATAGGTAATTTTTTAAAAAGTCTCTCTTAATAATATTATAAAAAATTAACTGCATTGTTTTCTGTGTCTATTGCTTATTTTTCTGTTTCTAGTAATTGTAATTTATGGTGGTAAAATTTCTACTAATTTCAATAACTGTCTTAGAGAAAATGCTGATACCAATCAAAATAATAGTGAAAAATGATTCAAGTATATTTAATAAGAAATCAAGAATGCAAATCAAACATGAGGATTAAGTTTCCTTTGATAATTATATGCCCTTTATGTGCCATCTACTTTGTAAAATCATTTTCATATAAAAAAAGTATTTTCCCTTTGAAGGTGCATAGTATTTTCCCACATGACCTAGCTGTATTTCCTGAAACTCCCTTTATTTTTTTTTCCCTTCAGATAGGGCTTTGCTTCCCTAAATTTCCTATAGGAAGCTAAATCTAACACATATTTAACCAAAGAAAGAGATTTAAGCCCTGCAGTGTGTACAGATTTAAACAAGAGAATTCTTATAAATACTGTAAACTAAGGGGCATGTTGGAAGCACAGGAAGTTGCTGGGGTCAATGTATTCCCACCTAAAAGAGCCAGGAAAAACAACCTGGGTTTTGCTCCAAGATAACAGTTAATGTTTTTGCATCTGAGTCATGTCAATTCCAGTGACAAGATGGATGCTTGTCCTTTTAGATTACCTGTCTGTTAGGTTCATGGTGGTCTGGGGTAATATGTCCCACATGTATTTTATTTAAGCTACTTCCCCCATCCACATATGTTTTGAACCTAAGAATTCTAATCTTAGAATATCTAATCTAATCAGAAAAAAATTGTGAAAACTGATTATATTTTTTAAAACATATTTTACCTATACACCCTAGAATTATTTCCCGTCCCATCAGGCTGCTTGCTGTTTGAAAACCAGTATTTGAAAGACACTGGCTAGGAGGGAGTGAGGTGTTTAAGGAGAAATTCAGGGTAAGAGATTACATGCGTATTGGTGAAAAGGATGGGGAGACTTATGGCTATCCATGAGGAAAGATGGAACATGCACATTGAGCAAACCTTTATGTAACATATACCCCATTCACTTTGAGGTGGAGACTTAACATCAGAGTAATGTGTTTTTGGATTAGTGTTGTTGGGGTCAGGAGCCAACGGCCAAGAAAGAATTACTGAAACATCTTTGGTACAGAAAAGTGGTTTCATGAAAGCATGGGGACAGGACTCTGGGCAGAAAAAACTGCTGTCCCATGATTGTGAGGAGCATCTGCTTATATACTTTAGGGTTAGGGAAAGTAAACGTAAGGAAAGTTTCAAAAGGGTCTCCTTTGCCAAAGAAGACTCACAAGATACCAGAGGTGTTGCTATTGTCAAATCAAGGTTATTTTTCACTCTAGCAAGACATTAGCAATAAGACAGTTGGAAGCTTCCTGAAGGAGCATTATACTCTGTCTGCCTCAAGTATTTGTCAATGGGCTGCTTACAAGGATATTTCATTTAATCTGCATTCTTCTGCCGTTGTTTCCCACTCAACAGCAAGGCAAAATTCAGCCACTAACATTAGGAGGTTGTCTAGGACAAAGAGAGGGCCCTGTGTTTGCTCCCAGAGACAGTATAAGTCAGATGGGGTCTTGGGCTACTAAGGAATTCTCTGCTAAGGAATGCAGGGCTTTGCTTGTTCATGGACTGGAACCACATCAGTTGACCTGGAGTCCAGGCTTCTGCAGAGACAGCCAGTGGGTTTGTTAGTGGGATCTGAAAACACACAATAGCTGAGTAGTGGGAAACAAGTCTCTGAAAAACAAGCTTTAAACTTTCTGGTACTTTCAACTTCATTAACCCTGTGGGATAGGGTTTTAGACTCTCTGAATTTTCTGTATGTATACTTGTTTAGGTTATTGGACCTTTCCAAACCTTAATGTTCCCAATATAAAGTGGATAATGGGATGCCTAAAAGGATTTTATAATATATACAATATTTCTCAAGGGAAGATATTTTTTAACAGGAACAGTTCATGAATGTCTATAAGGATTCAAGATTAATTAATATTTAGGAAGCTGTTTTAAACTGGATCCAAATTTACACACCCAAGTAGGCATATACGCATACAGCACACACAGATATCTAGAGAATGGCAAAAGAGTGAAGTTTGCCCATATAATAAACAGTTATGGTAAACATGTTTCCCTTTCAATGTGAATACTGGTAGTAAATTTTGTTAGAAAATGAAACCTTCCTGACTGCCCTTATATATCCTACCTTCTACCATACCAATATTACACTGTATTACAGAGAAAGGTGTGTGTGTGTGTGCACGCGTGCGCTCGCGCTAAAATGTACATAAGATTTGGAGTCTGATCTACTCCAGATTTTTAGTAATAGTCAATATTAGTGATGGCTAATATTGTGACTATTAGTGATATTATGTGATATTGGTGATAATATGGAGCACTAGTATGTGCTTATTACTTTCCTAAGTGATATACACATATCAACTCATTTAATCTTTAAGAACCTTGAGAAAGGTACTATCATCCCCTTTTTAAAAATGCCTAAACTGATTCTAAGAGATGTGAAAAAAGTGGTAAAATTGATGTTCATATTTAAGGTGAATGGCTTCCAAACTGATGGAATCTTAATCCCTAGGGCCAAAGAGGTTTTAAAAGTGTGTGTGTGGGGGGGGGTTGACCACTATGTCCTAGACCTAGTTCCCTCATCAGGGAAATGAGGATGATAGCCTGTTCTAATGGATTATTATACAGATTAATTTAGAGATTATATTTGAAAGATATGCTTTCTGTTTTTTTCTGAAATTTTTTATTATGTCCATTTATATCAGGAATTCCAATTGCCTAAGAAGAACAAAGAGATTTAAAGTTTTATTCCTTTCCCAGATAAGGCAACTAAAATCCAAAAAAAGAGAATTAACATACTGCATAGAGTGCTCACTTGGTTTGATTTTATTTTTCAGCATCTAACATCTAAAATAGTATTATAATGCCAATTAAAAGTATCATTTTTTGTACAGGACTTGATGTAGATTTAATAAGTCCCTTTAGAGACTCACTCATTCTTGAAAGTCTAATTCAAAATTAATTGGTAAAATTTAATTTTGATGGTATGTGTTTCCCTCTCATTTTTAGTCACTAAAATATTTGCAAAAAAATAGAAATTATTATTTGTAGCTAAAGAACACTTACTGGGTCTCCTCTTCTTGTTTTATTAAAAATATATATATATTTTTTTCTTTTTTTTTTCTTTTACTTTTTTTTTTATAATTTTATTTTTTATAAACATATATATATATATTTTTTTTCCCCCAGGGGTACAGGTCTGTGAATCTCCACGTTTACACACTTCACAGCACTCACCATAGCACATACCCTATAAAAATATATTTTTAAAATGTATTTTAAAATATACATTGTATAAATGTATAAAATGTACATTTTATTAAAAGTACATGTTTTTTTACATTTTTATTTGTTTTACATAATCATGCCTAATGATTGAATGATTTCCTTATTCCCTGTAAGTCCAAGTAAAAGAAGCAATAGCAAACATAACAGTCAAAAACATATTAGTTAAGTCATGTAATTTATAAAGTAGCTTATATTTAATATAACAATGCAAAAATATTTATCCTTCATCTCCCCATTCTTTTTTTATTTGCATTTTCAAATCCACAAGTGTAATTAACTTGGAAAAATATCTATTATTAGAACAATAATAAGTGTAGTTGGAAAAGTGTGAAACAAGTGACTTGCCAGATTAGCAAATACTGGATGAAACAGTTGCAGTGTCAAGGAGAGAAGAAACCATATAAATATATGTAGAAGCTTTGCCATAGGGATAACTTGCTGATTTTTGGCAGCATTTTCTGCCTTTAATCTTACATGTTTAAAGTAGAAAATTTATGGCTGGCTACGTCTACGATCTCAATAATTATTCTAAACACATAGTTTATTTATTTATTTATTTTTTTAAGTTAAAAAAACGCTTTGGTTTTACTATTGTCCTCTGAATACCTTGGAAAAGCATATATATTAATAGCAAACATAGCTGTAGTATGTTGTTTCTGTGTAATATTGCTTTGTGAATCTGAGACAAATCCTAAGATTTGGATATTAGTCTGCAGAAAGTGTCCAGAAGACCTGAAATAAATATAAAAAACTAGAGGTTACTTCTGAAGGGGAAATGGAAAATGAGATCCATGCACAAAAATAGTGCTCAAGATGTGTATAGCTGTTATTTTATTACCATTAATTAAGCGATACTTTCCAATGAGCAGCGATTACAGAGGCTACTGTTCCTACTGGGACCAAACTCACACTCTGACTAAAGATAAACAAAGTGTTTGGAGAGCAAGTTAAGGAAGTAGAGATTAGGGAATGACATATATAGTTATTTTATTAAATATCAACATGATATTGATGTCAGAAACTATGCTAAAATGTATATGCGTTATCTTAGCACATCCTAATACATGCAAGAGTTGAGATTTGAATCCAGACAGCATCTGAGGCTACAGCCTGTGTTCTTATCACTATAGCAGGTGCACTCCAGTAGACAGCATGAGGGAGAGACAGAGGAGTATGGATATTTTGGATGATTACTTTTAAAGCAGTTCTTTCAAATGCTTGAGCTATAATCGCTCTTCACTATACTTCTAAAAAAGGATTCCAACATGTTACTCTTCCCATCTTCCTTCTGTAAAGCAGTGTACTCTGCCTCTTTCTTGCCTTAAATGCTTCAAGGGGTTTTCATGGCACAGGCAGTAATGTGCATTTCTTAGCAGGAGCTCCTGAGCCCGTGAGTCTTGCAGCCGATTGCTCTTGCAGGAGTCTCTAAGTTCTTGATGATAAGGGGATCTCTTCCTAGAACAAAATTTTCTCCTTTCCACTTTCAAGAATGATTTATTGCTCCTTATTCTGTTTCCTTAGCAATTTAGCTGTATACAACTGTCATGATGCTTTTTATTATTTTTACATACTTGTCTCCCTTAGTTGTTAGGGTACGGAGTCGACCACCCCTCAATTAGACAGAGAACACTCTCGATAATGCAAGTCACACAGCGAGGTTTATTTCCAGCTAGCTGGGGTCCAAGTTATCCACCTGGCGCAGCAGGTTTCAACAAGGACCCTGAGCACTCAAAGCCAAGGGTTTATATAGCATTTTCAAGGCACTTTTTCATAGCTACATACATATCTTGCACCCCACTTTGATGGTTTAACTTTATTTAACCTTTTGCCACCCCAGCATCACCCTGGATCCATCCTGGTGGTTAAGTGAGATTTAGGCTTAGAAGAAATTTAACTTTATTTACATTTCCTTCTGCCTCAGCCTCCCTCAGTTTTATGGTGGGGAGGGTGACCTTAGGCCTTGAAGAACTGAGCCATTTGTCTCTGGAAATTGGGCCATTGAAGAGATAGCCCTTTTTGTTGTAAATCACTAGGACATTTGCAAACCAAGGGAGACTCCTTCCTGTCTTGCAGGATTGTGATCTCTGCAAGTTAACTATTTGTTTTTCTTTAACATTTGGTCCCTGTGGCGCCATCGCCTAACCATGGTGGTATATGATTAAGTTGTTTCCTAGGCTTTAGCTACTTTCTCTTATCTCAAGTTATGTGCGCGTGTGGGCTGGTTAGGGACACTCAGTAAAATGGCTTCCCGGCCTTCAGGATGGCCATTCTTATGCTAACCCACTCTTACAGTGCAAAGTGTCGGCTTTTGCTTTGCCAAGATAGCTGTACTTATGTCAGGGCTGGACTCGAGGTGGGTACAGCCTTGTTTTTCCTGGCTTCCACAGCTGGAGCTGGTTTATGGGACTTGTTTTTAAGTCCCCTGGGGGAAGGGGAGCAGGGACAATAAAATAGGTCCTTACACAGTAAACTGTAACAATTGAGTACCTGGATGCCCATAGCAGTTATCGTTCGAGTCAGTGCATGAGGAGTGTTCTATGCGCAGCAAATGACAATAACCACATGTGTTCATAGATGTCCAACTTATATTTTCAGAGTTAAATAGAGGATTCTATCTCTGAGAGCTTCAGTGCTTAGGTAATGTAATTGAAGATGCTAATTCAAGTTTTCAGAGTTTACTGCCAAGAAAACAAAAAATCTTAAATGAAGATTATTTTAAGATTTAATGGCAACATGAAACTTAGGAGAAGGAAAAATACCAAAAGTTTTCTGGCTATTAATGACATTGATTATTTTGTTACAACTTTATATTATAAGGAAAGTTAAGGCCCATTGAATAAACCATGAAACTGGAGGGGTTTCCAGAAATTCTGTAGTATTTAGTTACAGTTTTTGCGCCAAGGTTATCAATTCAAATAAGTAATAGAGAAGTTGAAATATTTACAACATAAATAGAGGATTTGCTATTTTTTTATATATATAGCGGCTTGTCATTACGCTTATGTTAAAGTCCAAAATTCATGATCTGTCCGGTGACTCATCTCCTTTCCCAGTGTTGGCTCTCAACAACCTCTCTCTTCTCTGTTTTCTGGATTTCTGGAACATACCTGAGGCTTTTGCTTCAGGCCTCTACCGATACCAGCCTCTCTGTCCACCAAAGTTCTCTTCCTGGCCATTCAACCTTTAATCTTCCACTCATCTTTCAGCCATTGTTTGAAATTTACATCCTAGAGGACATTTCCCTAACTTGCCCATATAATTTGATGTAAACTTCTGTTCTTACTCTCTATAATGGCACTTATACTGATTGTTCTTGATGTATTTACTTAGTACTAATTTATTTAATGTCTGTCTTTGCTGCTCCTCTAGACATTATATGCTCTAAATGATTAAAAATTACTTTATAATTATTTACCATTGTACTATATTTTTGAAGATAATATGTTTTCATTTTTTCCCCTTGAAATAGTATAGGAAAATCATAAATACAGAGAGAATCTAGCCTTCCTTAAGCTTGTATCTTCTGGCAGCAGTTACCAAAGCTAAATTCTACAATCAGAAGAACTATTGCCATGTATTCACTCTTCCTCTAGTATTTTAAGAATCCAAATTTGAAAAAAAAGAAAATTGAATTTACTAATAAAATAGCTATTATTTTGAAAACACTTGCCAAAATAGAGAATTCTAACATTTTGGGTGCTTAATGATACCTTTATGTAACTCCATATAAGAAACGGAGACACAAGTTACTAACTCTTCTTTGACCATTTTCAATACAATCCACATGTAATTCAAAGGCTATATCTGACTTATTGCCTGGGATTACCAAATTTCATCAATTCTTAACTATATTTTCTTTGAACATCTCTGAAATTGAAATACACATAGATATGTGACCATATTTGAAAACTTCTAGTAAGATCAAGATATTGCCATGTGAAAGTTTTTTTGACTCAATAAAATACAGTCACATAAGTAAGGTAAATATGTATCTTTTAAAAACAACTTTTTTAGATAACCTAGACTCATTTTTTTTTTTTTCATTTCTCTTATAAATGAATACTGTCATGGTGCTTTAAGGGTTAAAGAAATCAACTCAATAGGAAATATCATGCTTATTAAACTTTTCAAAATTTGCAAACATATTAGTAAGTATTATTTAACTTCATCTTGACAGCTCTGTAAGGGAAAAGGGAGATTGTTTGAGTTATCCCTTCACACAGTAAAAACCGAATCTCATGTGTAAAGTACTTTTTGGTAGCTACATTGCTAGTAAGCATAGAAGCCAAAATCTTCACTTCTGTTTCATGAGGATGCTTCAGCATTGATACAGAAAAGAAATGCATTTGTTATGGAATTTGGGATGTGGAATTTAGGCTGCTATGACCATTTTTAATGAAGACGTAGTTGTATCATAATCTCTATGATAATGGCATCTCCACCATGAATTTAGTCAACATTGATTCAAGGTATGGCCATGTTAGCAATATGGATTGATGTATGCCAGCCTGTGTAACTCCAGGTTTTCATCAGGACAGTGACCTTTTGGACCGGCGGAAACACTGCTTCACGGTGCAATCTGAGTCTGGGGAGGATCTCTACTTCTCCGTGGAGTTAGAGTCTGACCTTGCCCAATGGGAAAGAGCCTTCCAAACAGCAACCTTTCTGGAGGTGGAACGGATACAGGTGAGAGTCTGTGAAATTTTAGGATCTGTGACTCCTAAAAATGCATGACTGCTCCCTAGAATTTAAATCTTAAATAGAAAATGCTATGATTTTAATTAATTTACAAAGTAATTTCCTGTTCTCCAGTCACAACCACCCAACTTTTAACAACCCAACTTCATTCTTTCATTGTGGTTTTTCTAGAAAGAATTCCCTTCAACTCTACCCTTCAAAATCATACATGTAATTTGAGACTTTTTTCAGAGGTCATATCATCACCAAGATTTTCCTGATTTTCAGTCTTTCCTGCCCATTATTACCACTATTGCCACAACTATCCTGTTCAAACTCATCCCACTTGTGAGCATCAATAGCACTTCTTTCGTCTGTTTTCTTAGGTCAACTAACACTGTCTTGTATTGGAGTGATATGTGCTTATCATTCCCCACACTTAGTTATAGCTTGCTTGGGATTGTTTTATTCATTTACCAGCTGAAGTACAGTGCATTTGCCCTGCATATTTATTAAGCTTTATTTCTTAAATGTAAAGTTAAATGTAAGTCAAACTTCATAGAACCTCAGCCTCTCCAATTCATGGGACCATGGAATAGATAAAGTTCCCAAATGTTGCTTCTGTGGCTGATGTCTGTCTGATAGAGACTGATGGCAAAATTGAGCAGTTGTGATGCACTTGCCATATGTAAATGGATTTGTAGAGCCAGGATCTAAATGTGTGATTATTGATGAATTAATTCCATTTGTAATTCTGAACATAATGAGATAAATTTTAATGTTCTGTAATGAAGATGTTTTCATCTGATATATTCTTTTAAATTATAGTAATTAAGAATAGCAAGCAATTATGTCTAAATTAGTGGGCATGAGATAGCCTTGAAGATTTCTTAATATTGACAGTAGTTTTAGTAAGGTAGTAGTGGGTGGATACAAGCATGGAAGATACCCATGCATTAAACAAATAAAATTAGACCCAAAACTGAAGTTAAAAGGCCCATTAAGTTTATTTTTTGAGCTGGTTTTTGAAAACTTGACTTCAAAGGGGTAATTTGGCATGGTTATAACTTTACTATGCTAATTGGGCTTAAAGCCATGAGTATAGGATTTTGGTGAAGACAACTTGATGCATTTAGCCATCATTATAGTCAGAATGGATTCATATAATGTACTTTTATATACAGTATTATAAATATGATGTAAGGATTAGTATTAAAAATTTGCTTGAGATCAGTTTATCTCATTCTCTTCCTCCCTTTCTCCCTCCTTGTGAATTATGAACATTTTTCTTCATTTGAATATACCAGTAGAGTTTGCAATTAAATGAAAACAAAATTGGCCTGTGGACAAAAAGATGCATCATGTAGCATATAAGTCCCGAGTTTTTATTTCATGTTTATTATTGTTAAATTTTAGTATTTCTATTTTAGTAGTCTTTCCAAAATATTTATGTAAGTAAAATTATAATTTAATCTGATCTTAGTGTGAAAAGTCATTGATGATTTTTGAAGAATCAGTAGGTTTATACAAATAAGAAGCAAGTGATAAATGTCTTTAGGAAATAGCTTGTACCACATGGATGAGCATTATATGAGAGACTCTCAAGGTAAAGATGTTCTTATATGTTTTTCCTTGGTTGCTGAATCTGTGTTTGTATGCCTTAAAGTTCTCTTTTAATAATATCCATGAAATTGATATGCCAAGAATTGGAGTAATATCTTAACCTTTAATAGTTCACTTTTGTTTTAATCCAAATGCAATGATATTTAGCTATAAAATATAACAACAGAACATAATCTTGCCTAAACTTAAACATTTTTATACCAGTTTTATTGGCAGCATAGCAAAGGGTGCCAGTATAGCATAAGATAAAGACAAGTTCACAAGGAGCAGGATTGAATATGTGGTCCTGAATACCTCTTGGCAGGTGAAAAACCTATTCAGCTAGCTTTATTAATATTAAGATGTCAATAATACTATGTTTCTTATACAATTATTGATGATATTAAGTTAGCTATTGTATGAACAACTTATTAGGACCTGTCACACAGTCTTTGATAAATGTTGTCTGTTAATACTGATATTGGGTCAATCACAAGAAAAGTAACAGTATTTTCTGTTCTATCTAGTGCAAGACATATGCATGTGTGCTAGAAAGTCATCTAATGGGACTCACAATTGACTTTAGCACTGGGTTTATCTGCTTTGATGCTGCAACAAAGGTAATGTGTTCAGATCAGCTCTGAGGAATGTGCTGCAGACACTGTAATTTAAGAATGACTGAAATAACTTCTAACTCCTGTCAACATTTTAATTGGTTATCATGTATCAAACTTAAGATCCTCATTTTTTAATAGAAGAAAAATCATGCTTTATTCTGTTTATAGAAACACAAAAGCTTGAATTTTTAATGAAACAAACATGTTTCCAAAAAACATTTTAAGTGTATAAAGTGAATATATATGTATAATATATATACATTATCATTTACAATATATTATAATGTATACATTATAATAATGTATGCAAAAGAGAATATGTATATATTCTCTTTTACTAAAGGTTTAGCATCTTACTAAGGGAAATTTCTTTTTCTCCAAACACAAGTTTTTTTTTTTTTCCTTTCCCTCCTTTATTTGACATGTCCTCACAGAACATCGATCAGTTAAAGAGTAAAATTGATGCTGAATTTCTGACATGTCTAACAAGGAGATTCATTCATCAGATTGACTTGTCATATATTTGAAGGAGACACAACACAAAGAGACCAAAACTGGCAAATACAAGTTTTTTAAAAAAGGGTTTCTTTCTTTCCTTTTTTTTTTTTTTCCCCTGCATCAGTATCCCCAATATCCAAACAGGGAAAACATTTTTTTAGAGTTTAGTTTTATAGGTAATATGTTAGAATCATAGTATGGAGGAATTTGGGGTTTAGAATTTCTAGCCAGGAAATATAACCCTTGTTAACTCTTACTTAGCTTGGAAAGGTCTTGTGCAATCTGATTGGATACCTTTTCCACAAAAGATCTTCCTCTGAGAGGAATGTACATTGAAGGATGAAAGGAATCCTCTCGGATAGTCATGTCTAAAAAATCTTTAAACACAACTGATCCCTTACCCATTGATAATCTCCTAGTACCAGAGTCACTGCTGCATTTTCTGACTTGGGGTTCAGGTCCCCATGGAGGACATTTTTTTCCCTCCCATGACACAATCTATTCCTCAGATCCTCTCCACTTTTCCTTTATTAAATTATGGCCTAAGAAATAAACCCATATATTCCTTCCCACTAATTTTAAAGATTACTGAGTAATCCTTTACTGGGAAACTTTTATCTTACCTAAAAATCAAGCATTGTACAGAATTTTCAAAAACAGATACAAGTAAAACAAGATTGATATAAATGTGTGAGAAAGGCAGTGTCCTGAAAATAAGAGGTTTTGGATCTTGGGAAAGATGGGAGTTCATGGTGCAGTCCCGCAGCTCACAGTCAAGTATGATGTGGACTGGTGTCTAGAGATCTTAGGAGTTTTCATGACCTAGCAACTGAGACTGTCACACAAAAGCTCAAATTATTTAAAGATGGGCAATTTATTTTTCACTTAGTGAAATTAAATAGCGTACATTTGCTGGTCAGATTGATTTGACCATCCAGTGCATTGCCTTTGTATAATGCCAAAAGAATATTTATCTAAATATGGAATTTCAGATGCTGTGGCTCTTTTGATGACTCTCAGATGAGACTGCCATCTCTTTTTTTTTCCTATGACCAAAGACTTTCTTTGGAATAGAATATTCATTCAATTCAGGATAGCCTCATGAGTATTAAATTAATATAGCATATTTACTAATTTTACTACTCAATTTCATAATTATTAAATCAATGTAATAAATAACTTTCAAAATAATTAAAGTGGTTAGAAAAAAATTAAAGTGTGATTTTATAAAGAGAATATTATAGCTATAATTGTCATCAAATTCTACCACATGAAGATGGAAAAATCACTCATATATGAGAGGGAAAGTAATAAAATTCATCTGAACTCATTTCTGAATGCCTGAACTTAAGTTTTGTTGTTGTTGTTGTTGTTTTGTTTCTGTTTTTTGTTTTTTGTTTTTAAGGATAGTATAATCTAAATCCATGTCAAGGTCCTGTTTTATCCCTTTGTGTGATAAGGGAGAAAATCCAGATGTGGATGTTCTATGTGACATGTTGAGGTATTCCTGCCTGGGTGTGCAGGGAAGGAATGAGCACCCAGGAGACTCTAAACAAATCGTTATGATGCCATCTAGGGCATATCATTTAGCAAGAATGAGATTTTAGTCAGTACAAGCTTGACACAGAAAAAAGCCAGTGGCCTTGGGGAGTGGTAATCACCATCTTCCCATTTTCCCTTGTTGGAAGTTCCTAACTCCAAGGCCACCCGAGAATTGTGAGGGAGGGAGAGAGCCTGTCTCCTTGTGATGAGCAAGGTATTCATCACTAAACTGGCACTTGCGCAGTAATAGGGAACTGTTAATAATTATGTCAGGGCAAACCACTGACCTGCCTGTACTGCAAGAAGGTGGCCTTACTCCATGGAATGGAGTAAAGTAAGTAAAGCCTAAAGTAAGTAAAGCCCAAAAGTTATTTTTAAATACAAAAAAGAAAAAAAAAAGTAATTATAATGTATAAATCAAAGCTTGTTTTGTTCCAATATTTTATTAAAACAGTTAAATAATATTGTTATTTTCTCTACTTGATATGCCAGTGGAAAGAATCTTTAAAAATATATGCCCAGCAGATTTTTTAAATGTTTGGTTCAGGAAGGTCAAAGCAGCAATACTATTGATACCCTTTAACTGTTCTTATTTTGTCAATCTGCTCTGCATCTTGATCAGGCCCTCCAGCTTTGAAGTGACTATGGAAGCAAACCAAAGGTCGTATGATAAAGTATAGATTCCAGAAAGGGGGAGGAGGTGTACTGAGTAGTTAGCTGAGTTCCATTTAAAGCAAGTTCTACACTGTTAATACACCAGCAAAGGGGAGAATTTATATATATATATATAGAGAGAGAGAGAGAGAGACAGACAGACAGAGAGAGACAGAGAAATGATAAATATGGAGATTATATATATATATATATTTATCATTTTTAAAAGATATTTTTAAATAAAATAAACAATAATGAAAAAATAAATTAGAAGACCAAATTAGATACTTAGGAAATAAAGTCTTTGTGGCCTTAGTTTACACTACACTGCTATAGGTTTGGAAGCAGTGAGCTAGTTTTGTTACTACACTGCTATAGGTTTGGAAGCAGTGAGCTAGTTTTGTTACTTGTCCCTTGTGCATGAAAGTCCTCAGGGAAAATTCTTTCCCTGGACTTTCTAGACAGTACAATACACACTAAATAACTCTGCATTTCCCATACTTCAGTTTACATTAGCAACGTAACAGAAGGTTACCATTCTTCTGTTTCAGTTAGTGTTGCTGGGGAGATTCCCTCATAGAAGTTTATTGCCATATAACAGTTCAGCTTGTTTTTTGTAATCTTTATCTTTATTAAAATGTAGCCTGAGTGTTAGAAAAGGTTTTCTCATTAATATTCAAAGTATGATGTTGCAGTACTAATATAATTCCCATAGCTAAAAGTATTGATTTGTTGCCATTATATTCCTTCAAAAATTCATATATGCATTACTTATAGCTATTAATAGATTTCCTATATAAACAGAGACTTTAGTAACATTTGTAAATAAATAGTTAATGAATACTTGTTTCCTATTGAAAGATAGAAGAGGGATATATAAGGCTTCCTGGAAATTGAGACACCAAGGATAAGATTATCTAGACAAATATCTGTAAGTAAGGAGAACACTGAATTTGAGGTCAGACATGATGCAAGGTCAAGTTTGTGGGTAGCCAAGAGCCAGATTATGAAAGGGAACCTAATAAAGAATTGCACCTGATCCTAAGAACAGAAGAACCTTTGAAGGGTTTGAGACACAGGAATGAAATGATCAGAAATGTGTTTGGCAACATAAACCCAGTAGAATAGTAGATGACTAAGATGGAGAAAACCTGGGAAAAGCCTGGTTTGGCCCTCCTCTGGACATCTACCACTTGGAAATGTTCTAGAAAAAAAAAAAAAAACATGCATGGTTAACAAGGTCAAATAAACACACTGTTACAAGTTGAGGTTGAGGGTGAAAATAGTGTATGAACAGAAGTAAGAGATGTTCAATATCATGGAAGCTAAATTATAAGGAAGGAAATGTAGAAAATGCTTGGAGTGAAAAACTGGGCTCCTGGATTGTGGTCCAGTGCATGTTTGACCTAAATCTGGTTTATACTGTGTAAAGGTCACTCTAATGGAGGTATACAGATTGCATTGATTGGATGGAAGCAAGACTGAATGAAGAGCCACGAATGGAAATAATTTATGTCTCCCCTTGATAATTTAGAGTAAGAATAACTTTTAAACTTTTCTTTTTAAACATGAAATTTTGTAAAAATTTAAAAAATGAGGGAAATTTCTTTTATCTGTATCAAACAAATAACACCTGAGTTCTAATGGTTAAAATAAGGATGAAGCCATCAGATCCCACACCTTAGACCTCCCCCTCACTCCCAATGCTGCAGCCCACGGGATAAGTCAACTATCTTGCTATAATTGGAGCCCAAAAACGGTTTATCCTGTGTAAAAAGCAAATGCAATGCGTGGGGTACCCTAAATCCTGACCCGAACACTTCATGGGAAGTATAAATATTATTCGTATTACTGTTTCCCCAACAGTCTCTGAAACCATTGGTTCCCTAAAACTGTTACTGTCTGATAGTTTTTTTTTTTAATGTTTTAATAGTTGACTTTGAGAAATTCTAGGATAAATTACTTAAAAGGCTTCTCTACTTCAGTATATCTAAGAACCAGTACTAACACAGAGAATGTCAAAAATATTTTTGAAATCATGATTGGTTAACAGATCTATGCAGATAATAAATTATTAGGTGAAAAAAGTAACATGCTTAAGAATTAGCTCTGTCCTATTTTAGAAGCTACCATAATGATTTTATGTTTCCTTCTTGTACTCATTACTAACTTTAATTGATTATAGTTTGGAAATATTATCTGGAGGGAAGTTATAAAACTCATGTCTGTGCATGAAGACCTGCATTTTAGGAACTTTATATTCTATGCCATAAAACACAATGTCACCCTAATCGAAATCATTTCTTTCATGGTTTTGAGATGTTCTGTATAAAATTAGAGGACTTTCTTTTCCCAAAGAATTGTGTTGCAGAATTAAACTCATTGTTAGCATATTAATCCCTGAAGTATCTTAATCTCTATAATACATTTATATCTTTAAGTAGATACTAATTTCTACAGTGTTTCAAGGTAAAATTTGGAAGGAAGTTGAAATGACCTCTACTTAAACTCTTCATTTTCAAGAGTCTTTGATATATGTTGAAGTTGAAGGTCGCTAATTTTTAGAATCTTTGAGCTACTGTTTCTCCTAAAGATATATGATATTGTTTTCATGTACACACACACATTTCATTATATGTTTGACTTTTTCTGAAAAGCACTTATGTAATTATAACAACTATAACAAGAATTCCATAGGTCAGAACTCTCAAAATGGAATTAAACCTTTAGTTTTTCCATTTAGGCTATTTTTTCTATAATATTTCAACTATTTCATATCAAAGGTAGATACTAAAAGCCCAAAAGGAAAGCTTGAAATGGTTAAAAATGAATTTTTTCTTGAAATATCTCCTACATAAGTAGAAATCTTAAATGTAGATATGCTATTATGTAGTGACAACAATATTCATATAAACCTCAACATTTTTCCTTTATACAATATCTTTCAATCATTTTGCTTCCTCAGTTGTGTAACTTACAGTCCCTAAATATGGACAAAATCATCAAATTCTATTTTATGGAATTTTTACATTCTTCTTCAGATAAATTATCTTTTCTTTGCTTTTAGGAGAATGAAGAACATTGCATTTATTGCAAAACAAACTCAGACATTTAGGGAAACAATCCATCAGGTAATTTTTTTTAGCCCTCAAACATTTCAATGATAGCCCTAAAGTAAATGTTCAAAAGAGAGGTATTAACCCAAGTTTTCATGCCGGTATATTAGCCAGATGCAACATAATAATAGAATCCTGGATTTTTCCTTCATTTCTTGGCAATATTAAGACACATTATAAAGTAATGTGGAGACTAACACATACTTAATTGCCTATATTTATAATTCAAAGTATATAAAGAACAAAAGCAGGCAAGAGTCAAAAATTCTTTGGCTAGTGTGCTATTTTTAATTTAATAATAAAAATTATTAAAAAAATTTAAGTCAGATATTATTAAAAATATCTGACTTAAAACTTCTTTCAGTGTATCTTAGATTATCTCCTTTAATCATCAGTTCTGTTTTTTATGAAATTTTTTGCTAATATCACATAGTAAGTAGAATAATAGCTGTGTGTAAATCTTGCAGCATTATTCTAAAATAAATAAGATAGCTTTTTCAGAAATAAAAACATAGTAAATTGTCAAATACAGATTCTGAAGTCCTTAAGCATTATTTCTGACCAGGCTATTTTTCAGAGGGTTTTGTCTCAACCACAGATCCTATCTTTTCATCCAATCCCAGGAATTCATCATGTTTTTCCCTGTTTATTTCAAATTCCCCAGAATTCATTGAGTAGCTGCTTTTCACCTTTAACACCTGTAGAACCTTTGCAAATCACATAGCTGCTGAGCCTACCTTCCTCACCTCTAAAACAGATATGCAAATGACATTTTTTTCATGGGATTATTGTAAAATTTAAATAAAATGTATATTGAGAGTGTTGCACAGTGAGTGGCACGAGATGAGCCTTCCTAAAAGGTGGATACTTAAATTTCTCCCACGTGGCTGGGTAGTTCTGCCCACTACAGGACGCCAGAGCCAACAATACCTTGCTACTGTGGCCATCCTCAAAATGTCACAACAGCACTGTGTTTTCTAGAATTTTGATCAATCAGTCAACACATGTGTCTGCTACATTCCAGTTCTTGTGAATCTGTGCTTTCATGAAGGTCTTTGTTTTCATGGCACCCAGTGGAGAAGATACACATTAAGCAAGTAATCGTGTTTAATGGTTCTCAGCAAAGGGAGTTCAGGGTAGCATGGAAGCATGTAAGGTAGGTTAAGGGCCCATAGGTGGTACTTAGAGTAAACCACATTTCACTTGAAAGTTGACAGGTCATGAGCCGCTAACAAGGAGCACAATGGAGGCAGATGCAGCAACGTGTGTGAACACCCTGGTATGTGAGATGACTGACAGTTTCAGTGCGGCTGGAGCAGGAGAGTGAGAGGGCTGCACTGACCAAAAGTAGTCAGGCACCAAATAATAAGGACCCATAGTCTTCACAGTAAAGACTGGGCACTCTCATCCTTTAGCTGTGGCCACAAAATTGCTGTTGAACACCCAATGGCAATGTTCACTGGCTTACAGCCGTAAATGTTTGTCTTTTTGTTGTTTTCCTCATAACTGTATGGGATCAGACTATTGATCTGTATAGGGCTCTGTTGTGAGTCTGCAGTTTGGATGGTTCCCTCAAGCATCATGATTTGACTCTACTCTAGTTGTTCCCTATTCTTCTCGGAACCAGGAGGTAAGTCCTGGCATGTCCTTTTCTTGTAGATGGCAAAGGCAGAAGAGAGCAAGCAAAACCAAGCAATTCTTCTTTAGCATCTATTGCTGGAACAACTGCAAAATCCCACCAGCCAAAGCATGAGGCTGCAACCGAATAAAGGACAGGTCACCTGGGAGAGCACCTCAGAGTTACACTGAAATATGCCTGGGTACAGGGAGGATGCAGATTTAGGCTGAAATGCCCTTAGTGCCAAGGGCCATGGAAAGCCACTAAGAGATTTTATCTTAGTAACACGATGCAAGCCATGATGACTGTAGCACCTTTATGGAGAATGCTTTGGAGGGGAAGATGAGTGGATGTTGGAAGGGAAGAGGGTTATTAGAGTAGGACTAGAGTAGGAGGCTTTGAGAATGAAGAGCACAGGGAAATGAGTCATAATAAGTCATAATAGTCAGGAGTGCTTAGAGAGAGAGTAGAGCTAAGTATAACACCAAAGTTTCTTAGAGCAATTGTATGAGGGGAAACTGAAATACACTGGAAAAGGAGTGGATTTGGAGGACATCTGTTGAATTATTTTCATGCAAGTAACTGTGGAGAAGTCACTGAGTAGTTACTATGTTCAGCATAAAAATGAGAAGGATGTTACTTTTTTGGTGCTCTGTATCTTATATGATACAGACTTTTCTAAGTTCAATGACTTTTCTAAGTTTCTTGGGAAAACACACTCCAGTGAAGTGTGATATACCATGGAATTCAGATACTATTGAAACAGGAGAGCTAGGTTTTTGTCTCACAGAGCTGAAGACTGAATCCCATGGACGAAGGAGAGTGAGTAAAGTGAATAGAGTTTTTAATAGGCAAGGGTACAGAAAAAATTTCTCAGGAGTGAGGGATCCTGACAGGGTTGCCACTGGGGGCTTTTAAAGCTGGTCTTTCAAAGAAGGCTAGCCAGGGAGCTTAAATCCTTTTAACATCTCTATTGATAGCACCCGTTGAGTAAGGACCAGTGATAACACCTTTAATGGCTTTTATTTCTTTTTAGGGTAGATAATTTTTTGATCAGAAGTAACTGTTATAACAAGACCCCATCTGGACTCCTAGGACAGAATGGTCTGGTTTGTTCCTTTATCTCTGGTTTCCTTACGCCTCTACATTTTGGGGATTTTCATGAGCCTGATCCTGTACTCTCCTACCTATCTTTCTCTACCTAACCCTGTCTATCCCTAACTCACTATAAACAGACAACTTACATTGGGAACTTAAAATGCCAAGGTATAGTTCTGATTGCTTTTCCATATACCATCCAGTGCTGTTTAACTGTTTTTACTTATGTCAGAATGACTTCTATCTTGAGATACTTCTTGGTCTCTAATACAGACCAATTTCTGGCAGGCAGGCTTCATTCACCAATCCACTGAGATATGAAATTACCACAAATTCTTTGGGTAAATAAAATTTAAGCTCTACCTGGGATCCCCTATGCATAACATCCTATGTAGATCCATTTAAGCATTAGATTTACATATGCCCTCACTAACCTTGAGTAATTCAGACTCTCTTCAACTGCTTGCAATATTGTATGGCCATTTTAACAAAATCGAAATGTTTCAATGCAAAAAGAAAGATTATGCATCCTAAGGTAATTCATTATGTTGCTAATTTAATGAATGAAATAGTTTCCCAAGTGATATATTTTACAACTCAGTTAAAAGTAAACTATAGTAATTAAGATAAAAAACTTAATACTACTAAAAAAAAAAAAAAGGTAAACTATCCATTTCTAGAAATGCAAATGTCTTTGAATTTTGGGATTTTTCTTTATTATGTTCAGGGAGAAAAAGAATAAATGATTGATTCATACCAATAACATTCATAATTAAATTTTAGAAATCAAATTAGTTAATGCGAATAATGGTGCTGCCTCAAAAATAAAGATATGCAGATACTTACGCATCAATTTAGCAGTTCTTTAATAGCATGCTTCATCTCTGTCAGTGGAACAGCCTGCAGACAACCAGGAGATGAAACAGTAAAGCCTTATTGCATTGCACAGACACGTTGTCTTGGATGTAGCATCTCAGGAACCCCCTTTCTTTTTTTCTCTAGAACTATTACTATCCATTGAGCAGGCAACTAACTGTGTGTGCATATGTTAAAAAGAAATAACTGGAAAAGAGTTCATTTGTAGGGTGGATTGGTAATAAGAACTAAAAGTATGACTGAATTCTGTCATGTTGCCAGAAAACAACAACAACAATGATAAACAAAACAAAAGCAAAACCCTAAGAATCTGAGAAACTTATACCAACTAAACCATATTTTCTTGCCCATTCTTATTATGCACATGACATGTAAGGTTCTCAAAATGAAATTTGTATGTTAATAATAACAAATAGCATAATTTGTCCAATAGTATTTGGAAACATGTTAGTACATCCTTTCTCATATATATTCTGATTATTCTTTTGAAAAAAAATTATGTAGATATGATTAAAATAAGTACTCTGCATCTGTCAACTTACTAGATTGATGACTTCAAGTTATTACAAAATAACTCACAAAGTCTGAGTTTTAAAACACTTTTTCTGGTTTTAAATTTTGTTGTTGTTGTTTTATTATTCCAAATAAATTCTTAAAGTGAAATTCTGTATAATTTCTTCAAATATTCTATATATGAAATGGAAATATCTATACATAGATCCCTATATGTAGAGTCCATTTGAAGGGAATTAATTTAAAAGAAATATGTCTGATAGATAACTCTGAGCTTGATTGGGCTCTTCCAGCCTGTCTTTAATTTAGGCATCTGGCCTGATGATAATGAATTTCTGTTCTGTTAACTAAAGCTCAGATATGCATCTTGATCTCTAAGGCTACATGTTAAAAACATCTCAACACAGTGTGTCCTACACTGAGTTTGTTGTCCATTTTGGTCTGACTTCTTTGCATATCTTAGTCATCAAAAGAAATTTGAATTGTCTCTATACTCTTGTCTCTTCCTCAACAACTCCTCCTAAATAAATCTGCAAGGTGTTTGCACACTAATTTGGGTAATCTGTTCTCATTTGGGTTTTTGCAATACCATCCAAATAGTCCTTTTTGATTTATTTATTAAACACACTCTTTTTATGCATTAACTATGCCATGACCACTAATACACAAGGAATACAAAAATGGATACAATCCCTCCTTTCTTTTTTTTTTTTTTAAAGATTTAATGTATTTATTTGACAGAGAGAGATCACAAGTAGGCAGAGAGGCAGGCAGAGAGAGGAAGAGAAGCAGGCTCCCTGCTGAGTAGAGAGCCCAATGCAGGACTCAATCCCAGGACCCTGAGACAATGACCTAAGTCGAACACAGAGGCTTAACCCACCGAGCCACCCAGGTGCCGCGCAATCCCTCCTTTCAAGAAGTCTACATTTTAATGAAAAAGACAGATGTGGAACTGGTTATGTTTAGGTACTGTGGCAAGAAGCCAAAGCATTATAAAGGCATAGAGTTGCATTCCTCTCTGGTCCATCTTTCACACTAGATTAATGATACTTCTAAAATGTAAATTCAGCTATGTCTTCAGTTTCTCTTGTTAAATTATTTGAGTGGCCTTACTGTATTTAAGACAATATTTGTTATCATATATAGAAGCCTTTTAATGTTCTTATTTCTGCCTGCAGTTTAGCATCATCTCCTGGGACATTTGGTGATTCAGGGAAGTTCCACACTTTTAGACATAATATTCCCACAATTTACTTTCAGCCTTGAGTGCAATTCTTCATCTGTAAAGCCTTCTTCCACCAATCTAATTTATTTATTTATTTATTTATTTATTTAGTTGGTTGGTTTTAATTTAATTTTATCTTTTTCAGTGTTCCAAGATTCATTGTTTATGCACCACACCCAGTGTTCCATGTAATACGTGCCCTCCTTAATACCCATCTAATTTAGATGTCCCTTCCCTGAGAGCAGAGAATTGTAGGCATACCTCAGCATAGCACTTATCATAATGTACTACAATTAAGTCTGGTGGAGATATTAACTCTAATCTCTGATCCAGACTCAAGTACAGTTCAAAGACACAGAATTAACTCAATGACTAGTAATTAATATATTGATGAATATGATACCACCTAAGGAAATAAGTGAAAGCCATATGCTTTCATCTAATTCTGTGATCTTTTGATATTGCTCTTTTTATCCCTCTATCATCACAGTTCAAATGAAAATTTAAAATTAGTATAGAGATGAAGTAAAAATGCAAATTAGGCCCAAAGACATAATTAATAAGGATAAATTTTACAGGAATGAAGAACAAATGAGAAGTATAAAGATGTGTAAAGAAAAGTGGTTTTAAAGAGAAAGTTTCTTCTGGCTTTCCACCAAGTATGACCCCTAGCCGACCTACAAAAAAAGAGAGAAGGAAAAAGAGCCACTTCTAGAACACTAAAATGTGTGGGAAATTAATTTCAGGGTGTGGGAGGGTGGATGGAAGGAAGGCAAGAGGTGATGTGTATGCTTGGGCTTCTTGCCAAAGTGAAGGGTGATGCAAAATGGAAATAAGGCTGAGTCGAAAGTTTGATTTACCGCTTATCTAGAAGATCCTTCACGGCAATTTGCAAGGAAAAGAAGAATGCATTTGTGGTTATTGCTGGGCAAACATGAATTACATGTGAAGTACCAGGTGTTGGTGGTGTTACAGGAAGTGTGAAAATAGATCCTGGCTTCAAAGCATTTTTTGTTGTAATTATTAACATGATCTATGCAATAAGTTGTAATACATATAGATTGTTCTTCCTGGTGTTTTTGCCCCCTGTGTTGTAAAATATCCTATATCTATTTCTCATAAGTTAGATAACATGATGTTTACATTACCTTCTTATGCAGAGGTTATTTCTATTTTTTTTTCAAGAGTTATTTTTCTGTGGGGCATGAAAAATTGAGGCTTGCAAAGAGTGAAAGAAGAAAATTGCAAAACTTTGCTTTTGAGATTGTTTTGTCTCTTTTTGTTCAGCATGCCAGTTTTTCATTATCATTTACACATCTTTTTTTCTATTTGTGTGAAATTAATGAAGTACACTTTTGAATAGTCTGCATCTAAGAAATTCTGGATGCTGTTCAAACATGAATTCATTCACTAACCTGGGTCACTTGGTTATATCCAGTTTTGAATCCTATTTTTTGAGGGATTATACAAATGTAAAATGTTCTTCAGATGACTAATATTCCCAATCTTTAAGCCAATTCTAGCAGTGGGTCTTAAATAAATAAATAGTTTATGGAAAGCTTTTGACTTGTAGAGGGAGAGGGAGAAAAGCTTAAAATAGCAAAGCATTATAAAGAAGAAACAATGACTCAGAACATACTGTGTTTGGGAAAATCAGTAAATTACTTTCCTGGGTTTAGTGTCTTACACTAAATGGGACTCTGGGTCTTTCCTCTATTTTAAGAAAGGAGTCAGGGATTTGCAATGAAATTTCATTTAACTGATCATGCTCAGTAAATGGGTCTGTGATTATTTTTTAGTTAGGTAAAGAATTATAGCAAATCAAAGATCCAGCTTGAGATAAAAGCAGAAATATGAATCATGGAGAATAATATACTTAGGTTTGATTTCCACTTATTAGCTGTGAGATCTTATGAATGTGTACACTTTTTCTTAAATTGTATTATCTGGAAATGGAAATACTCTGGTCTCCTGCATCACTCTTGCAGGAATGAAAGGGCCTACATAGAACAATGTGTTCATTGTAAAAACATGTCAATTGAGGCTACAACAGACACACAGAATGCTTCCAAGGCACTAACACAGTTTTTTTTTATTTTTTTATTTTTTCTTTATCTTTTTTTTTTTTTTTTAAGATTTTATTTATTTATTTGACAGTCAGAGATCACAAGTAGGCAGAGAGGCAGGCAGAGAGAGGAGGAAGCAGGCTCCCCGCTGAGCAGAAAGCCTGATGTGGGACTTGATCCCAGGACTCTGGGATCATGACCTGAGCAGAAGGCAGAGGCTTTAACCCACTGAACCACCCAGGCACCCCAACAAAGTATTTTAAATTACGCATGATCCGTACATGTGTTCACCCAACAAATGACTCAATGCTATGTGCCTCATTATTTGCATGATATATTCTGTTTGATAATAGTTCAACATTTCATCTTCAATCATCATTTGTAGGCACATTTTATAAGGATTACACTCTGGTTTAAGAATGATGACCTTAAGTTTTAAATCCCAAATGACATTGAAACAGAGGTTTTTAACATTTATGTTTGCCTGTGTTGTTTTAAATAAAATGTATTAATTATAAAGAGTAGGTCAGAGGCAAAAGATTCCTTTGCACACTTTTTGTCATAATCTTTAATTGAGAGAACACTCTGGTTAATAAGTTTCAACTATATATTTTCTTACTGTTTGTATATGTCATCTTTAATGACTTTATTATCACTACAGTATTGAAAATGCTGTGATTCATTGTGTTGTTCTTTCTTCATAGATACAGATGACTTTACTTGCAGCTTTAGGCAGTTAAAAATATTTAAAGGCATCTTCAAAATGCCAATTATGTTTTATATTTGTCATTCCTTATAATAAAAAAGCTGTTTATGATTGTCAGAAACAAGCAAATGTTTTAATAAATCAACAAGGTATTTAAGATAGCTTGTTGCATTAAATATTTTATTTTATAATGCAATTTTTATTGTTTTTTGAAATGTATTCCATGGAAAAAAATTACCTGGTTAAACTAAGTTAAATGAGTTTCATTTCTGAAAATATCCTCAGACATTATTGTGCTAATGAACTTCACACACCAACTGTATTTGACCATGCTCAACCTCCTTTTTCTCCAGGAACAAGTCCTCCATGGGAAGACTTGGACAAGTGAAAAATCTAGCCTTTGATTATTTATAATGAAGTCTTTGGGATCAAATTCCACATTTTAAAAATGTTCAGAAATGTCTTTACATATTACTGGTAGTTTTGGGGGTTTTTGTTTTTTGTTTTTTTTTTTGTTTTTTTCTTACTCATTTTGTATTTGATCTCCATCAAGTTCAACAAAATAAGCTTACTCCTGGTGGCAAGAATTTTCCAATACTTCTAGCCCCAAACACGGCCATTTCATTAAATTTATCTAGAGAAGACACAGATTATGGATTTGCCACATCCAAAGATATTATTGTCTGTTGATTGTTAGAGTGTTGCCTGCTCAAAACTTGGATATTTCACAGTGCTTTTTTATTATTAATTATTTTTATTAACATATAATGTATTATTTACCCCAGGAGTACAGGTCTATGAATCATCAGACTTGCACATTTCACAGCACTCACCATAGCACATACCCTCCCCAATGTCCATAACTCAACCACCCTCTCCCTACCCCTCCTCCCCCCAGAAACCCTTAGTTTGTTTTGTGAGATTAAGAGTCTCTTATGGTTTGTCTCCCTCCTGATCCCATCTTGTTTCATTTTTTCCTTCCCTACCCTCCTAACCTGCCCTTCCTCTCAAATTCCTCATATCAGAGAGATCATATGATAATTGTCTTTCTCTGATTGACTTATTTTGCTCAGCATAATACCCTCTAGACCATCTAGTTCCATCCATATCATTGCAAGTGGCAAGATTTCATTTCTTTTGATGGCTGCATAGTATCCCATTGTATATATATACCACTTCTTCTTTATCCATTCATCTGTTGATGGACAGCTAAGTTCTTTCCATAGTTTGGCTATTGTGGACATTGCTGCTATAAACATTCAGGTGCACATACCTCTTTGGATCCCTACATTTGTATCTTTAGGGTAAATACCCAGTAGTGCAATTTCTGGGTCATAATGTAGCTCTATTTTTGAGTTTTTGAGGAAACTCCATACTGTTTCCAGAGTGGCTGCACCAGCTTGTATTCTCACCAACAGTGTGGGAGGGTTCCCCTTTTTCTGCATCCTCTCCAACATATGTTGTTTCCTGACTTGTTAATTTTAACCATTCTGACTGGTGTGAGGTGGTATCTCATTGTAGTTTTGAATTGTATTTCCTTGATGACAAGTGATGTTGAGCACATTTTCATGTGTCTGTTGGCCATCTGGATGTCTTTTTTGCAGAAAAAGCAGAAATGTCTATTCATGTCTTCTGCCCATTTCTTGATTGGATTCTTTGTTCTTTGGGTGTTGAGTTTGCTAAGCTCTTTATAGATTTTGGATACTAGCCCTTTATCTGATATGTCATTTGCAAATATCTTCTCCCATTCTGTCAGTTGTCTTTTGGTTTTGTTGACTGTTTCCTTTGCTGTGCAAAAGCTTTTGATCTTAATGAAGTCCCAATAGTTCATTTTTGCCCTTGCTTCCCTTGCCTTTGGCAATGTTTCCAGGAAGAATTTTCTGTAGCTAAGCTTGAAGAAGTTGCTGCCTGTGTTCTCCTCAAGGATTTTGATGGATTTCTGTCTCAAATTGAGGTCTTTCATCCCTTTTGAGTCTATTTTTGTGTGCGGTGTAAGAAAATGGTCAGTTTCATTCTTTAGCATGTAGCTGTCCAATTTTCCCAACACTGTTTGTTGGAGAGACTGTCTTTTTTCCATTGGACATTCTTTCCTGCTTTGTCAAAAATCAGTTGACCATAGAGTTGAGGGTCTGTTTCTGGGCTCTCCATTCTGTTCCATGGATCTATGTGTGTGTTTTTGTGCCAGTACCATACTGTCTCGATGATGACAGCTTTGTAATAGAGCTTGAAGTCTGGAATTGTGATGCCACCAACTTTGGCTTTCTTTTTCAACATTCCTCTGGCTCTTCGGGATCTTTTCTGGTTCCATATAAATTTTAGGATTTTTTGTTCCATTTCTTCAAAAAAATTGATGGTATTTTGATAGGAATTGCATTAAATGTATAGATTGCTTTAGGTAGCATAGACAGTTTCACAATATTTATTCTTCCAATCCATGAGTATTTCACAGTTTATTTTTTTTAATGAAGTTCTCATTTTAGTATATTTTCCCCACCTTTCCAATAACATGACAACCACAAAATAAAAGGAAGGAGAAGGAAGATTTTCTTCTTTAATATGTGTTCTCTCTTGATGCATGTATTTAACAGAAGTTAGGTTCATTGTGTCAGTTGTATACCAGCTATTCTATTAAGGGTAAGGGATGCACTGATGAGCTAATCAGACCAACTGCTTGTAGATTTGAAGCTTTCTTTACAGTGAAGAGAAAACAGGATGATCACAGACTGAAGTTTTTTCTAGGAAGGAAATGAACAAGGTATTGACAAACAGATTACCTCAAAATGTCCTTTTAATAGTTTGAAGGGAAAGGGCTCTTTGAGGCATTGATATTTCTAGTGAGACCTAGATAATAAAAAGGGACCAACTCTGAAATGAGTTGAGGGAAGAATTTCAATCATACAATATATAAGACCTACATCGATTCAGATTGCTGTCTAGAAACCCCACAGAATTCCCACTTATCCTCTTTTTCCTGTGCGTTGTTTATGTATAGGAAATCTAGAATTTCCTGTTTCCCACTGACCTCTCTGACAAATTTGCTAACAGTTTTATTCTTCTTGGATACCAGGAG
The DNA here is from genome assembly GCF_010015895.1 of Lontra canadensis. NCBI lineage: Eukaryota > Metazoa > Chordata > Mammalia > Carnivora > Mustelidae > Lontra > Lontra canadensis. The sequence goes on from NW_022631115.1 coordinate 3,686,547, forward strand.
ACAAGTTGTAGCATGCATTCTGGTATACCAATTGGCTCATGGATATGGAAATAATGAATATGTCTCTGCTTACCTCATGACACCTGAAGAACTGCACTTAACTTTATCAGCAAGGACCCTCCATGTTCCATTTGTGCTGACCAGGAAAATATTCTGGTGTGACATTCCCATATCAGCCAGTATTTCAATATAACAGGACTCTGGGAAGGAGGATGGTGTAAAAGATAAGCTTGTTTTTGTTGTTGTTGTTGAGTGTGGATCTGTGGAGAGGGCTGTATCACATACTGAGGGGGCAGGGTTGGATGGAAGAATTAGGCAGCATGAAAAAAATACTTCCATTTAAAAGGTTTTATATAAATGAATAAATTAATGAATAATTTTGTCTATGAAAGGGTTTAAGCACTCAGTCAAAAATTCTCCCTGCCCCTCCTAGTTCTGTGCTATTCTTCTACTACTCACTACCCTTTTGCTCCAAATATAGGAGCAAAACATGCTAAAACTCTTGCAGGAAGAAAAAAAAAAAAAAAAAAAAAAAAGGAAGAAACACAAGGTAGTCATAGGAGCAGATGGAGAGGGAGGAGGTTTTCCAGACATGGTATAACCTAGAACCAGGAGTCTGTGCAATATATCACTCATAGCAATGAGAAATTGTTATGACATTACTGGGACATGTTTTCTCAAATGTGATGTATTTTATGACTTATGTGTAAGATCAAGTAAATTTTTAATTTTAAAACTAAATATAAAGGTTGTTTTTGTTTTTGTTTTTTCCCCTGCCCACCCCCCATAGAAGACTATAAACAGATCCAGAAGGCAGTCTTTGTCTTTGGAAAGTTGTCACCTCTACTTCCATATTCTCCCAAAATCATCTCTATTATTGTCACTTGTGTTCAGGGGCCTTCTTATCTCAGAATTTGCCATATTCTACTGTTCTACTGGAAAAAACTCTACAAAATTTAACTAATAGGGAAAAAAATCCCTATTTATAAGCAATTTTCATTAGTATCATTTTCACAGTAATACTTTAAAGTAGGATAGTCAAGTATTACTACTTTTAATTTACAAAGAATGTACTAGTCTCTAATTAATTAAGAATCTTACCCAAATCCATGTGGCTTAAGTTTGGGTTACATTTCAATACTTATGGCTCTAAGATCAGGATTTATTTTTATTTCAGTACATTGCCAAAAAAAAGGTAGTCAGCACTACCTTTCCTGAGATAAATGCATTATAATTGGGGAAAAGATCTTACTATCTTACTGGTAATGGAAATTAGATCAATATATGGGGAAGAGGGCACCAAAAAGAGGTGATCAGGGAGAGGAGTTTCTGATCCATAAGATCCTCCTCATCTCATTCCATGTTGGCAACTATTGATTATACCATTGTGTGTAGTATGCATATATATGTGTGTGTGTGTGTGTGTGTGCATATCTATGTGATATATATGTGTGTGTGTATAACAGAATACAAAAATTGAAACAAAAATTTCATATATTTTTTAAGTTTTATTGTGGCATCATGCAAACTCACTTTTCCAATAGAATTCTGCGTGCATTTTATAGAGAACTTATTACTGTATCTTGTTTTACTTTCTATCCTGATTGGAAAGCTCTTGAGGCAAAGAACACCTGTTTCTGTCACTCTTCGCTAGCACCTTATTCCTAAGAACATCAAAATCTGTTAAATAACCACAGACAATCCCACTCTCCATACACATACACATCTCACCAACACCATCCCATCTCAGTCTACTTCAGAGCTGGCTACTAGGAACCTACCATTGTATTCATCATAGCAATATATAAATTGCATGTTATAAAATATAGTGGTTTCTACTCATCTTTTTCATCATTAATATTCTTAACATAGTTGCTATGTTTATCAGAGTCTTAAAAACAAAATATTGTCATAAGAAATAGGATTGCTGAAGAGTTCTTAAACTAAGTTCTTTTTTAGACCTGTGAAACTTTTACTGGTAACGTGTTCAGATTCAGAATCCTCCAAATTGGCCTTAATGAATTTCTGTGAGAATTACCCATTCACATAGCTTATCAAGCCTGTTCTAACTCTTCCTAGTATATTGTGTTAACTTTTGTTTGTTTTAATACTTGCAAACATTTATTGAATACTATTTTCCAGGTACCAAGATAAGTGTGTTAACTGCATGCCTTGTTTTGCTACTGATTCATCTTTTTTGTTGTTGTTGAGGTGGAGTTGGCATACAATATTATATTACTTTTAGGTGTACAACATAGTGATTCAACATTCATATACATTAGTGAGTGATTACCATGATAAATCTCACTGTCCTCTGTCACCAAAGTTATTATGATATTAATTTTGTGTCATTGCCTCTTAACTGACAAATCTTTCAGTCAATCATTATTAGACTCATCAACTATGTTATTTTTCTTTGGAATTTCCCAATTATAGCCAAGTAGTCATTTTGCATATTCCCAAAAGTTTCCAAACCTCCTTCATATGTCTATGATATGCCTTCTTTAGCCAGAGTAAGTTTGTTGTTGTTCTTTATTTAAAATAATGAGCTTTTAAAGTCTGTTTTATCCCTTGAAAACCCATCTAGTTGAAATAGTAAATTTCTGTTTTACACTGTAATAATTACATATGAAATATTTTAAAATTTTAATTATAATTTGAGAATGTAAAAGCCTTAATTTTTTAGCTTAGCAAGATAAAAATAAAATTTCTTATGCAAAACCATACATAAATTAATGTCAGTACCTGAGCTACATAAGTTGCTATATTTAGCAGACATTTTCCCTCCCCCTTTTACAAGCTCCTTAGTTTTAACATGGTTAATCTCATCTAATTTCATGTCTTCATGTTCTTCCTCACCATTATAATGTTTGTATTTTTCTATGTAAATATTTAATTCTGGTGAACAGTATTTTAAGCAAAATGTTCACAATTTCCATTTTTGATATTTACTAATAATATATTTAACATTTTATTTTGTTTTTCATATATCCTATTCCTTAGTTAATTTTTAGAAATGGGATTTCTGGATCAAATAATATGAATATTTTAAGGCTAAAATATATTAAAATTATTATCCTAAAGAATTCACATTGTTGCTAGCAATTTAATGCAAATATTTGTTACAACATAACCTTGCTAGCTTTAGTTACTAAATTTTCAGTGCTCTTTACTAAATGTTTGGCAAAGCTAAGTCATTTTAATATTATTACACTCTAGTGAAATTGAACATGCTCTTATATTTATTAAAAATAAGTATTGTTTTGCCATTTTAATGGCTTCTCCATATTATTATGGGCCTTTTTATTATATGTTTAGAATTTTCTTTACACTATACCATATATCCTATATGCCACTAAGTTTATTGCATTTCATTTTGGTAAATATACATTACTTGTACATATGAGTATATAATTTTTTGTTACTCCTGCATCTAGAACTCCCTCTTTTCAAAGTTATTCAATATTCACTTACATTATGTAGTTTTCCTACAGTTTGGCTCATTTTAAATTATTTCACTTTTTAAAACATAAGGAATTTTATTTAGAGGAAGTTGTGAGTTAAATGTTTAACTTATATTTTTTTTTTCCAGAAAGTTAATTGTCCCACATGATTTTTTCGTTAGAGGATTCTGTACAGTAGTAGAACTAAAGAAACATTTAAGACAATTTATAATATTGCATATTGCTTCTTTATAAGTTGTATACTCTCATAGTAAAAATTAAGACAAAAGCATTTACTTGTTCAGAAATTAATGTCTTTGGGATGGTGACAATGTCTTTTTTATCTAAATCTATCAAAGTGATTACTATATAGTAGTCATTCAAAAATGTTTGGTGAATAAGTAGATAAAGACTCAGCAAGATTCTGTATAAATGCATTATGTGTCCTTATTATTGATAAGTTTCTCATCCTTATTTTTAAGGAATTTGTGATTTTACAATTTCATTATACCTTTTAAAGTGTGAACGTTTTAATTAGCATTTGCCTTGAGTAGATTTTGGAGATACATTGTTTCCAGAACGATTTTTTTTAAATTTTATTTCTATTGTGTTAAAATAATATAAAATTTCCCATTTTAGCCATTTTTAAGTGTACGATTTGGTGGCATTAATTGATTCACACTGTTTCTGAAACTTGTCATCACCCCAGGCAGAAACTCTGTTATCATTCAGCAGTAACTGTCATTTTCTCTTCATTACAGAATAGATTTAAAAAACATGATGCAACAACATGCTGTCTGCAAGAGGCTAACTTTAGCTCTAAAGACTCAAGTGGGTTAAAATAAAAACAATGTAAGAAAGTAATCCATACAAATAGTAACTAGAAGAGAGCCAGTGGCTAAATCAGTTTAAGAATAGATTTTCTCAGGGCACCTGGGTGGCTCAGTCAGTTAAGAGTCTGACTCTTGATTTTGGCTCAGGTCATGATCTCGGGGTCATGATCTTAGTTAGGGTCCTGAGATGGAGGTCTGCTTCTCTCCCTCTGCATCTCCTCCTACTCACTCTGTCTCTTTGTCTCTGTCTCTCTCAAACAAATAAGTCTTTAAAAAAAGATTTTATGTTATTGTTATAGGAGACAAAGAAGAGTATTATATATTGATAAAAGGATTAATTCAAAAAGAAAATTTAACAATTATAAACATAGGCAGCAAACATCAGGGCCCCAAAACATTTTAAACATTGAGAGAATTAGAGTATTATGACTTTGTTAAATTAACATTTGTTAAGTAAAGCACAGGGTGCCAGATGGTAAGCCACAGTTCTGCAACAGACCACAAGAAAAAACTGAAATATAGGAGTTTATTACTAGCAGGTCCTGGAGGAAGGGCATGGCATGCCTTGAGGAGCCACATGGGTGGTTAAAGCAGTGAGCGGTACAGACAGTGAGACAGGACCTAGGGTGCATGCCTTTTTAAGGGTCTATGGGTAGAATGCTTGGGGTTCCTGAGCTAAGCTGGACTGGTCAATTCATACTCAAAGAGCAACGTTTTAGTAAGCTGCATGGCGGGCTTATCTAAGTTGTACACAAAGCATATAGACCCTGGGAGATAAGGGATTCTATTGATCAGAAGGGCTGTTGGGGAGTCATATCAGGAACTTACATGTTTGTGACTCTGTGACTTCTATCTAGGGCATGCACTTAAACAAGGGGGCTAATGTGGGTTTAAGGTCCTACAGGCCACTTGGTCAAACTGAATGGATGCTGAGGCAGCAAAACAGCGGCTTTGCTAAACTCTGGACATGCAAGGAGACATAGACAACTCTATAATAATAGTTGGAAGTTTTGATACTCCACCTTCAATAATGGAATGAACAACCAGACAGAAGACCAATAAAGAAATACAGAACCTGAACAAAAGTGTAACTAACTATATCTAACAGACATACACAGAATACTCCACTCAACTGGAACAGAATATACATTTTTTTCAAGTGCACATGGAACACACTCCAGAATAGACCATATATGAGAATGTAAAACAAGTAGTAACAAATTTTAAAAGGTTGAAAACATGCAGAAATATTATTAAATAATTTAATAAATAATAGAATAATGAGAAATATAATTCATATATAAAGTCATTTTTCCAAAATAGCTTTATTTTTCAATGAATTATTGAATCATGTTAAGGCCACCTGATGAAATTTAATAAACACATACAACACACTCCACTATAATAACATATTTTAAGTGGAAACCTCTCAGAAATACACACTGAGATTATTGTCAAAAATGACAGGGTCTTATCTCATTTCTAAAAATCTTTAGCCCACCTAGTTATAAGAAATATATCAGATAAATTCCAGTAGAGGGCATTCTACAAAATCTTGAGCCAGAACCAGTACTCCTCAAATTGTCAAGGTCAGTCTGACAAGGATCTGAGAAACTGTCACAGACAAGTAGAGCTGAAAACAAAATGAATAAATGTAATGTGGTATCCTAGGTGGAGTCTTAGATAAAAGTCATTAAGTTGAAACTAAGAAAAACTGCATAAATGATGGACTCTGGTTAATAATAATGTGCCAATATTGTTTCATTAATTGTGACAATGTACCATGTTATGTGATATTAAAATAGAATAAATTGTGTGATAAGAATTCTCTATACCAGGTCCTATTTTTTCTCTCCAACAAAAAAAATGCACACTTCTCACTTGCAAAAAATCTTTGGGCTTGTCTTTGGGATTCCATATCACTATATATTCAAACAATAAGTTCATGGTCATATTGTAACTAACGTTTGGTTCTTACATAGATTTCATACTATCTAAACTTGTCTCTGTGATATTGGAAGATGGCTTTTAGTCAAATAATTCTATTGACTGGAATATTATAGATTGATGGGTTAGTTCTCTAAAATGCTTATTTTAGTAGTCTTGTGAGGGTACCATATAAATTTTTGTTGTAATTATTTGCTAAGGCTGATCTTTTATCTTGACAAAGCTACAGATTATTAGTTTAAGCTTTAAGAGAAAGTACTACAGAATATCTATAGAATTATCAATTCAAAAATAACCTTACCACTTCTATTAATAGAAAAAAGAAACAAATAACAAATATTATTGCTCTTTCAGTAGCATAGACATATCTTTTAATTGAGCTTGTTTTTATTTCATGATAATATAAAGCAGGATACTCAAATTGATTTATTTGCACATATTTTTTGAAATAATTATTTCATGGGCACTAAAGTTATTTCTGGAAACTAAAAGATATGTTGAATAGTAAGTTATGGCCTTTGATAAATATATTTTAATTTACTTTTTAATCCTATGATACAGTACTAATTTAATATGATTAAATTTTACCACTTAAAAGAGGACTATTTCTTGGTTTGAATGTAGATATTAATTGTGCTGACTTGTATATGTTTCTCTTTTTTTCCCCCTTTAGGCTATACTTTGGAGATATAAATTTTCTCAGCTTAAAGGTTCTTCAGATGATGGCAAGAGCAAAATCAAATTTTTGTTTCAGAATCCAGATACTAAGCAGATTGAAGCAAAGGTAAATACAAATTCATCATATAAACCATCATCATATAAGCTGACTGTATTAATGCCATTAGGATGCCAGGGGAGAATATTTAGGAGAACCAAAAGAGCAAAAACCCACATTATCTATTTATTTTGGGACATCCCTCATGGCCAAAAGAATAAAATCACTTTGAGATTTTAGTGGCAAAATTTCACTGAAAGGCATAACTCAAAATAAGTTAGAGCTAACTGCATTTTCTTAATTTCTTACAAACTGCATTTGTGCCACACTAAAGTAACATTCTAGGAATCAAAATAGTTACTTTCTTTGTAGTTTCACATTTTAAATAATAATTTAAATAAAAAATTCTGATTATCTATTATCTATTCCCTCTTTGAATATGAATACAAATACCCAAAGAAAAGTAGTTTTAAAATTAATTCACATTTTCCTCATGTTATTATGTGTTAATAAAATGAATAAGTGAATGATTTCTTGCTTTGTGGTGCAAATTTTCAGTATTTTGAAATATATTAACTATGTTGTTTTAAACTCATCAGAATGATTCACTACATTTATTTTTATTAATACATATATTTGTATATATTCAGAATTTAAATTATTTCAATTACTCTACAAGAAAATTCACAATAATAATGTTTGGGGTAGAACAAGTTATAAATATATTATTCCAATGTGGAGGAAAGGATAAATAACAAACACTAAAGTGAAAAACTAATGCTATGGAAATGAAAACCCATATATAATTTTTCAACTATAGATTAAAATTAGCATAATTTTGTTACATTCCTGCACCTATTAAATTCAGGTGAGGAGGTCAGTCTGACAGTCAAAACCTTCCAAAGAATGACCCTCTCTGACATCTTAGTGCACATCTCCTGTAACACTGCTCTATACCCACATCAGGTCCTCTCATTCTTATTTTAACAATAACTTCTTTCTTACCTTATATATCTGCTCATTCTTGTCCCTTAACTTTTCTCTGTGGCTTTTTGTTTGAATTTCTCTGTGGTTACTCTGTCTCTGTCTTATATTTATCTTTGGAGTCGCCTAACTACTCTGCCTAGTCTGTAGGTTATTTAAAGCAGAAACTGTGGATACAGCCCCTTTCTGCTGGCTCTTTTCCTGCTACATTTCTCTAAAGCATTGGTGTTACACATGGTCTTGCCTTATATTTGTCTCCTGTCGGTTTAGGCAAATACCATCAAAACTTTACCCACTCCTTTTATTTAAAATTGCTGCATAATTTTCAATTCTATGTTTCCATCATTGCCTCTTCCCTAAATATAGATGTATCTATGGAGCTGCCTTCTTCCCATCCCTTGCTACAGCTCCTCCTCTTTTCCCCTCTGACTAGGATTGGTCAATCATTTCCTTTGTGCCAGACACTCACACTGCTCTTTAAATCAATTCTTAGTATTACCATCAAAAAATGCATTAGCGGAAATACAAATCAAAACCACAATGAAATATCACCTCACACCAGTCAGAATGGCTAAAATTAACAAGTCAGGAAATGACAGATGCTGGCGAGGATGTGGAGAAAGGGGAACCCTCCTACATACACTATTCGTGGGAATGCAAGCTGGTGTAACCACTCTGGAAAACAGCATGGAGGTTCCTCAAAATGTTGAAAATAGAACTACTCTCTGACCCAGCAATTGCACTACTGGGTATTTACCCTAAAGATACAAATGTAGTGATCCAGAGGGGCACGTGCACCCGAATGTTTATAGCAGCAATGCCTACAATAGCCAAACTATGGAAAGAACCTAGATGTCCATCAACAGATGAATGGATAAAGAAGATGTGGTATATATACACAATGGAATACTATGCAGCCATCAAAAGAAATGAAATCTTGCCATTTGCGATGATGTGGATGGAACTAGAGGGTATCATGCTTAGCGAAATAAGTCAATCGGAGAAAGACAACTATCATATGATCTCCCTGATATGAGGAAGTGGAGATGCAACATGGGGGGTTAAGGGGGTAGGAGAAGAATAAATGAAACAAGATGGGATTGGGAGGGAGACAAACCATAAGTGACTCTTAATCTCCCAAAACAAACTGAGGGTTGCTGGGGGGAGGGGGGTTGGGAGAAGCGGGGTCGGGTTATGGACATTGGGGAGGGTATGTGCTATGGTGAGTGCTGTGAAGTGTATAAACCTGGCGATTCATAGACCTGTACCCCTGGGGATAAAAATATATTATATGTTTATAAAAAATAAAAATAAATTAATATAAAAATGCATCACCATATTCTAATAATGGTGAACGATGTTAATATTTTCAGTTCCATATTCTGGCTAATATGGAAACTCAACCACTAGCTATTGATAGCAGTATAACATTTGATATATCACTTCTCTTCTCATTTTTTTAAGTGCTAATAAATCATAGTTGACAACAAAATCAGTTGAAACAAAAAGAGAAACTCAAAGCAATGACTAACTATAATGTTTGTACTTTAGTTCTATGTAGCATATGTTGTTTATACAGCTAATTATACTTACTTAACTTTATTACCCCACAGCTTCTAAATATTACTCATTCTTCTTATAGTGTTTTAGGCAATATTTAATAAATTCATTCATTAAGAGCTAGTTTCAGAAAATTCATTGAATGGCTTTCTTAAACTTTTAGATCATAAATTTTGGATAGGAGAAAGACAAAAATAACAAAATATGACCATTGGTGAATTATATAACCATAACGTGTGTGTGTGTGTGTGTGTGTGTGTGTATGTGTGTGTGTGTGTATCATATATATAATATATATATAACCATAATGTGTGTGTGTGTATATATAGAATGTGTGTGTATGTGTATATATATACACATACACACACATATAAAATATATAAATTATATAACTATAACTTCTTTAAAGACACCACCTCCTTCTATAGAAAGAAGGATAATAATACCTCTAAGGGTAACATTGAAAATACCAAGTTAAATATGGAGACTAACACAGATGAAACCAACTAATCGGCTCTATAGGATTGTTTGGCCTTACTGGTATGTATCCTCTCTGCTGACATAAAAATTGTTTAAGATTTAAAACTAGGGGCACCTGGGTGGCTCAGTGGGTTAAAGCCTCTGCCTTCAGCTCAGGTCATGATCCCAGGGTCCTGGGATCGAGTCCTGTATCGGGCTCTCTGCTCAGCAGGGAGCCTGCTTCCTCCTCTTTCTCTGCCTGCTTCTCTGCCTACTTGTGATCTCTGTCTGTCAAATAAATAAGTTAATAAATCTTTTAAAAAAATTAAAAAAAAGAATTAAAACTACAATTGTTATTTATAATTGTAACTTGTGAATAATAATAAAAAGTACCATCACAGGAGAACATCAAGGAGAATGCTGGCATGTGTCACATTATTGGACTTATTGGACTTATGTATCATAAGGATGGCTTATGATTGAAATTGATGTCATTTGAGGATTCAAGATTTCCTCTGTTAGAATATATTTTTTTAAATTAAGGGAATAGGCAACATGATACAGTGGAAAGAAAATTAGAATCAAGTAGCCTTGAGTTAAAAATCTCCTTTTTACCATTTTCTATCTGTACTACCTAGAGCAATCTATCACCAAATTACAAGTTGCTACTCTTCAAGGAAAGTATAGAAATAAATATCCCCAGGGCTTGGCACGTAGAAGACAGTAAAAACAAAAAACAAAACCAAAAAAAAAATCAAAAACAAAAACACGGATGAATGATTTTATCATTGAAGGATCTAGCATAATGACTAAGGAAATATCCAAAAATAACAGCTTTTATTATTAAGAGAGAAGTTAGTAGAGGTGATTAACGTGTCCTTTCCACATTTAAAAATTCAAGTTTATAACCATACCCAACTTTGCGTCTTTATTAAATGCCTGGGGTATTTTCTGTATCTTATTAATTTTATTAATTTTTAAAATTTCAGTGTAGAAAATTTGCCCTGGGTCCCTGTCTCCAAAACAGGGACAGAAACATCTCTGTATATTGTATAACTCTTCTAAATTTATGTATATCATAACATTGGTAACCATCCTGGATGGAAATTGTTCACTAGCATGCTTCCTCCACTGGATCAAGAACTTTTAAACACAAAGAATATATCTTGTAACATCATATCCCTAAGGCCTGCCCTGATGCTTGCCTGGGAGCAAGAAATAATAATTTCTTAAATTACACTAGATCATTATTTTACAGTTGAGGATGGTAAGCACTTTTCTCAACATTTTATTATGAAAAATTTCAAGCATACAGCATACTTTAAATAATTTATAGTAAAGGCCCTCTACACACTAAATTCTATGATTAACATTTCACTGTACTTCTTTATCATATATCTGTGTACCCATCCCTTTATCTGTCCATTAATCCATCGTATTTTGACACATTTTGAAGTAAATCACAGACATCAGCATTATATTAAGCAGTTTTGAAAATGTATTTGTGGAATATTGTCTTTGTCCCTCTAATTTCAAATTCCTCACCCATTGTTTTATTGGACAATTCCTCAATTTTAGTTGTCTTTGATAGTTAACAACTGTATACTTTAAATTGCATAATCTAAATAACAAAAATAAATAAATGAATAAATAAAACTCTACCAGAAAATAATTTTAGTAAACAACAAAAATACCCAGCAAGTTAAAGCATTATATTTTAGGGGTGCCTGAGTGACTCAGTTGTTAAGCAGCTGGCTTTGGCTTGAGTCATGATCCCAGGGTCCTGGGGTCGAGCCCCACATTGAGCCCCACATCGAGCCCCACATTGGACTCCCTGCTCTGTGGGAAGCCTGCTTCTCCTTCTCCCACTCCCCCTGTTTGTGTTCCCTCTCTTACTGTGTCAAATAAATAAAAAAATCTTTAAAAAAAGCATTATATTTTAGTCCATGGATTTTTTAAAAATTTCATTTACAAAAGTAAGTTGTACATACACAATTTTTGACAGAAGAAATGAGAAACAGTTTCAAAAATAATCAATGACATAAAATTCCACATTACTTGAAGAAAATTTTATCTTACCTAGAAAGATCAGCTTTCTTATGACTTAGATTAACATAAAAGAGATCTAAGTGACAATTTCTACTCACAGTATTTTGATAAATATTTTGAAACTATGTGTCATGAAGTCTCCATGTACTTCCATAAGTACATTGTAAAACTTTTGTGATTTTGGACAACAACTTGGGAATATTTTCTTATAATCATTAAGGTTCTATAAAAAGTTTTTTTTAGGTTAAACATAAAGGACACATTGGTAAATAATGATGTGAAGAAAATAATTTATTACTTCACTTGTCCTTGCCTTAACTAGATAAAGCAAAACTAAACAAATACCAGTTATTGAAATTTGTTAAATCTTATAATGCAATTTATCTTTATGTGCCATTTATTGTTTATCTAATTTTTATACAAGTCATTGCCCTGTAATAGTAAGAATAGTAAGAATATGAGCTTAATAGTTAAAGAGCTCTGGAGACCTGGGAGGCTCAATTGGTTAAGCGTCTGCTTTTGGCTCAGGTCATGATCCCGGAGTCCTGGGATCAGCCCTGCATCAGGCTCTGAGCAGGGATCCTACTTCTTCCTCTCACTCAACCTCTGGGTTCCATCATTTCAAATTCCGTCTGTTATCTCAAACAAATAAATAAAATCTCAAGAAAAGTAGTTAAAGAACTCTGGCTTCTGTATATAAATATGTTGCCTGTTATGTAGGATGAGTTATCTAAGCTCAGACTAAGCATCCTCCAGCGTAAGATGGAGAGTATTATAGTCCATGTTTTTTGTGAGGATAAGAGCACATGTGCTCTTCTCAGAAGACTTGAGAATACCAACATACTTCTGTTACATGTTCAAAAATATCCTAGAATTTGCAGAAAGTTATAGGTAAAGAAAAAGAAGAAAAGGAGTTTTTTGTCATCAGCATAAAAGTAAAAAGATGCACAGAAGAGCCCATAATCCCCAAAAGATAAAAGACCATTAAAAAGATTCAATTGACTTGACTTGAAATGGGTGGCTCAGTCAGTTGCCTTTGGCTCAGGTCATGGTGGCAGGGTCCTGGTATTGAGTCCAGCATTGGGCTCCCTGCTCAGTGGGGAAGTCTGTTTCTCCCTCTCCCTCTGCCTGTCGATCTGCCTACTTGTGGACTCGCGTGCTCTCTCTCTCTCTCTCTCTCTGTCAAATAAATAAATAACTTCTTTTTTTTTAAGATTTTATTTATTGATTTATTTGACAGGTAGAGATCCCAAGTAGGCAGAGAGGCAGGCAGAGAGAGAGAAAGGGAAGCAGGCTCCCTGCTGAGCAGAGAACCCGATGCGGGACTCGATCCCAGGACCCTGAGATCATGACCTGAGCTGAAGGCAGCGGCTTAACCCACTGAGCCACCCAGGCGCCCCAATAAATAACATCTTTTAAAAAAATGAATTAATTCAATGATTCTCACTCAGGCAGTTCTCCATATGAATGAGTGGGGAGTGAGAATGAGTAGTGGTTCAATTGTCAGGATAATTATTTGGAAACTCTCTTTGAGTTTATAGGCTAGTCAATCCCTCCTTTCCCATGAGTTTTTGTTGCAGTAGAGACAATAAGGGGTTTATCTCATGCTGAAGCTGTGAGTGTGGATCAAGCTCTAAGTGCCCCAAAGATCTCTAGAAATGATGGAAGACCCTACTCCATAAGACAGACCTCCAGCTTATCCTCAGCCACAATGTCTCATCCTCAGCAATTACCCAAGACAATCTCCCTAAAATGGAATATATATAGTAACCTTCTCAGAGTGCTTAGAAAGACTTGCAGCTAATTTTTAAAAAGTAGCACTTATGAAATAGAGTAATTAGTGATTTTATGAAACATGAAGGTCACATTTGAAATAAAAACTCTGTAACAGAATAGAAACAGCAAAAGCTGGAAAATATAGCTGAGGGATTCTCTAAAAATGCAGCAGTATAAAATATGGAAAATATAAGATGAAAGATGATTCTGTGAATCCACTGCTGGAACGAATAGCATTCAAGATGAATAAAAAAGGGTAAATGAAGGAGAGAAAAATAGAAAATTTACATTAAAAAAAACAAAATTGATGTGTACTTCCACTTTCAGAGTGAAAGGAAAAACTGAGTTCTGATTAGTAAATAAATAAATAAATGAATAAATCACACCCCAAAACTTTCAAAATCCAACAATAAAACAGAAATTCAAATCATCTAGAGGAGGGGTGACTTGTGGAATAGTGGCTAGAGGGCCTCAGTAAACTTGCCCTCCCTCAAAAACAGTGGAAATGCCTGCAAAGCTACTGAAATCAAGCATCCGTTTTCAAGTTTTCTAGAAATTAGCCAAATTGACAAAAATGGAAAATAACCAAAATCATAGAATGAACGGAAAATTGTCTCTGCAAGAGAAACTGCTTGGCCTCACTCGATAACACCCAGACAGTGGCTTTATAACCAAAAGCTAGTGGCATTGCAGAAATTTGAGAGGTCTGACCTCATCTAGAGCAAAGTCAGTAATTTGGTTTAATTTGCAGCTTCCTGAGAAGTCTCTATTCTTAGTGTGGTGGTTATGTGACTCAGAGCTTAGCTCAGCAAGGGGAGGGGAGAAAAGAAAAGAGGGGATCTACCCTAGGACATAGAGAGCAATAGCAAACTGCTGGCAACATTTTGACTATCTAAGCCTGAGATTTCAACTGGAACAAACAAAATTCTGGTCTGGAATTGAAAAGAAAGTCATAGAATAATAGACAATGATTGTGAGTTTAGGAAAACTCTGATGTATTCTTGGAGATTTATGTTGATATGTGCATGCCCAGGAAGGACCTGGGAAAGGAAAAGACACCAATCACTTACTTTGACTGAACTAGGGACCACATACAGGCAGAAGATTAGAGTTAACATTGTCTTGTAAGTGTCCTGAAATGTGCCTTTATATGCAGATTTCCTTGACAAAGAATAACAGACTTAAAGGCAACGCATAAAATGAAATTGTCTGACCGATAGTTGGCTGACCCAGATATGACCAATGGGCAGCTAGACTTAAAAATGTAAAACAAAAACAATAAAATATAAAACAAAACAAAAACCCTAACACAAACCAACAGAGAACTTAGTATGAACACACTACAGGGAATACAAATTCTATAGAATTAATGCAAGAAAGTGTCAAACAAACAAATAGCAATAAGAAAATCGGCAGATTTTCCTTGGGAAATCTTAGGATTAAACCTTGGGAAATTGGAAGAATCTGACCATAAAGCTGTTAAAAGATATTATCTAAAATATATAATTTCCACCAAAAAAACTATCACATGTGTAAAAAGCAGAAAAGTATATACATAAGCAAGATAAATACCAACCAACAGATTATGTCTTAAATGGGGTTCAGATTTTGGATTCAGTAGACAAAGACTTTAAGTCAGGTATAATTAATATGTTTAAATTACTAAAGAAAACAAGGTCTAAAGAACTAAAGAAAAATATGACAATGATGTCTTACCAAACAGAAAGTAACAACAGAGACATTACATTAAAAAATAGAGTATCTATAGTTGAAATATTCACTAACTGAAATAAAACATTAACTAATGGGACTCAAAAAAAGAGTTGAGTTGGCAGAAGAAAGAATCAATAATCTTGAATATAGGACAATAGATATTATCTAATCAGAGAGACAGAAAAATAGCAAAGAATAGTGAAAAATGACCAGCATCTCAAAAACCCATGTCATGCTATCAAACACACCTGTATATGTATAATGAGAGTCCAAGAAGAAAAATAGAAAGGGACAGAAAACGTATTAGAAGAAATAATAGTTGAAAACTCAAAGTGGATAAAAAATAATCTACATATTCAATAACTCAATGGACAAAATATGTGAAGGGGAGTAAGAGATACAAGCTTTCAGTTAGAGAATGAATAAGTCATGGGGATAAAAGGTTTGGCCTAGGGGATACAGTCAATATTATGATAACATTGTATGGTGATGGATGATAGCTACACTTGTGATGAGCATGCATAACATGCAGACTTGTTGAATCACTATGTGGTACACCTGAAACTAATGTCACATTGTGTGTCAACAATTAGCTATATTAAAAAAAAAAACAAAAAACACACACTCCAAGCAGAATAAAATAAAAAAGAACTATATCTAGACTTATCATAGTCAATTTGATGATCAAAGAATTTCTATTTAACACAAAAAAAGCAGGAATCAAAGAATAGAGGAACAAAAACCTAATAAACATAAAAAAATGAGTAAAATGGCAGATGAAAATCCTCCATTTACAGTGATTGCATTAGATGTAAAAAGCTTAAATACCTCAGTTAAAGGTAGAGATTGAAGAAAATGACTAAAAACATTGTTCAATTAAATGCTGTTTATAAGAGACAGAATTTAGATTTAGAAACAGATTGAAGGTAAAAAATTGAGATATAGATAGATGTCTATCTATATCTCACATATATATATATACCATAAAAACATAATAAAACAGAACTAAAGTGGCTATACTAATTGATAAAATAGACTTCAAACAATAATTGTTAATTAAAAAAAGGACATTTTATAGTGATGAAAAAGTGAATTTGTCAGAAAAACATAGGAATTATAGATATACATGCACCTAATAATATTAGTTCAAATGCATGAAGCAAAAGCAGAATTGAAGGGAGATGTAGAAAACTAAACACTAATAATTAGACTTCAATGTCTCATTTATAATTATGGATGGAACAACTAGGAAGAAGATAAATGAATAAAGAGAAGACTTGAAAAAAAACAGAAGAAAACAGCTTGCTTGGGCAGACATCTATAGTACATTCCACCAAAAAACAGCAGAATACATATTTTTTCTCAAGTACTTATAGAATGTTTTTCAGGATAAGCCCAATGCTATGAGATACAAAAGCCTCAATACATCAAAAGTATTGAAATCATATAAAATATATTTTCCATCAAGTATGAGATTAAACTAGAATAAACAAAAGAGAATTGGGGAACTTCATAAATGCAGTTGATTCTTGTTATTCATGATATTTATGTTCTATAAAGTCATCATGAACAATAATTCAGCAAATACTGAAACATTGCTTCTAGGGGATTTACAGGGTTGAGTTCTTGCAAGCTTCTAGCCACAGCATTTTCATCAACTGATTAAATATAACTTTTGTTTTGTGTGTTTTTGTTTAAAGGCAACTTATTTAATATTACTGTTGAGTCTTTAACATTGAACTCATAGTCACCAGCATTATAACTCATGCCCACACAAAGCTTATCCAACACTTGTATTTCCTCTGTAAGCATATTATAGTGTTCTTTTTTTATTTTTTAAGATTTTTAAAATTTATTTATTTGAAAGAGAGAGAGAGCAGAGTGAGCAAGAGAGAGAGCACGAGTTGGGGATGAGGGGCAGAGGGAGAAGGAGAAGCAGGCTCCTCGCTGAGCAGGAGACCAATGCGGGGCTGGGATCATGACCTGAGCCAAAGTCAGAGGCTTAACCATCTGAGCCACATAGGCGCCCCTAAAGATCTTGCCCTTGAGCACCAAACAGCATTTTAGCACTATGTTTTGCAGTCATTTTATTTTATTATTTTATTTTATTTTTTAAGTTATTTATTTATTTATTTGACAGAGAGAGAGAGAGACAAGGAGGGAGGTAACACAAGCAGGGGGAGTTGGAGAGGGAGAGCGGGCTTCCCGCTGAGTAGGTAGCCTTATACGCGGCTCCATCCCTGGGATCATAAGGAGCCAAAGGAAGACACTTAAGTACTGAGCCACCCAGGTACCCCATCTCTGTGGTCATTTTAAAGAGCAAAGTCACAGATACAAAAATGTGAAAATCTTGACACTAAACAGACTGCAAAAAAGACATTTTCTTGTGTACATTTCACAGTCTGAGCTGAAACAAGGAGTCCAAGTGTTACCTTGTTTGACCTCTACTAGGAAAGTGCATACTGTGTTACTAAGATTTTTCATTGCTTTGCATATATCCACAAATGACCATGAGAACACCATGGGTAGTGATTTGGAAGTAAAGATAAATGTTAGCAAGTAGGTAAATTTGCAAATACAGAATCCACAAATAAAGAGAATTGACTGTATGTGCTGGGAAAAGGAAAACTTTGAAACTATCAGTGAGTCTAAGGTTAAAGCACAAGAATTATTAGTAAATATTTTGAGATAAATGAAAACAAAAGCAATCTATTAAAATTTATTAAATGCTGATAGATCAGTGATTGAAGTAAATTCATATCTATAAATATGTATATTAAGAAAGATTCAAATCAGCATCCTAGATTTTCATATAAGGAAACTAGATAAAGAATACTCAATTAAAATCAAAGGAAGCAGAACAAAGGGAGCAATAAAGATTAGAGCAGAAAAATATAAAATAGAAGATAAAAACAATTCATAATATGAATAAAATCCAAGTTGATTCTTTGAAAGTTCAGCTAAATTGAAATCCCGTTGGGAAGTCTCATCAAGCAAAGAGAAGATGCAGATTGCTAAAATCATGAATGAAAGAGAGGACATAATTCCTGATGAAATAAATTTTGAAAAGATAAAAAGAAAATAAAGGAACAACTTTATGCCAACCCCAACTAGGTAGCTTAGATGAAAGGATGAAATTTATAGAAAAATACATACTCCCGAATATGACTCTAGGAGAAATAGTAAATTGATTAGACCTATTGAAATTAGAGATTGAATTAATAGTTTGAGAACTTCATTAATACAAAATGATTTCACCAATGAAAAAAATACTAACCATATCATTATGCAAAATATTGTATTATTTAATAGTATTAATATTATTAATACTTATACAAATTAAATCCATCAATCTTTTAAAAGAATTATGAACCATGACCAAGTGAGATTTACTACAAGAATTCATGATTGGTTTATCATCCCCAGAATAATCAATGTGGTACACCACATTAATAGAATTTAAAATACATGTATTGTCTCAGTAAATACAGAATACAGAAATTTCATTAGCCCATCACCCTTTCATAGTAAAAACACTTAGTGTAAGAAGAGAAGGGAAATTCAATCTAATAAAGAACAGCTGTGTGCAACCCACAGTAAACATCATACTTAATAATAAGAATAAATGTTTTTCTGCTAAGATCAGAACAAGAAAAGGAAGTCTGCCTTACTACTCCTACTCAACATTGTACCAGATGGTCTAGACAGGACAATCAGGCAATAAAAAGAAATAAAACTATCTCAATTCACACATGCTGATGTTGCATATTGAGAATAATAAGGAATCCTCTGAATACCATTTTCACTAATAAATAATTTTAGCAATGTTGTAGTATACAAAATCAACATACAAAAATATCAATTATATTTGTATATATAAGCTAGAACAATTTCCAAAAGAAATTAAGAAAATAATTCTATTTACAATAACATTTAAATGAATGAAATAAGAAAATACCATCAAAAGAAATGCAAACTTGTATACTGGAAATAAGTAACATTGTTATAAGAAATTTAAAAGATTTGCATAGAAGGAAAGATGTCCTATACTCATTAATTGAAAGGCAATATTGTGAAAAAAGCAATTTATTCCTGAACAACAGATTCAACAAAAACCCTTTCAAAAAAGCCAACATTTTTTAATCATGGAAATTGACAACCTAATCTTAAAATTTTATGACAATGCAAGGTATCCAGAACAACCAAAACAGTTGAGAAAGAATGAAATTGAACAACACGTACTTCTTAATTTCAAAACTTATTACAGAGCTATGGTAAACAAGACAGTATATTGACAACTCTGGCAGAAGAATAGACATAGTGCAATAAGAATCAACATTCCAAAACAACCTTCTCTCTTATAGTCAATTGATTTTGGAAAGTCTGCCAAGGCAATGCAATGAAGAAAAAATAATCTCTGTGTGTGTGTGTATCCATAATGTGTGTGAGTGCATATATATATTTTCTATTTAATTAAAACTAAAAATTTTGCATCAAGAGACCCTCAAAAGCCATAAACAATTCACAAATGGGAAAAAATATTGTTCCTTGATTCTTTGTTACTCAAATTTAGGTTCTGTGTCTTCTAAAGTAAGAACACAAACTGGAAAAAATATTGACATTTTGCATTGAAAGCAACATGCTTATGGAAAATTGCACTTGAAATGCTCATAATAGAGTGCTTTTAACAAAAATCAAATTCTATTGAATTTTCACAAGACCACAGCCATAGATATTTCATAATTAACATTTCTGTTTTTCTGAATCTTCCTGATTTTGCACAGTGATGAGTGATAGGGTGTATAAGCAGACACTGTGTTACATTTTAGACTGGACATCTCTTTATACTTAGACTGAAGGTAATAAAGCATTGACTTTTTCTGTCAGATTTATTATTTATTATTGTAAAACTGTAACAACACATATAAATAGTAATGTAATCATTATCAAAATCTTTATTGTGGAATATAAATTCATAAGTACTTATAAAGATAATACAGAGATATTCTGTATACTCTTCATCCTGTTTCACCCAATGGTTATATCTTATGTAGCTGTAGTATGATATAAAAAATAGGAATATGACATCAATGCAATATGTGTATAGTCCCATGTCAATGCTAACATGTGTGCATTTGTGGAACCATTTCCATGATGAAGAAACAGGACTTCCTTTATCATGTTGATCCATCTATCACTTCTACCATTTCTAAATCATAGCAATAATTAATCCACTTTTTAATTTCCATAATTTTGTCATTTTGAGATTATTATGTAAAATAAATTATGCAGTATGTGACATTCTGAGCTTTACTTTTTTCACTCAGCATAATGGCCTTGAGATTTGTCTAAATTGCTCTGTATATCATCAATTGTTCTTTTTTGTTGCAGAGTAATATTCCATGATTTGGATATATGTTTACCCATTTACCTGTTCAGGGACGTTTGCTAGTTTCCAGTGTTTAGTTATTGCAAATAACTAAAGCTGTTATGAACAATAATGTGCATGGATATGAGATTCCATTTCTCTGGGATAAATGCCCAGAAGCACAGTTGTTTTGTGGTATGGAAAATGTTTGTTCAGTTTTGAAGAAAATGCCAAATTATTTTTCAGAGTGATTATTAATGTTTTACATTTTCAATAGTAATGTATGAGGAATCCAGTTTCCTCATCAGCATTTGAAGTAGTTACTACTTTTTATTTTAGTGGTTCTTATCATACTGTTAATTTTCATTTTCCTAATGGCTAACAATGATGAACAACTTTTCATGTGCCTGTTTTCTATCTATATATTCCCTTTAGTGAAATGTCTATTTTTATCCACTTTTCAATTATATATTTTATTTGTTTTACTATTGAGTTTTTGAGTTGTTGTTTTTTTTTAAGATTTTATTTATTTATTTGAGGGAGAGAGAGAGAGCACGTGCAAGAACAGGGAGGTGAAGGGGGAAAAGAAGCACACTCTCCATTGAGCAGGGATCCAACACGGTGCTTGATTCCAGGACCCTAAGATCATGACCTGAGCTGAAGACAGACACACTAAGCCACACAGGTGCCCCTTATGAGTTCTTTATATATTCTATATGTGAGGCTTTGTTAGATATGTTGTTTGCAAATATTTTCTTCTAATTCTTCCAAAGCTTATCTTTCATCTCTTAATGCAGAGAAAGTTTTAAAATTTTGATAAACCCCACTTATCAATTATGTCTTTTATAGATTATGCTTTTGATGTCATGTCGGGAATTCTTCATCAAGCCCCAGGTGTCAAAGATTTTTCTCCTACACTATCTTCAAAAAGGTCTGTAGGCTAGGGGAACCTGGGTGGCACAGTCAGTTAAGGGTCTGGATCTTGGTTTTGGCTCAGGTGGTGATCTCAGGGTCATGAGACTGAGACCCACATTTGCTTTACACTGAGCAGGGAGCCTGCTAAAGTTTCTGTCTCCGTCTCACCCATGCACACACATTATCTTTCTCTCTCTCACCAAAAAAAAAAAAAAAAAAAAAAAAAAAAAAAAATTTTTAAAGTTCTGTAGGTTTGCCTTTAAATATATAACACATCTGAGTTCATTTTTTCCTGTAAGCTGTGGGATTTAAGAAAACAGATGTTTTGTCCAAAGATGCCAGTTATTTCAGCAACCTTTGTTGTAAAGACTATTTAAAGACTATTGGATTGTTTTTACAGTTTTGTCAAAAATCAGTTAGTCATACTTGCATGGTGTTATTTCTTGTTTTATTTACCTCTTTATCAATATCATATAATTCTGAATACATTAACTATATAATAATACTTTAAATGAAGAAAAGTGATTTCTTCTATTTTATTCTTATTTTTCAGAATTGCTTTAGCTATTCTAGCCCCTTTGTCTTTCCATAGACATTTTCTAATTACTTTATCTGTATCTATGAATAATCTCATTGGTATTTTGATAAGGATGTCATAAAACAGTCAATCTGAAAAGAATTTGCATCTTATGCTATGTTGATTTCTTAAAGCAATGGAAACTGGATACTTTTCTCTTTTTTTAAAATCTTTTTGATTGAATTATTCTGCATTGTGTACTTTTCACCAAACAAATTCCATGCATGTTTTGTTAGATTTACAATTAGGAAAATCATTTTGCAAGAAAATGTCATTGGTATTGCTTTTTAAAATTTTGTTTTTCAAATATTGTTACAAGTGGAAATATAATTAATGTTTTTATATTTACATTTTATCCAAAACCAGCATAAATACACCTATTAGTTCTAGGTGTTTTTTGTCTTTGTTTTTAAGATTCCTTGAAATCTACATAGATCATCAACACTTGAGAATTACGGGAAGATATATTTCTTTTTTTATTTGCATCACATTGCTTTCATTTTCTTGCCTATTGTTTTGGCTACATATGTAAATACTATATCACTATCACTATATCATAGTCACTATGGACATTCTCTTCCTTCTTTATTTTAGGGGAAAGCATTTAGTCTTTCACCATTAAGTGTGTTGTGAGCTTAGGGCTTTAACAGAAGTTTTCTCAGGTTGAGTTCTCCTTTATTTCTGTTTTCCTGAAAGTTTTCATTATGAATCGGTGTCAGTTAACATGACCATGTAAATTTTTTAGCTTCTTAATAAGATGAGATGTAATAATTGGTTTTGAAATGTTGAACCAATCTTACATTCTTAGAATAAACCTTACCTGATAATAATGTGTAATTCTTTACATATAGTGATGAACCATGTTTGTAAAATTTTAAGAATTTTTGCTTTTATGTTCATGAGAGATACTGGTTTATAAGGTTTTTTGGTGTTTTTGTTTGTCTGTTTGTTTTTGATGCTACCTTTGCCTGGTTTTTATATCAGGATAAAACTTGTCTTATAAAATGAGTTTGGAATGTTTCCTTCTCTTCTATTTTCTGGAAGATATCATGTAGAATTGTTGATTCTTCTTTAAAGATTTGGTAGAATTCTCTAGTGGAAATATTTGGGCTGGGAGGTTTCCTTTTTGAGATTTTTAAAAATTATTATTTCAATTTACTTAGTAGATAGATATTCAAATTATCTAGTATTCTCAAATGAGTTGTGATCATTTTTATTTTTTTAAGGACTTGGTCAATTCTATCTTAATTGTCAAATTTATTTGTGTCAGTTTTCTTATAGTATTTCCATAGTCCTTCTTTCTTTTTTTTTTTTTTTTGTAAGATTTTATTTATTTGACAGAGAGAGAGATCACAAGTGGGCAGAGAAGCAGGCAGAGATAGAGGAAAAAGCAGGCTCCTCACCGAGCAGAGAGCCCAATGTGGGGCGATCATGACCTGAGCTGAAGGCAGAGGCTTTAACCCACTGAGCCCCCCAGGCGCCCCATAGTCCTTATTTCATTATTTCACTTTGAATTTCACTTCTTTATTTCACCTAATTTTAGTATTTCACTTTGAAGTTCTGCAAATTTTATAATGATATCTCTCATTCCTGTGAGTAATTCATGCTGCTTCTCTATTTTTTTGTTAGTCTTGGTAAAGACATTTCAAAAAACCGAAATTATTTTCTCATTGATCCTCTTAGCATTTTAGAATCAATTACATGAATTCTGGTCTTAACTTTATTAATTTGCTTCTTTCTGGTTGCTTTAGTTTTATGTTGCCCTTCTTTTTCTAATTTCACAAGATTGTATTTTAAGATCACTGATTTGACAGTTCTTTATTTATAACCCAAATATTCAATTCCAAAATTTCCTTCTTATCACAGCATTTACTACATTCCACAAATTTTGATAAATTGCATTTCTATTTTAATGAAAATCAATGTGTTTTTAATTTCCTTAAAGTTTTTCTTCTTGATCAATGGAATTCTTTAGAAGTAAAATGTTTATAAAGTATAAGTATTTTAGGATTTTCCCATTATCTTTCTAGAATTGATTTCTTATCTGATCTACTTGCTCAAAGATCATACTTTATATGATTTCACTTTTTTAAAAATTAGTTGACATATTCTTTATTGCTCAAGATATAACCCTTTTACAACTTGGCAAGAGTGGGAATCTAGATCTTTGCTGGTGGGAGTGGGAGTAAGGCCAGTTTTTCTGTAGCATTAGTCCAGAGTAGAGTAATTAATGAGTAGACTGCCCCTTTTCAGATCATATGGCTAGATAGAGTTGTCTATTGTTTTGTTTTGTTTGTTTTTTCCATTTGTTTGTTTTGTCTGTAATCATTGGTGTTTCTGGGCCCAAGCTCTCTACTTTCTTGTTTGGAATATATGATTTAAAAAGAAAAAATGAGCTTTTACCATATTATTCATCAGGTCCTGAGGTCGCTGGATCCCTAGTTTATCTGCCTTCTCCACTCCTTTCAAAATGTCCTTTTGTTTGTTTTACAAGTCATTTCCAGAGTTTTTATTACACTTAGGAGAAATAAAGAAATCATTCTAAAAGTAGAAGTATATTTTTAAAGTACTATTAATACCACATCTAAAGAAATATAATTGTCATAGTGAGTCAGCTTCTTAGTTAATCACCTTTCATAACTGCAATGAAATAATGACAGACATATAACAAAAATTTGACAATGAAAATTTAATTATGGATATGGCTCTTATTATGGCAATAACTAGCAAGGAGATTGAATTAGTGATCAAAAACTTTCCAATAAAGAAAAACCCAGAATCAAAAGGATACATAGGTCAATAATTAATAAACATTCAAAGAAGAATTAATACTGATATTTTTAAAACTCTTATAAAAGATAGAAGAGGAAACACTCTCAGAATGATTGTATGAAGGTAGAATTACCCTGATTTCAATGCCAGACAAAGATTTAAAAAAAAAAAAAGTAAACTACAGGCCAATATCCTTAATGAACATTGATACAAAAATCCTCAGTGAAATACTAGGAAATCAGAATCAACAGCACATTAAAAAGATCATAAGTTGGATTTATTACTGTGATGCATGAATGATTTAACACACAAAAATCAATATGATATACCACATTAGCAGAATAAAATATAAAAATCACATGATCATCTCAGTAGATGCAGAAAACCATTTGACAATCTTCAGACTCTTTTCATTATAAAAACTGGCCCAAAAAATAGTATGAAAGGAACCAACATCAACGTAATAAGGCCAAATTTGAAAAACCCACAGCTAACATCTTACTGAATACGGAAAAACTGAAAACTCCACAAAAAGTCATTAAAACTAATAAATTCAGTGAATTTGTTGAATACAGAATTGACATAAAAATCAGTGGCATAAGTATATACTAATAAGAAGTTATCTGAAAGAGGAATTAGGAAAACAATCCTATTCACAGCAGCAACAAAAATAATACATTACTTAGGAATTAACTTAAAAGAGATGAAAGACTTATACACTGAAGTTTCTAAAACACTGATGAAGGAAATCACAAAAGGAAAGATATCCTGTGTTTCTATGTTTATGAAAAGGAATGATTAATATTGTTTAAATAGTCATATTACCCAAAATGATCTGTAGATTCAATGAGATACCTATACAAATCACAGTGATGTTTTTTACAGAAAGATAAAAAATCTTAAATTCATATGAAATCATAAGACTCCAAATAGCCAAAGCAATCTTAAGTAAAAAAAAAGCTGTAGGATCCCATTTTCCAACTTTAAATTATGTTACAAAGCTATAGGAACCAAAACAAAGCTATAGGAACCAAACCATATATATACATACATATATGTATGTATATATATGCATGCATGTGTACACACACACACAGGCACATAAATGTAAACATATAGACCAATGAATAGGATACATATTCCAGAAATAAACCCACATATTTATTCACCTGCTTATTGACAAGTGTTCCATGAACAGCAAGGTAAGTATAGGTTCTTCAACAAGTAATGATGGGAAAACCATATATCTGTATGCAAAACAATAAAGTTGGATCACTAACACACAACATACATAAAAATCAACACAAAATGGATTAAAGACTTAAATGTAAGACCTGAAATATAAAACTCCTAAAAGAAAACATAAGCAAAGACCTTCTTGAAATTAGTCTTGGCAAAAATTTTTTGGCTAGGACATCCAAAACATAGGCAACAAAAGCCAGAAGAGACAAGGGGACCACATCAAACTAGAAAGTATCTGTACAACAAAGAAAATAATCAAGAAAATGAAATGCAATCTACAGAAAAAGAAAATTATTTGCAAATGATGTATCTAACAGTGGATTAACATCCAAAATACAGAAGTAACTAATACAACTCAATACCAAAAATACAAATAACTCTATTTAAAAATGGGCAAAATGTCCTAATAGACAGAAAAGAAGAAATTTAAATGACTAACAATTATATGAAAAGGTGCTCAACATCACTAATTATTAGGGACATATAAACCAAAATCTTTTTTTTTTTTTAAGATTTTGTTTATTTATATGGCAGACAGAGATCACAAGCAGGCAGAGAGGCAGGCAGAGAGAGAGGAGGAAGCAGGCTCCCTGATGAGCAGAAAGCCTGATGCAGGGTTTGATCCCAGGACCCTGAGAATATGACCTGGGCTGAAGGCAGAGACTTTAACCCACTGAGCCACCCAGGTGCCCCTAAACCAAAATCTTAATGAGATATCACCTCACACCTATTAGAATGGCTATTATCAAAAAGACAAAAGATAATAATGTTGGCAAAAAGGTGGAGAAAAGGGAACCTTTGTGCCCTGCTGGGGGCAATGTAATTTGGGACAGACAATATGGGAAACAATATGGACATTTCTCAAAAAATTAAATAGAATTATCATATTATCCAACAATCCCAATCTTGGGTATATTTCCAAATGAAATGAAATGAACTGAGTGAAAATATGTCTGCACTCTCATGTTCATTGCAGCATTATTCACAGTAGTCAAGATATAGAATAAACCTTACTGTCCTTTGACAGATGAATGGATAAAGAAAATGTTATACACACACATAATGAAATGTTATTTACGCTAATAAAAAAGAGCATCTTGTCATTTGTGATATGGGTGGAACTGAAGGATATTATGCTAAGTAAAATAAGCAAGACACAGGAAAAAAAAAATACTGCCTGATCTAACTCACATGTGGCATCTACAATAGTCAAATCCTGAAGCACAAAGTAGAATTGTGATTGCCAGAGGTTTGGGGGAGGGAAAACGAGATGATGTTAGTCAAAAGGTATAAAATTTCAGTCATATAAGATGAATAATGATCTATTATATAATGTGATTGATGATAGTTGACAACACTGTTTAGAATAATTAAAATAAAATTTCTCCCCACCCCCAAACACAATGGTAGTTATGTAGAAGTGATGATATGCTAATTACCTTGATTTTGACATTCTTTTCACAATGTATACATGTATCAAAACATCAATTCATATCTTAAATACATATAATTTTATATGCCAAAGATATCATGATAAAACTACTAGAAATAAAAAAGAAGGTTACCCCAGCATTTAAACTATGGGTCAAAAAAAATTAAATATGGAAGCTGTTACAGTGTTTCTTTTCTCTTGAAAATGGTTTAAAAGTGATAAAAATGGTTTAGACAGTAGATGCATATCTTTTCATATACAATAATAAGTAATTGCTAATAAAACATGCTTTAACTTAATAATATTATGTACATTCCTAGTTACAAGACAAATGCATTATAACCAGAGCTTATTTAACAATTTGTTTGGGGAACATGATTGAGTTGCCACAAGTATTACAAAATTAAAAGTTCTATATAGCATTTAACTTTTTGGTTGTGAAAAGTTCTCAGAAATATTGAAAAAAGTCATGTAGATTTACCTAGGAGTTGGGGAATTTACTTTTTTACGTTTTTGTTTTTGTTATTTTTTTTATGGGTATATGAGAACAATGTCATATTACAAAACCCCATTATACTTTTTTCTCTGAAAACAGAAATAAATTCTCATAAATTCTCACTTCATTACTCAGAAAGCTTAATAAATTTGCCATCTGTTTTCCAGAGCCTCATTAAACTTCTCAGAACTTTCCTAGTAGAACAGGGAAATGGTTCCCAGTTGAAGTAATGAGCAAATTGTAGCTATTGAACAATTTACCAAAAATCTCATTTTATCGCTATTGGGAACTTTAAAAAAGTGGCTTATATCTGTTGTAAATATGACACTAGTATATGAAGGATTACTAACATTTTCTTATAGTCATTCCTACTAAATTTTCTAACCATATATATTTTCCTTTACTACTTCTAATATCTTGTTTTTGTATTTATGTACATGTATTTTTAAAATTATAATTTGATATAATATGGCCAGACAATCCTCTGACTTCAAAACAGGTTGTCTTTGAAAAACATCAATGAGGCTTTATTCGTTGAACTCAGTAACAATTTCCCTCAAAAGAAACACTTAAAATATTGCCTAAATTAGTCTGTACAGCATATTAATCCTAAGTTGCTAAACTTGAGATCTGGAAGCCATGGTAGTGCTTTTTTTGCACAGTATAATAAAATAAAGAAAAAAAGCAATTGCTTTTCTATTTAGTGGAACAGTGCAGAGTATAGAAACTCATTTCCATTGATTTGCTCATTGGAGTCTTTTCCCCCAAACCATTTCCTGCCCCCAGTTTCCACAATCTCAGAGGCACTATGCTGCTGGAGGATAACTTTTCACAAATGTTAGGTTTAGTAAGACTTAAATAAAAAAATCAAGAATTGACTTCCAGCAATGCCACTTTTAGCTAATCTGTATATATCTTCATTTTCTCATTATAAATTGTGGATAAAAGTCCTGTCTTAAAAGATTTGTGTAGGGACAACATATTTTGTGGTTTGATGGTAAAGATTGAATATATAACACAATAGATGGAATATTTTGTATGCTCAGTGTCTGCCAAAGATGCTACTTAAGAATTCATGGTGTGCTGGTTTTCTTTTTGGAGAATGACTGGCAATTTAAGTGAATTTATATTTATATTTAGCACTGAGTTCTCATAGATGAGGAAGTTAAATATTCACACACTTGGGTAGGTATTTGAGATGAAGGAATTCCCTCTGCTTTAGAAATGAAGGAGCATCTTCCTATTCTGCTTTTCACAATTTCTGACTTTTTTTTTTTTTTTTTGGCATCTGGAATGAAAGATTTTATAAAATTCCAAGATTCTCTTCCTTTCACTGCAAATTATTGACAACACCAGCTGTTTAGACCATGGACAAAAACAAATGAGGCTAGGGCAGGGATACCTACATAGTAGTGCTGGTCCTGCATCCATCCATGTTTTGTAGTGCTTCATACTGTAAAAGAAACTGAAGCATCAGTAGATTGATCAGGGGAAAATTGAAGTCATTTGTGTGTGTGTACATAATTTATATACCCCTTGTTTTATCTGAAATGTTTTTTCAAACTACTGATTGGATTATGAAAAGAAATATGTGGTAAAGGAGATACCTGGGCTTATGCTTCTACTTTTAAAAGAACTTCTAAACTCCTGGGAATCACTGAGGATTCCAAACCATTTTTATTTCCTATTGAGATTTCTTTTTCTTTGTACATAATTTATTTTTCAAGTCTTCTATTTTCTCTTTAGGCATATTGAACTTGGTCATGTGTGCTAGGAGTCAAAAACACTTCTTAACTTGCTAACCTATAAATTTAAATTGACATCTTTAATGTAAAACAAATACATTAACTGCCTCTAAAATAAGTAACTGTCAAGGGGAAATGTTCATGGTGTGATATATTTGTTTTCCATTTTGCCAAAAGTCACCATTTACTTATAGAAGGAAAGTTCCTAGATTTTTATTTTATTGATGTAAGTAAAAACATTTTGAAAATCAAAATTTTAATAATAAAGTTACACATGGGGTACCTGGGTGGCTCAGTGGGTTAAGGCTCTGCCTTCCACTCAGGTCATGATCTCAGGGTCCTGGGATCGAGTCCCACATTGGGCTCTCTGCTTGGCGGGGAGCCTGCTTCCCCCTGTCTCTCTGCCTGCCTCTCTGCCTACTTGTGATCTCCCTCTGTCTGTCAAATAAATAAATAAAATCTTAAAAAAAAAAAAAAGATACACGTGAAAGCATTTTCTAGGCAGTAAAATAACTTAAAATAGTGTATAGTAACCAGGTACTGTATTGTCTTCTCTTAATAAGGAAATAGATCAAAAATTATAATAATCATGAAATCATTTGAAAATGGGAAAAATTGAATTTTGATCTGAAAAATTATTTGATTGTGAAAACAGGTGCTATATAATTGTTCATAATATGTACATATTTAGAGTCTTTTAGATTTTCATTATGATCAACTGTTTAAATTGTCCCGTATGAGTTTCTTAAGTGCATAAGTCATGTTTTCTTCAAATTTATGGTCCCAGTGAATATCAATACATCATCTGGTATGTTGTTATTCACTGAATAACTTAATTTTAGAGAAATGGTATAAATGTGGTAATAACATATATCAGTATCTTATTCTTTTAATTAACTTAAGGAATGACACAAGATATTACTAAATAAGATTCTATTACATCAAGATCCTAGAAGTACTTAAGCCTTTGAAAATAAGCAGATTAATATAGATTGACAATTAAATGAGTTTTTATTTTTATTCACCAAGCCTTATAATTAAAAGTCAGGAAACCAAGATAATTAATAAATCAATAATCCAAACCACATAAAAATTGCAAATCACTGTACTTTAAAACATCTTATAAAATCAAATATAAATGTGGGTTGGATTTCTAGAATGGGAAAATAAAACCTTCTAAAATGGCACTTCTCTGGAAAAATAATGAAAAATCAGTCAAAATTATCAGGATTAAATTTTTCAGAACTTTAAAGTAACCATATGTTTGCAATAACTGTAAAGTATTCATTACAGACAAAGCAAACATAAAACAAACAGCTTAGAAAACTTGACAGCTATGAAAAACAGTACCCCTGAAGCCACTGGAGAGTACAGACTGGGCTTAGAGTCTCTCAAAAAGCCTATCCCAGGAAAATTGTAATTATTTGATCTTATTTGATCTATCGGGAAGCTCCATGGAAAAGCACATTTGTAGTACTTTTCATAACTTGACATGACTCAAACCATGTTCATTGAGAAAACCCAACACCAAGGAATTTATTGGTATTTATTGAAAACAATCAGAAGCACATTATAATTACCTGAGTTGGTGATTTTAGTAGTGGCAAACAAAAAGCTAAGGAAACCTTAAAACTAAGATCTGAGGAATAAGGGGCATTGAAAAACTCTAATTATCTTCCTGAGAACTATAATGACATATGGTTAGGCAAAGCTGTGTGCATGACCTAATGTCTCAGCCCTGTTGAGTCAGACTATTATAACACTGGACCACTAAGAGACTTTATTGGCAATGGTGATGGGAAATACAGTCTTTAGAGAATTATGAATTATATCAGGAAAGTCACTAAAAAACAAAAAAAAAAAAATGAAAAGGAAGGAAGGATGAACAATAACAAACTATCAAACTGCCTCAGATACCAGGGAAGGATGAGAATCTTTTTTCCAAAGTACGTTATTGAAATGTCCAGTTTTAAATAAAAATTATGATACATTTAAAGAATCAAGAAATTGTGGCACTTATATAAGAAAATTAACTATTAGTAAGAACTTTCCCTGAGGAAATCCAGCTATTGGACTTAATAGACAAAAATTTAGAATTATCTACTGCATACATGTTCAAAAGGCTAATGGAAACCATGCTCAAAGAATTAAAATAAAATGTGATGTGTCTCATGAAATGGAAAATGTCAAAAAAGACATAGAAATAATAAAGAGAATCAAATCAATTTTTATCATGTAAAAGTGCAATAACAAATAAAGAATTTCCTTGGAGGTATTAAACAAAAGATTTGAACTTGAACAGAGAATGAGAGAACTTGAAGAGTTCAATATACGTCAATCTCACTAAATCAACTGAGATTATCCAATCTAGGGAACAGAAAATGAGAAAATGAGTAAAAATGAACAGATCCTCAGAAACTTAAATGTGTGACAGCATCAATCACATACATAATGGGAATCTAAGGAAAGCGGGGATAAAGGGGGAAGAATGACTATTTGAAGAAGTAAAACAGCTGAAAACTTCTCAAATATGATGAAAAGCATTAACCTCCAAATCCCGGAAATTCAGTGAATTCCAAGTATGATAAACCCACAGAGAAACAAACATCGTGATTGAACTTTGAAAAGCCCAAGTAAAGAATTTTGAAAGCAGCAAGAGAATGATTCCAACAGTACTTGGGATCACTAATAAGGGTAACAGCTGATTTCTAAAAGTAAGCGAGAGAGACCACATGGCACTAGAATAACATATTTAAGTCCTGAAACGAAGATTAGCAAACAAGAGTCCTTTATATAGCCAAATTTCCCTTCAAAAATGAAGAGGAAATTAATTAAATCTTTACTAGATTAAGCAACAACAACAGAGTTTGTCACTAGTAGATCTACACTATAGGAAATGTTCTTCAGAATAAAATAAAAGAATAGTAACTTGAATCAACATGAAGAAATCAAGCATACTTTTAAAGCTAATTCCATAATTAAATATAATTGACAGTATAAATACATTTTGTTTGTAATTCTTCTATTCTTCTTACTGATTTAAAAGATCACTGCATAGGGGCTCCTGGGTGGCTCAGTGGGTTAGGCCGCTGCCTTCAGCTCAGGTCATGATCTCAGGGTCCTGGGATCCAGTCCCAGGTCGGGCTCTCTGCTCAGCGGGGAGCCTGATGCTCTCTCTCTCTCTCTCTCTGCCTGCCTCTCTGTCTACTTGTGATCTCTCTGTGTCAAATAAATAAATAAATAAAATCTTTAAAAAAAAAGATCACTGCATAAAATAAAAATTATAAAACTGTCACTGGGTTTACAATTTACAAAGCTGTAATATGTAAGACAATAGCATAAAGGAAGGGGGAGACACCAGAGGTATATTGGAACAAATTTTTAAATACTATTGAATTAAATTGGTATTGATCCAAACCAGATTGTTCTAAATTGTTAATTGTATTCTCCAGAATAAAAGATAACTAAATATATAGTAAAATAACAAGTGAATTAAAATTATATATGCATACACACATAAAAGAAGGCAGTGATAGAGGAATAAAAGAATAAAATATATTGTAAACAAATAGCAAATGATAGACATAAATTATACTTTATGTATAATACATTTAAAGTAAATATACATATATTTTTTATTCATTTTTTTTAATTTATTTTCAGCATAACAGTATTCATTGTTTTTGTACCACACCCAGTGCTCCATGCAGTCCATGCCCTCTCTAATACCCACCACCTGGTTCCCCCAACCTCCCACCCCCCCACCTCTTCAAACCCTTCAGATTGTTTTTCAGAGACCATAGTCTCTCATTGTTCACCTCCCCTTCCAATTTCCCCCAACTCCCTTCTCCTAACTCCCCATGTCCTCCATGCTATTTGTTATGCTCCACAGATAAGTGAAACCATATGATAATTGACTCTCTCTGCTTGACTTATTTCACTCAGCATCATCTCTTCCAGTCCCGACCAGGTTGCTACAAAAGTTGGGTATTCATCCTTTCTGATGGAGGCATAATACTCCATAGTGTATATGGACCACATCTTCCTTATCCATTCTTCCATTGAAGGGCATCTTGGTTCTTTCCACAGTTTGGCACCGTGGCCGTTGCTGCTATAAACATTGGGGTACAGATGGCCCTTTTTTTCACTACATCTGTATCTTTGGGGTAAATACCCAGTAGTGCAATTGCAGGGTCATAGGGTAGTTCTAGTTTTAATTTCTTAAGGAATCTCCACACTGTTCTCCAAAGAGGCTACACCAACTTACATTCCCACCCCTTTCTCCACATCCCCTCCAACACATGTTGTTTTCCTGTCTTGCTAATTTTGGCCATTCTAACTGGTGTAAGTTGATATCTCAATGTGGTTTTAATTTGAATCTCCCTGATGGCTAGTGATGATGAACATTTTTTCATGTGTCTGATAGCCATTTGTATGTCTTCATTGGAGAAGTGTCTGTTCATATCTTCTGCCCATTTTTTGATATGATTCTCTGTTTTGTGTGTGTTGAGTTTGAGGAGTTCTTTATAGATCCTGGATATCAATCTTTTGTCTGTACTGTCATTTGCAAATATCTTCTCCCATTCCGTGGGTTGCCTCTTTGTTTTCTTGACTGTTTCCTTTGCTGTGCAGAAGCTTTTGATTTTGATGAAGTCCCAAAAGTTTATTTTGGCTTTTGTTTCCTTTGCCTTTGGAGACATATCTTGAAAGAAGTTGCTGTGGCTGATATCGAAGAGATTACTGCCTATGTTCTCCTCTAGGATTCTGATGGATTCCTGTCTCACGTTGAGGTCTTTTATCCATTTTGATTTTATCTTTGTGTACGGTGTAAGAGAATGGTTGAGTTTCATTCTTCTACATATAGCTGCCCAGTTTTCCCAGCACCATTTATTGAAGAAACTGTCTTTTTTCCACTGTATATTTTTTCCTGTTTTGTCAAAGATTAACTGACCATAGAGTTGAGGGTCCATATCTGGGCTCTCTACTCTGTTCCACTGGTCTATGTGTCTGTTTTTATGCCAGTACCATGCTGTCTTGGTGATCACAGCTCTGTAGTAAAGCTTGAAATCAGGTAACATGCTGCCCCCAGTTTTATTTTTGTTTTTCAACATTTCCTTAGCAATTTGGGGTCTCTTCTGGTTCCATACAAATTTTTGGATTATTTGCTCCAGCTCTTTGAAGAATACTGGTGGAATTTTGATTGGAATGGCATTAAAAGTATAGATTGCTCTAGGCAGTATAGACATTTTAACAATGTTTATTCTTCCGATCCAAGAGCATGGAATGGTCTTCCATCTTTTTGTGTCTTCTTCAATTTCATGAGTGTTCTGTAGTTTCTCGAGTACAGATCCTTTACCTCTTTGGTTAGGTTTATTCCCAGGTATCTTATGGTTCTTGTTGCTATAGTAAATGGAATCAATTCTCTAATTTCCCTTTCAGTATTTTCATTGTTAGTGTATAAGAAAGCCACTGATTTCTGTACATTGACTTTGTATCCTGTTGTGTTACTGAATTGTTGTATGAGTCTAGTAGTTTGGGGGTGGAGTCTTTTGGGTTTTCCATATAAAAAATCATGTCATCTGCGAAGAGAGAGAGTTTGACTTCTTCATTGCCAATTTGGATACCTTTTATTTCTCTTTGTTGTCTGATTGCTGTTGCTAGGACGTCTAATACTATGTTGAACAAGAGTGGTGAGAGTGGGCATCCTTGTCGTGTTCCTGATCTCAACGGGAAGGCTGCAAGCTTTTTCCCATTGAGGATGATATTTGCTGTGGGTTTTTCATAGATAGATTTGATGAAGTTCAGGAATGTTTCCTCTATCTCATACTTTGAAGCGTTTTAATCAGGAACGGATGCTGGATTTTGTCAAATGCTTTTTCTGCATCAATTGAGAGGACCATGTGGTTCTTCTCTCTTTTCTTATTAATTTGTTCCATCACATTGATTGATTTGCAAATGTTGAACCATCCTTGTAGCCCAGGAATGAATCCCACCTGGTCATGGTGGATAATCTTTTTAATGTGCTGTTGAATCCTGTTTGCTAGGATCTTGTTGAGAATCTTAGCATCCATATTCATCAGTGATATTGGTCTGAAATTCTCTTTTTGGTAGGGTCTTTGCCTGGTTTGGGGATCAGGGTAATGCTGGCTTCATAGAAAGAGTTGGAAGTTTTCCTTCTGCTTCAATTTTTTGAAACAGCTTCAGGAGAATAGGTGTTATTTCTTCTTTGAAAGTTTGGTAGAATTCCCCAGGGAATCCGTCAGGTCCTGGGCTCTTGTTTTTTGGGAGGTTTTTGATCACTGCTTCAATCTCGTTACTAGATATTGGTCTATTTAGGTTGTCGATTTCTTCCTGGTTCAATTTTGGGAGTTTATAATTTTCCAGGAATGCATCCATTTCATCTAGGTTGCTTAGCTTATTGGCATATAACTGTTCATAATAACTTCTGATGATCGTTTCTACTTCCTTGGTGTTAGTTGTGATATCTCCCTTTTCATTCATAATTTTATGAATTTGGGCTTTCTCTCTTTGGATTAGTGTGGCCAATGGTTTATCGATCTTATTGATTCTTTAAAAAAAACAGCTTCTAGTTTCATTGATACGTTCTACTGTATCTCTGGTTTCTACCTCATTGATCTCAGCTCTAATCTTGATTATTTGCCTTCTTATGTGTGGAGTTGGTTTGATTTGTTGTTGATTCTCTAGTTCTTTAAGGTGTAGAGACAGCTGATGTATTCTGGATTTTTCAAATTTTTTTGAGGGAGGCTTGGATGGCTATGTGTTTCCCCCTTAGGACTGCCTTTGCTGTATCCCATAGGTTTTGGACCAAAGTGTCTTCATTCTCATTGGTTTCCATGAATTGTTTAAGTTCTTCTTTGATCTCCTGGTTGATCCAAGCATTCTTAAGCAAGGTGGTCTTTAGCTTTCAGGTGTTTGAGTTCCTTCTGAACTTTTCCTTGTGATTGAACTCCAATTTCAAAGCATTGTGATCTGGGAATATGCAGGGAATAATCTCAGTCTTTTGGTATCAGTTAAGTCCTGATTTGTGACCCAGTATGTGGTCTATTCTGGAGAAGCTTCCATGTGCACTTGAGAAGAATGAGTATTCTGTTGTTTTATGGTGGAATGTTCTGTATATATCTATGAGGTCCATCTGGTCCAATGTGTCTTTCAATGCTCTTGTTTCTTTATTGATTTTCTGCTTCGATGATCTGTCTATTTCTGAGAGAGGCATGTTAAGATCTCCTACTATTAATGTATTCATATCAATATGACTTTTTATCTTAATTAACAGTTTTCTTATGTAATTGGCTGCTCCCATATTGGGGGCATAGATATTTACCATTGTTAGATCATCTTGGTGGATAGTCCCTTTAAGAGTTATGTAGTGTCTTTCTGTATCTCTGACTAGAGTCTTTAGCTTAAAATCTAATTTATCTGATATGAGAATCACTACCCCGGCCTTCTTTTGAGGCCCATTGGCATGAAAGATGCTTCTCCATCCCTTCACTTTCAGTCTGGGTGTATCTTTAGGTTCAAAATGGGTCTCTTGTAGACAACATATGGATGGGTCCTGTCATTTTATACAATCTGCAACCCTGTTTCATTTTATGGGCGCATTTAGGCCATTCACATTGAGAGTGATTATTGATAGATACATTTTTATTGACATCGTGTTACCTTTGAAGTCTTTCTTTCTGTAGATTGTCTCTATATTTCTATTCAATGCTATTCGTAGGATTTTTCCTCTTTTAGAGAACCCCCCTTAATATTTCCTGAAGTGTTGGCTTGGTGGTTGCATAGTCTTTTAAGCCTTGCCGGTCTTGGAAACTCTTTATCTCTCCATCCATTTTGAATGTCAGTCTTGCTGGATAAAGTATTCTTGGCTGCATGTTCTTCTCATTTAGTGCCCTGAATATATCTTGCCAGCCCTTTCTGGCTTGCCAGGTCTCTGTGGACAGGTCTGACATTATTCTGATGGGTTTTCCTCTGTAAGTAAGGAGCCTCTTTGTCCTAGCGACTTTCAAGAGATTGTAACTACAATTATGATTCCTCAATTTGACTACGAGGTGCCTTGATGTTTTTCTGGAATCTATAATCTTGGGTGGAGACCGTTCGGCCTCTAGTACATGAACACTGGTTCCATTCACGAGATTGAGAAAATTTTCATGAAGAACTTGTTCCGCTATATCTTCTAGACTTCTTTCTTTCTCCTCCCCTTCAGGGATTCCAGTAATTCTGACAGTGGAACATTTCTTGGCGTCATTTATTTCCCTGATTCTGTTTTCATGGTTTTTAAGCTGTTTGTTCCAGGCTTCCTCTTGATCCTTTCTCTCTATCTGTTTGTCCTCCAGATCACTAATTCTATCTTCTGTTTCAGTTACCCTAGCTTTGAGAGAATTTAGATTAGATTGGAACTCATTGAGAGCATTGTGAACCTCAGCCCTGGTAGCTTTTCGTTCTGCCCTAACATTGTGAACATCCTGTCTGGCTGCTTTCAGCTCGGCCCTAATCAATTCCGTTTGGTCATCCATGGCTTTCTCCAACCTAGCTATTGCCTGGATAATTGTTAGCTTGAATTCTCTTTCTGACATATTGTCTATGTTGATAGCCATTAGCTCTGTTGCAGAAGATCCATCCTCTGTATTTTTCTTCTGTTGGGCATTCCTCCTCCTTCCCACTGGCGTCTTCTGCCCCTGTAGAGATCCAGATGTGTATAATTCTGATCTCAGGCTGATTTCATGGGTGATCAGAGTTCTTTGGTAGGTAATCAGCTCACTTTAAAGTACAGGTTGAAAAGGCGCCTCCTCCTACTTCCCCGCGATCTTGTCCCTCTTAAAGTAAATATATTAAGCATTCCACACAAAAAACAGATTAGAAAAATGAATTAAAAAAAAATTCTTGAGGTGATAACCTCAAGAAAAATGCTTTAGATTTGTAATTAAGCTTTATTAATTAATAAATTAATTTTAACTTATACCATTTTTTTCAGGTTTTAAAACTACATTTTGAGTTAAATCTTATGTGCAGTATAAGATCTCGTCTAGTTTCATTCTTTTGCATATGACAGTTGTTGGGGTCTGTTATCAAAGGAATGAGACTGAGACAAAGTGAAAGTTATGTAAAGCTTTATTCTATGCCAAGCATTAGAAGTTAGACTGACCGGCTAGGGCCACATCCAAAGAGTGCAACCCTGTCCCAATCTCACAGGCTGGTTTTATAGAGCATAACCACAGACCACAAGGTACATGGTTTCTATTGCTAGGGCATTTACTCCCGGAATTGATACCCAGAACCAATACCAGGAACTGCTGGGATGTTTGGAACTGCTGGGGCATGCTTGGGCATTTAGAACTGCTGGGGTGTTTACTCCCGGAATGAAGTCCGTAGATGTAAACAACAATATGGCTACCCAGGTAATATGGAGTCGCTCTGGCTAAGCCGGCCCTAATAGTTAAACAGGTTTTATCATTAAATTGGCCCTAATACCATCCGGTTTCCCCAACACCATTTATGGAAGAAATTGTCCTTCCCTCATTGTATATTCTTGGCCCCTTTGTTTTAAATTAATTAAATATATATATGCTTAATTTTTTTTTTTTTGGATTCTCAATTCTATTGTATTGATGTGTGTGTCTGTTTTCATGCCCATACCACATCATTTTGACAATTATTTCTTTGTAAAAAGTTTGAATTCTGAGAGTGTGATCCTTCAGCTTTGTTCTTTCTAGAGATTGCTTTGGCTATTCAGGTCCTTTGTGGTTCCATAAAAATTTAAGCTCATTTGTCTTATCTTTATCAAAAATACCATTGGAATTTTGATGGGGATTACATTGGGTCTATATATTGCTTTGGGTAGCATGGACTTTTTTTTTTTTTTTTTTTAAGATTTTATGTATTTATTTTCAGAGAGAGAGAGAGCACAAGTTGAGGGGGAGGGACAGTTGGAGAGGGAGGAGCAGACTCTCTACCAAGCAGGGAACACAAGCCAGGCTTGATCTCAGGACCCCAAGATCAAGACCTGAGCCTAAGGCAGACACTTAACTGACTGAGCCACTCAGGTGCCCCATGGACATTTTAACAGTATTAATTCTTCTAATCCATGAGCACAGAATGTCTTTCCATTTATATGTGTCTTCAATTTCTTTCTCTCTGTTTTTTGGTGTCTAATGTACAGGTCATATACCTCAATGGTTATATTCATTCCTAGGTATTTTATTGTTTTTGAGTCAGTTGTAAAAGAGACTGTTTTCTTAATTTCTCTTTCTGACAGTTCTTTTAATAATGAACTACCGTGTATAGAAATGTAGCATATTTCTGTATATATTGATTTTGTACTCTGCAATTTTACTGAATTTGCCTATTGGTTCTAATCTATTTTTGGTAGAGTCTCTAGAATCTTCTTATATAATATCCTGTTATCAGCAATGTCTGGTCTAACATGGTCTAACATCCTTAAGGATGATCCTTCTTTATTGATTTTCTGTCTGGATGATCCATCCATTGATGTAAGTGATGTATTAAAGCCCCCTACTTTCATTGTATTGTTATTTCTTTCTTTAGAGCTTTTAATTTTTTTTAAGATTTTATTTATTTAGTTGAGAAAGAGAGAATGATAGATGGAGAGAGAGAGCATGAGAGGGAGGAGGATCAGAGGGAGAGGCAGACTCCCTACTGAGCAGGATTCAGGACTTGACTCTGGAACTCCAGGATCTTAACCTGAGCGGATCTTAACCTGAGCGGAAGGCAGTTGCTTAACCAACTGAGGTGCCCCATCCCTTTAGATCTTTTAGTATCTGCTGTATATATTTAGGTGCTTCCTAACTTCTTAAATAGTAGATAAATATTATTGATTTCACTTACTGATTCATTTCTCTGCTCATTTAAGAAAGAAAAACAGATTTCTCTAAAAGATTATTATCTAAACTTGCTCTTTTTTTTTTTTTCACTTAATCACTTGTGAACTGATTCCTATGGATCTTTTGCATCCATTTCTCCATTAAACTACTTTGTCAAGGTTAAAAATGTTAAATCCAATAGTCAATTTCCAGTTTTCATTTTACCAGACTCTCTGTTTTATCTATCTCTCTTCCTGTGGCAACTACCACTCTCTTTTCTTTGCTGGTTCTTCCCTATCTTTCCTAATTTTATATTGTAGGATCTCCAGGATTAACCCTTGATCCTTTTTTCTACATACCCTCCACACCTTGAATTTCTCACTCAGATCACAGATTTATTCTTTATCTCATCTATATGCCAACACATCCTAAATTTTATGCCAACCTTGATTTTTCCCTTAAGTCTACACTAATATATAGAGATATATAATTATCCTTGTCATTCTAATATGCTCTCAGATATAACGGGTCCAAAGCCAAAATCTTGGTCTTTC
This sequence comes from Lontra canadensis, assembly GCF_010015895.1. Classification (NCBI taxonomy): domain Eukaryota; kingdom Metazoa; phylum Chordata; class Mammalia; order Carnivora; family Mustelidae; genus Lontra; species Lontra canadensis. Next base: position 3,727,965 of record NW_022631115.1, read on the forward strand.
ATGCCAAACCTGTTTTTTTTTTTTGTAATTCCTCCATTTTAGTAAATGACAACACTCTCCTTTCATTTGCTCAATCAAATATTTTCGAATCATCCTTGACTCAACTTTACTTAGAAATCCCATACCTTTCCTTATTAAAAATGTTATAATATTTCTCCTTTTTTCTATCTTATTTCAATAGAGCTCAGAATTATGATTTTTTTCAGAATTATAATTTTAAGACTTATGTCAATTCTTATCACTCTCTGCTCAAAAATCTCCCATGGTTTTCCATGTCACTCAGAGTCAAACTCATGAAGAGTCCATATGGCACTCCAAATTCTGACCTGTGTTATTTCTTTGACTTCATTTCCTATTAATTATTCCTTAATTCATTCAGTTCCCACAATAGCCCCTTGCTTTAATTCAAAGTATCCTAGAATATCTCTCAGGGCTTTTGAAATTACACATCTGTCTGGAATTGTTTGTTTTACAGACATTCAAATGGCTTATTCCTTTGTCCCCTTCAGATTTTTTACACATGCCAGTGAAGGTTTTCCTGTCTTGCAGCTCCTTCTACACTCTTCTCTCTTCTCTGCTTTGTTATCTTGACTGTACTTGTAAACATATTCAGTAATATTATATTTAATTTATTTATGCCCTTATATATTGTCTTTTGCCACCAGATTGTAAGACCCATCAAGACTTTTTTTGGTCTGTTTTGCTCAGTATTTAGATCTTTCCACCCAGAAAAAGACTAAAAGCATATTAAGCACACAATAAATATTCATTGGATGAATGAACGCTAAAAATTTTGAAGAGAACTTAAGTTTAGTGAAATTTATGGGGTTCAGAAGAACTTTATTACAAGGAGATAAATAATTTGATGGATGCCATTGTGGATGCTCAGCAGATAGACGGATATATAGGTCTAGGAGTCATATTAGAAATGAGTAAGAATATATATAGAAAGAAGTGATAATTGAAGCCCCAAGAAGGAATATAGTGGCCAAAAGTGAGTATTGAGACAGAAGAAAGATGAGTTGACATTGGTATCAAGAACCAAACTTGAACGCATCTCTGCCTCCTGCTTTCTCTTTTTACCTGTTATTTCCTCTCTACCCCTAACTCCCCTGAAAAAAGGTATAAACATTTTACAGTGCCAATCTACATCAAATAATTAAGTTACAATTTATAAGGCATGAATAATTGAGAATATTAACGTTTCTGAAAAATTTCTGTATAGATACATATCTATTTTTATAATCTCCAAATTAATAAAGATGTCGCAGAATTATTTTTGAAAAAAGTTGTTATATTTTTGCCTACTTGCAATATTCAAAATATTTTCCCCTTTATCAAGAGTGAATTGCATATTTTTGTTGCTTTCTTTTTTAATAGTACATAGGGACATTTCATATTTTCTAAAATTTTACCACCCTTTTCATATCTGATGCCCTTAATATGGATCAATATCAAAAGTAATTCAGAATCTTCATAATCTGGCTGCATAAAGAACAGGAGGACTTCAAAGTTAAGTTAAAGCAATAGAAAAGCTGCTAGTTGACAAGTAACATATCATAGTGCCACTGTAGTGGATTCTTAAGAATAAAGCTTCTGAAATAATTATGATGGAATAACTAAAATCATTTTTAGATTGAAGTATTTTAGGAAATTAGAATAGTTAAATCTTTCCTGCTTTCTAGAGTAAGTCAACATTTGCCAAAGGAAACTATGAAATACTGACATTTTGAAGGGAATTACTGAGAAAGCATAGGTATTTTATGTATATTATGTATATTTTACAGTACTATGAATGAATTTGTGTTGTGCTCTATTGTGCTTCTACTGCATGATCTGATAAACTATTCTGAAGGTGAATTATTTTGCTTAAATAATTTCCTGGTGCATAACACATATGATATCTCCCAATTGAATAGATACTTTGTATTGTTTTCCATCATCACACACTCCAAATTGCAAACACTATTACTAATGTGCATATAAATTGTAATTCTACATCTTTTATTATAAATATGAATTATATAGCAACAACTTTGTAGGCAATTTCATATGGTTTACTACCCTCTAGTTATCCTTTTTGTGATGTTTATCATACAGACTCCATTAAACATATGTATGAATTTGCCTTTCTCAACCCTCTTGGAATTAAAACATTTTATGGAACTACTGATGGTTTTCCATACCTGATCACCAAAGCTGATGTCAGCTTTTAAAATCTATCCTGAGCATCACCTCATGATTTTACAGTTAGTCTGACATCATTCCTGGATTGAAAATAATCAAAATAAAACAAAACAAAACTCTTATATATATATACATATATATATATATGTATATATATATATATATTTTTTTTTTTCCCCCAATGTGGTCCACAAATTTCCTTAAGGATCCAAATGTGAAACATATTTTAAAAAATCCAAATGATTAGTGGGCCTTGGCTGATTTTTTTTTTTAACAACCAAATACAACAAATTTAAACAACCAAATACAACAATTAAAATTAATTACATTTAGGATTAATGCATGCAGGATATTTTGGAATTGAACGATTTGGCTCCTAGTGCCATAAACATTCATAATCTTTCACTTTCAGCACTTCTTATTCAGTGACTTATGATAAATTGTAACTTATTCTAAGGAATAATAGAGAATATTGTTTTTTTGGGTTTTTTTTGGAACATAAATCAGTATTTATTTATTTTTATTTTTATTTTTTTTTCATTTTTTAAAATTTATTTTCAGCATAACAGTATTCATTGTTTTTGTACCACACCCAGTGCTCCATGCAATCCATGCCCTCTCTAATACCCACCACCTGGCTCCCCCAACCTCCCACCCCCCCACCTCTTCAAACCCTTCAGATTGTTTTACAGAGTCCATAGTCTCTCTTTGTTCACCTCCTCTTCCAATTTCCCCCAACTCCCTTTTCCCAACTCCCCATGTCCTCCATGCTATTTGTTATGCTCCACAAATAAGTGAAAACATATGATAATTGACTCTCTCTGCTTGACTTATTTCACTCAGCATCATCTCTTCCCGTCCCATCCATGTTGCTACAAAAGTTGGGTATTCATCCTTTCTGGATGGAGGCATAATTCTCCATAGTGTATATGGACCACATCTTCCTTATCCATTCTTCCATTGAAGGGCATCTTGGTTCTTTCCACAGTTTGGCAACCGTGGCCATTGCTGCTATAAACATTGGGGTACAGATGGCCCTTCTTTCACTACATATGTATCTTTGGGGTAAATACCCAGTAGTGCAATTGCAGGGTCATAGGGAAGTTCTATTTTTAATTTCTTGAGGATTCTCCACACTGTTCTCCAAAGAGGCTGCACCAACTTGCATTCCCACCAACAGTGGAATAGGGTTCCCCTTTCTCCACATCCCCTCCAACACATGTTGTTTCCTGTCTTGCTAAATTTGGCCATTCTAACTGGTGTAAGGTGATATCTCAATGTGGTTTTAATTAGAATCTCCCTGATGGCTAGTGATGATGAACATTTTTTCATGTGTCTGATAGCCATTTATATGTCTTCATTGGAGAAGTGTCTGTTCATATCATACAGCAATTCAGTAACGTGGCAGGATACAAAGTAAATGTACAGAAATCAGTGGCTTTCTTATACACTAACAATGAAAATACTGAAAGGGAAATTAGAGAATTGATTCCATTTACTATAGCAACAAGAACCATAAGATACCTGGGAGTAAACCTAACCAAAGAGGTAAAGGATCTGTACTCGAGAAACTACAGAACACTCATGAAAGAAATTGAAGAAGACACAAAAAGATGGAAGACCATTCCATGCTCTTGGATCAGAAGAATAAACATTGTTAAAATGTCTATACTGCCTAGAGCAATCTATACTTTTAATGCCATTCCAATCAAAATTCCACCAGTATTCTTCAAAGAGCTGGAGCAAATAATCCAAAAATTTGTATGGAACCAGAAGAGAATATTTTTAAAATTATTTCAATCCAAATCTATCATGTGAAATATGTATAGAGAGATTCAAAATATATTTTAAGCTACTCCAATGTTTTGTACTTTACCAAGAATAAAATTTTATTCTGATCAAATATATTTCTATTTAGCATTTATCAATACTGAAATGACTTTCACAGATAATAAAAATGCCTAGTATTTCTAGCTCTTAGACTGTCATGTTTTGAAGTAAATCTGTAATACATATGATATTTATATATTGAATAAAAATTTCTACAGTTTCTATACATTTGATGTATATATATATAGAAAGATTCAATGTATATTGATTCAAATCATGTTTATTGAGCTTGGAAAAAAACTCATTGTCTAGTTGTCTAGTTATTATCAACTTTTTAAAAGAAGTTGATTTTTATTTTATTTAAAGCATTTCTTTAACCCACTGAGCCACCCACGCGCCCCTATCTAAAGCATTTCTTTTTCCCTTTCAGGAGCTGGAATTTTCAAATCTATTTGCTGTTCTTCACTGCATTCATTCATTTTTTGCTGCCAAAGTAGCTTGTTTGGACCCTCTCTTTTTAGGCAATCAGGCTACCGCTTCTGCTGCTGCCAGCTCTGCTACTACAAGCAAAGCAAAGTACACAACTTGACATACCGAGATTTGCATCATCACTTACTATGACTGTATAAAGAAAATAAACATAATCATCATTTTAGACCCTGGAGAAACAATCATATCACCAAGTAAACAGTGAATTCAGTTTGAAATTTGAACAGAAAGCAAGGTCATAAGGGATCTCAAAAGCACTTCTATTTTGGAAGACATTGTGAATAATCTTAAGTGAACATAACAGCTTGTTCTCAGTTTATTTGTACCATCGAAAGTGAAGACAAAAGAATGAATGATTCAACGTATGTAAATAATATACAAATTGTAAGCTACCTATAAATAAAAGTACCACTTAAATGGTTATTTCTGTATTTTAGATTATTTTGTATGACAAATACATGTTGGGCCAGATCATGAACGAATGCCCTATCATTGAATTTTGAGTGATATAAAGAAGGCAAATAAACCACATGGCAGCGAAGAAAATAGCATGTAAAAAATTTCATCAAAGAAGAAAGCACTTTAATTTGCTAATGTAGATTTTCCTTGCATCCTCTTTCTGCAATATGACACTGGCATTCCAATTTTATCTTGTTGTCAACTATTCCTAAGATTTTCAAAAGAATAAATACATCGATTCTATGATAGTTACAATGTAAAATGTACTATTTTTCCTTAAATCACTGATATCAATGTTTTATTGCTGCTAGTGTCAACCAAATATGCTGACATGTGTTAATTTAATTATGAACCAAGAAAACATTCATGAACCTCTTGTTCTTTCCTTCATTTAAGAAGGTTTATACTTACCTAATGGGATTTGTTATCAAATTAAAGTTTCATAAATTTTCAGTGACCCCAAAAACTTTTGTAGAGAAAATAATACAAAAAATGTGGTATGAGAAACTCATACAATTCTTTGTATTCTAATCTACTAGTTAATCATGGACTGAAATGACCTTAGAGTGTAGTCTCAGTTTTACTTATTTCAGGAAAATGATATTTTCCCATTTTAGAAATATTTTATGAGAAAGTAAGGTGAGATATGAAAATACAATTTTTAATTTCTAGCTTACCATGTCGTAAAGGTGATTATATAATGCAAGACTATGTGGGTTATTTTAGTTATCTTGTCTTACTAAATGTGAAGAAGCTGGAAATTTGAAAGTATCAGAGGTATGGGCACCTGACTCAGACCCTGGTATTATATAACTATTGGTTTAAATGTGGAAAACACTGTCTGTCCTTTACTACAGCTGTACTGAGATCTGCTTTTAAACAACTAGCTGCCTATTAAAAAAAAAGAAAAAAATACTTTTTTTAAAAATTAACACATGTGTTCCCAACTAAATCAAACATAGATAGTTCCTTGTGAAGATGATGAACTATCCAATAAGGTGGTTTAATTTTCTTTTTTAAATAGGAAAAAAAAAGTACTCAAGAAGGAAACAAAATTATTTGCAAAAGGGACACATGATCATTATGCTTTAAAATTTACTAAACCATTTTCATAATCATCATAAATTATTTATACACTATGCATCTGGTTAATTCTTAAGCATGTTAAATTAAAAAGAAAAATTGAAGGTTCATCATTGTACCTGGCAAGAGTTAAGCTGGATCTAGGACACCTTACTAAAAGAACTATGGCTAGTTGGACACTACATAGTTTAAATATATTTTATCTTGACCATAAAATTAATTAATTATATTCATAATTGGGATGACACTGTGGAAATATTGCTTACTAAGTATTCACCAAATAGAATAGTCATTCTAAAGTCAGAAGTCCACCAAAAGCAGACTAGAGTAAGCCTCTGTTGAGCATATGGGGGAAGAGCAGAGGGAGGCATCTACCTTAGGGTCAGAAGCAGTAGTAGCCACTTCATTATAGAATCTCTGCTATGAGCTAGAGTTGTATCTTGGTGTGCCCCACATTGGGGTAACATTTATGTGTCCACAGTGTGATAATCTGGTCTATTAAGTAATATGAAGTGGGCTAGTTAGCCAAAAGGAAAAAAAAATAGTTTTAAAACTTAAATACCTGTTATATAATCATTTTTAATAAATAAAATATCAGATTTTTGTAAAAGCTCCATTTTAAATATACAAAAAAACAATTTAATCAAATACCCTTTTTCATTATATCATAAAAATCTTCTAGTCTGTGCTTATGTGTATGATGAAGGAAAAGGTGCACAATGAGATATGTATGGGTATATATCTCCTTGTACAACACACACACACATATACATGTGTGTATATGTATATAATAAAATGCTACCCTCAAAATATATTAGAATTATTAGAATATATTTCAAGTAATATATTTAATATACTTTAAATTTACACTGTAAATTGTAACTTGAATTAAAATTTATGATAATACAATATTGTGTTTATTTTTGATACCATTGATAAAAAGCTAACAGGCCTAAATTACTATCCAACATTAGTGGAGCACCTACTTATTAGAAAAATATTATTCTGATGTTCATCAGTTATAGTATTTAACATTTCCTTTACAGTGGAATGATTAACCACTGTCATTTGTTATAACTTGGACTATTTAAATGAGAAAGCTTAAAAATGAACAAAATAATCAGACAAATCTCCATTTCTCATGTAATTTATGTTTAGGTGCATGAGATTTATTCATGAAATCCTAATTTGTACTAGAGCACATTTTAATAGCTGAATGCTTATTTATGTGTTAACCCCTCCAGTGCCTTGGGATATGTGTGTATGTGTGTGTGTGTGTGTGCACATTATACATATATATGTATGTATATACATACATATATATAAACATATGTATATATGCACATACATATATATGCACATTAAAGGATTCATTCTAGTGTACATAGTGCAAGCTCAAGGGGAATATTATATTATAGGTACTTAAGTCAGAGAAGGAAGTTCAAATATCATTTGAAGTCTTTGTTAACTATTATAATAATGTATTTTGCCTGAAAAGAATAATAATTAATTAAAGCTGAAGTATATTGAAGCAGGGGCATTTTTAATTTGTTATATTGCAACAAATATTTATTTAAGAAATACTTTAAGATAATGTAAGTGTAACATATACCCCAACATTTATCATCCAACGCTATTTTAAAGGGAGAATAACTAGCTAATCATTTTTGCCCTTTTTTCAGGCAGGTACCAAATTAGAGTTTTAAAGTCTTTGCTCACAAAACTGGCATTAAACAGGAAGAAAAGTAATTACTTGAAAATAAATATCAAGTTCATATTAACCATATTAGCAGAGAAACTTTCCTTTGGGTGCATTGGTTTTAGATGGACATTTTCTTCATTTACGAGGACAAAACTTGTTCATAAACTCTGTTTACATGATATGCTGGGTTTGCAAGAAGGTTGTTTTCTTATTGTGGAAAAGTAATAATCTTAACAATTATTTGAGTTACTGCTAGAAATCAGCAGGTGGAGAAGCTTTAAAAGCACAAGGATAATCTTGTGCTTAACTTTTTAAGGTAAGTGTACATGTTCCGAATTAATAACAAACATTTTGCTACTCTTAATAGTGCTGTATTCATGAGCTCTTCTTAAGGAATTGCTTTATTCATACCTCTAAAACTCTTGTTTATGATTTATTCTTATTCCTTAACACTTTAAAATCATAATTCACTTATTTGCACATTTGAAGTTGCTTTTGAAGATAAACAAAATATTATAAATGTTATATATTTTATACATATTAAAAATGCAATGAAAATACCAGAAATATGAAATGTAAATATATTTATTTCATTTTTAATTGTTTTGGTGGATGTTTGTAAAATGTAAATTAATATCTGTGACAAAAAATTTGTCACTTTGTTCTTTAAGTTCATTAATGTATCACTAATAAAACTGTACCTTTTTTAATGAAGCATACTGGAAAATAAAAACAAATACTTTTTACTACATTTGTATTTTTACTTCGTGGGTTTGATTTATAAGTTTCACATGTGTTTAGAGCATGATTCTGATGAACTTAACTGTAATGAACAGGGGCAGATAAGAGCTGTCAGCCTGGGGTGCTGGTCTCTGGGGGCATGATCTGTTCTGGTTCATCAGTATTTATGAAGATTAGACATCTGACCCCTAAAGACCTAAAGATTGAAAAAAAGATGTATTTGCCAAATTACTTAAACAACCAGACTTGCAACTTTTGGAAACATGACAACTTTGATATTTTCACAGTGGTTCATTGTGAGGCAAATCTACATTGAGAGGACTGGTCTAACAGGGTATAGACATCTGCCTATTTTTAACTGAGAAGGCCACAGTTGTCTTTCAGGTAATTACAGTGCCATAAAAGAGAGTGATTACAGGAATCAGTTTAAAATAATTATTTCAGTTGTTATTCCAGTTGATATCTATATTATTATTCCAGTTGTTAAATGAACATCTCTCATTTTTTATATATTTTTGTTTTGAAAAAAAAAAAAAAAACTCTGCTGAAAAAATAGTACATGCCCATCATTAGTAATTTAAGCCACTAAAAAATATTAAAAAGTAGATACTATATTAAATCTTACAACCACAAAAATAAACAATTCATTTTAGAATTATATATATATAGATACATATACATCTATATCTATATCTATCTATCTATATCTATATCTATCTATATACATATATTATTTTATATAAAGCCGAAAAGAAATATAATTAGTTGAGAGACTGATGTACAAGGGCATGGATTAAAATGCTTCTATAAATATATTCTTTCAAGAAGTACAATATAAAACAGATAACTGTGTTTTGGGTGAATGTGTGAAGAATAATTGTAAAATGTGGATTTTTAAAAATTAGCTATTAACAATAAGTAGAATTATGCATATATTTTAAAAGGATCATGAACTCAAGAATATTCTTTTTTTAATTTTTAAGATTAATTACAGTTTAAATACAAAAATATCAACTTTCCAGAATAAATCCTGTATGTTTTGATAAGTGGATATGATTGCACACTACTACCAAGATAAAAATATTGCATAGTTCAGTCTCACCAATAAATGTCCCAGTGCCACTTTGTAGACAACCCCCTCTTCTAACCTTCTAACTTAACTTTCTAACTTAACCTTCTTATTGTTCTTCTAACAATCTGTCCCCATAGCTTTCCCTTTTCAAAACTGAAATGTACAGTATGTCATCTTTTGAGATTACTCCCTCTCTTTTGGGAGATCACTTCTCTACAAAAAGTCTTTTTGTGTATGTGCTCCTTCAGTAGGATACCAATCTTGATTCTATTCATCATATCCACAAAGGTTCTATAACCATCATTGTCTTTATCCATTGGATCCCTCCTATCTCCTGTCAGAGGCACCTGTAACCAGCTTTGTAGTCTTCTAGGCATGAAACAGGTACTACCTCTTATGTGAACAAGTAGGGAGAGAAGGGAGGAAACATATTCTTATAATTTGAATTCCATTTAAGGAAAATACAACTCTCACTCTCTCTCTCTCTCTCTCTCTCTATATATATATATATATATATAGAAAGAGTTTTAGATATATAAATAAGTATATATTTATATATTTAAAAGAAATATATTTTTAATATATGAATATTAAATATATAAATTTAATATATGTGGTAATTTATTAATTTAATTTAATTATAAATTGAAATTTAATTTTAATTAATAAATAATATATATTTAAATATATAAACATATATTTAATTTAAGAGTTTCCATGAGTTTACTTTTCTTTTTAAAGATTTATTTATTTGAGAGAGAGAGAGCAAGCAAGCATGAGCGGGAGGGGCAGAGGGAGAGGGAGAGAGAACCTGGAACAAGACTCATGCTAGGCTCTGAGCCTGATGCAGGACTCAATTCCACAACACTGAGATCATGATCTGAGCCAAAACCAAGAGTCTGATGCTCGACCAACCAAGCCATCCAGTTGCCCAAGCCTGAGTTCACTTTCATGTGAACACAAGTTTTTAAATTATTTGAGTAAATACAAGAAGGTTAACTGCCCTGTCATATGGCAAGAATATGTTTAATTTTGTAAGAAATCATTAAAATTTCTTCCAAAATGAAAGTACAAGTTTGCTTTCTCACCAATAATAAATGTGAATACCTTTGCTTCATATCTTCCCCAGCATTTTGGCCATTCTAATAGTGGTAGCCTTATTTAACCATAAGCAGAACAAGAATCTTAGTTCTCATTGCCCCATAACTCCTATTCTTCCCAACTGATTCAACTTGAAATTCCTCATCATCTTTGTATTTGTTTGTTAGATCTGCTGCAACAAAGTATCACAAACTGAGTGGCATAAACAACAGAAGTCTATTAGCCTGCAGGTCTGGAGGCTAGAAATCTGAGTTCAAGGAGTCAGTGGGACCATGCACCCTGTGAAGGCACTAAGGAAAGATCTGTTCTGGGGTTCTCTCCTAGGGTCTGATAGTTCCTTGACAGCATAATTGCAATTTTCACATGGTATTCTCCTGTGTGGGTGTACATCCTTTTTAATAAGGACATCCGTCAAATTGGATTAGGGGTCTGCCATACTCTCGTATGACCTCATCTTAACTCACTAAAACTGTAATGACCCCATTTCTAAATAAAGTCACATTCTGATGTCTGAGGGTTAGGATTTAACCTATTAATTTTGAGGAAAACACATTTCAACATATAACAGTCCTTTAGATGACAGCTTAAATGTCCCTTACAATGAGAAGCATTTTTCCTTTTCTTCATCAGAAAAGCTGAATTCTTTCTGCCATGTACTTATAACATGTGGCGATTTAATTTACTATTTTCTCTATTAAATTTTTAATTTTTATAAAGGCAGAGATTATGTCCATTTTTTTAATTTTTTTTTTTTTTTTTTTACTTATTTGACAGACAGAGATCACGAGTAGGCAGAAAGAGAGGGGGAAGCAGGCTCCCCACTGAGTAGAGAGCCCGACGTGCGGCTCGATCCCAGGACCCTGGGATCATGACCTGAGCTGAAGGCAAATGTTTTAACCCGCTGAGCCACTCAGGCAGCGCCGATTATGTCCATTTTACTTACCTTTGTATATTTACCACCTAACACCATGTTTGGAAAACAGTTGTGGGTGTTAATAAAAACAATAACCAAAACTGAGGTTTTAAAATTTTATTTATTTATTTGACAGAGAGAGATCACAAGTAGGCATAGAGGCAGGCGGGTGGGGGGGGAGTAGGGAAGCAGGTTCCCTGCTGAGCAGAGACCCTCATGTGGGGCTCAATCAGGACTCTGAGATCATGACCTGAGCCGAAGGCAGGGGCTCAACCCACTGAGCTACCCAGGCACCTCCAAAACTGAGGTTTTTGTCCAGAATTAAAGTGGGTGGCATTATAAAAGTGACTATATTATGCTATTTTAGTGATTATATTGACATAATTGCTTATTTTTCTAAGAAAATAGTTGGAGACTTTGTTCTTATAAGAAACTATTAATCATACAAATAATGGCTGACAAAATAAGAAAACAAGAGTTGATATTCCTTTGTATGTTTTAAATTATTTAGGTCTGATGTTTCTTGTCTTGCATTATCATTTTATTAAAAACATTATGTAGTTATATATGTGTGTGTGTGTGTGTTATATGTGCACACATATGAATACATTTTAGTAATCTATAAGAGTGACCTATATCGGTAATACATAAATACATTTTAAAAATTGTCAAATTTTAAACTGAGTAGTACCTATCTTTACAGAAGAGTTACATAATCTAGAGAAACTTTTTTTAAAAGCAAATATAAAAGAAAAATTTCAAAATTAAGGCATTGTAAAGTAAATATTAAAAAACGTATATAGATATAGTATTATGCAGTGGAACTCAATTTACCATTTCTGTGAAATCCTCTCAGAAAGATAAAAATGATCAATATGCATCCAGAGAGGATAAGGATCCCTGCTATCTAGCAGTAACAAATTAGCATTCTTAAGAATAGTCAGGATGAAAGGAAAAGGAACTACTTCAGCTTTTCTTTTTCTTGAGTTACTGATTTTGTTCAATAAATAAGTGAAACCAAAGAGTCAAAGTCAAATAACCATGAATTTCTAAATGACTTTGTTGACATTTCTAAATGACTTTGAATGTGCATAATGGGATTTGCAGATCTGGTTTATGACAGTTTCCAAAAATGATTATGTGAAACAAAATTTTGTCATTTAAAAAAAATGATTGTGTTGCTGTGGTCACTTCTGTCAGGAACACTCTATTTTATCTCTTTTATACCAAGCAGTTTTAGTTTCATGATTGTTATGTTCTAAAATTCTAGTGCTCTGTAATTAGGTACAACTTACTTTATTCTTTTCCATAGAAAATGTTGCAAATGATGATCACTACTGTCTTAAAATAATTTATTGAAAAAATAACATTTCTGTGAAATTTATATAACATAAAATTAAATATTTTAAAGTAAACAATCAGTGACATTTAGTATATTCACAGTCTTGGGCTATCACTACCTCTATCTAGCTTCAGAACTTTTCCATCATTCCAGTAGGCAATTTTACCCCATTCTTATTTTCCCTCAGCCCCTCACAAACATCTATATGTTTTTTGTCTTCAAGATTTATCTACTCTGGATATTTTATAGAAATGGAATCATACAACATGTGACCTTTGTGCCTGACTCCTTTTACTCAGCAGATGTGTTCTGGGCTCATCTGTGTTATGTGAAACAGTTCTTCATTCCTTTTTATGGTTGAATTCCAACTACTCTGATAACATAGAAAAGGAAAGGAATAATTCTGCTCATTTGAGTTCCAACCCCCTCTCAGAAAAGTCAATAGTGATGGTGTTAACGGAAGCAAAGAAGGATCTATGTCCATTATTGGATTCAGAATGGTCTCTATAAAATATTCACACAAGCACAATTTGTCTTTGAAAGTGGGTTTTCTCCTGCACCCTGTTGCATGTTTTCTGCATAATGTGAATAATTTATGTAGTTCTCTAATGCTCCTCCTTAAACCTTCCTGGCTTAGTGTTGCCTAACATTCTCCAAAATACAAATATTCTTAACTGTATTTTATCAAAATTCATATTCCTTAAATTCAATTAAGTTAAGCTAAGAGAAATATGGAGAATAAAATCAAAATGAATTCAAACTGATGGATGTTAATGACAATAGACACCACTTTTACAGAATTTACTATGTGTCCAGCCTGCTTCTAAGCTGTTTATATACACTAACTCATTTAATCCTCATGGCAACCTTAAAAGTAGGTACTAATATTATTCCTATTTTATGGGTAAGAACATGAAGTTTAAACAGATTTCCCTAAATCCTCTAGCAAGTTACAAAAGCAGGAAAAATGAGAAATGCTTGTGTGTGTGTGTGTGTGTGTGTGTGTTTGGAAGTACATAAATGAAATATCAGTCCCAGTAATTAACTAAAAGTTGGGGGTATTAGAAAGGTGGGTAAGCTTTTTACTTGTTTGTTTTTTATTTATAATCAGACATGAGAAAAACAAGGCTCAATGATTGGGTGTTTGATCTTATGAATTACTCTGTGGTGATGTTCTACTTTAGAATGTGCTTTGTTTAGAATGTACTTTGTTAGCAATGCCTGATCTCTCAAATTCATGAGATTACAACCAGTGTCTTCACAGTGGAATCTTTCAGTGAAAGTAAGTAACGGGTCATCCCTCTAGGGCTGGATTCTCTTTATAAATTGAGACTATATTACACAAAATTTGTAAATATAGTGGGAGGTGTTATAACACCAGGGTTACACCAAGACACATTATAATTATATTGTCAAAAGTGAAAGACAAAGAAAAACATTGAAGCAGTAGGAGAAAAGAGAGGTTACATAAGAAGAGAACCACCATAATTCATATGACTGTTGGCAAATTTTTAACAGAAATGAATGATATATTCAAATTATTGAAAGAAAAAACTGTCAACCAAGAATTCTATATCTAGTGATGATGAACATTTTTTCATGTGTCTGATAGCCATTTGTATGTCTTCATTGGAGAAGTGTCTGTTCATATCTTCTGCCCATTTTTTGATATGATTCTCTGTTTTGTGTGTGTTGAGTTTGAGGAGTTCTTTATAGATCCTGGATATTAATCTTTTGTCTGTACTGTCATTTGCAAATATCTTCTCCCATTCCGTGGGTTGCCTCTTTGTTTTCTTGACTGTTTCCTTTGCTGTGCAGAAGCTTTTGATTTTGATGAAGTCCCAAAATTTATTTTGGCTTTTGTTTCCTTTGCCTTTGGAGACATATCTTGAAAGAAGTTGCTGTGGCTGATATCGAAGAGATTACTGCCTATGTTCTCCTCTAGGATTCTGATGGATTCCTGTCTCACGTTGAGGTCTTTTATCCATTTTGAGTTTATCTTTGTGTACGGTGTAAGAGAATGGTCGAGTTTCATTCTTCTACATATAGCTGCCCAGTTTTCCCAGCACCATTTATTGAAGAAACTGTCTTTTTTCCACTGTATATTTTTCCTGTTTTGTCAAAGATTAACTGACCATAGAGTTGAGGGTCCATATCTGGGCTCTCTACTCTGTTCCACTGGTCTATGTGTCTGTTTTTATGCCAGTACCATGCTGTCTTGGTGATCACAGCTCTGTAGTAAAGCTTGAAATCAGGTAACATGCTGCCCCTAGTTTTATTTTTGTTTTTCAACATTTCCTTAGCAATTTTGGGTCTCTTCTGGCTCCATACAAATTTTTGGATTATTTGCTCCAGCTCTTTGAAAAATACCGGTGGAATTTTGATTGGAATGGCATCTAGTAAAGTTTTCCTTCAGAAATGAATTATGAAGACTGTCCCAAAACAAACAAATGAAACAAAAACTGAAGGAGTTCATTCCCACAAGATGTGTCTTATAAGAAATGTTAAAGGGAGTTCTTTAAGTGGAAGTAAGAAGATATTGATAAAAGTCATAAAATTATTTTAAAAAGGTAGCATTAAACTTGCTGGTAATGGTAAACATATGGTCAAAATTAGATTCTGTAATTTTGTTATGGTGGTCCATAATTCACCTACAAGTCTAGATTAAAAGGGGGGAAAAAGAGAAAAAGAAAAATAACCATAACAACCAAAATATGTTATTA
Organism: Lontra canadensis; assembly: GCF_010015895.1. Classification (NCBI taxonomy): domain Eukaryota; kingdom Metazoa; phylum Chordata; class Mammalia; order Carnivora; family Mustelidae; genus Lontra; species Lontra canadensis. Next base: position 3,743,607 of record NW_022631115.1, read on the forward strand.
CAAATATATCTGTCCTCATACCAAAAGCAGATAAGGACACTAATAGATAAGAAAAACACAGGCTGATATCCATAATGAATATAGATGTAAAATTTTTCAATAAAATATTTGCACATCGACTTTAGCTGCACATTAAAAATATCATTCACCATGATCAAGTGGGATTGTATCCCTGGGGTGCAAAGGGGTGGTTCCACATACACAAATCAATCAATGTCATATATTACCTTCATAAAAGAAAAGCAAAGCATCATACAATCCTCTCAATAGGTGCAGAAAAAGCTTTTGATAAAATTCAACACCAATTCACATTAAAAACCCTTTAACAATTTAGGCATAAAAAGAACATGTCTCAGCATAATAAAGGCCATCTATGACAAGCCCATAGCTAACATCTTATGTACTCAACAGTGAAAGGTTGGAAGCATTTCCTTTAAGACCAGGAACAAGATGAGGGTGCTCCCTCTAATCACTTCTTTTAAAGATCATACCAGAAGCCTTAAATAGAATAATCAGGCAAGAAAAAGAAATAAAAGTTACAACAATTGGAAAGTATGAAGTAAAATTGTCTTTATTTGCAGATGGTATGATTTTATATAGAGAAAAATCCTAAAAATCCAACCAAAAAACTGTTAGATCTAATCAATGAATTCAGTTAAGTTGCAGGATACAAAATTGAGATTAAAAAATCAGTAGCATTTCTATACACTAACAATGAATTTTCTGAAAAACAAAGGTATTAATACCATTTATGATATCGTCAAAACTAATATAGTACTTAGAAAGTAGTTTAACCAAGGAAGGGAAAGATATGTACTCTGAACACTACAACACTAGTGAAAGAAACCAAAGAAGACACAAATAAATAAAAAGGTATGCTATGTTTACGGATTGAAAAAGAATGTTAAAATGTCAATATTACCGAAACCATTTATACATTCAAGGCAATCCTTATTAAGATTCCAATGGCATTTATTACAGAAATAGAAAACAAATTCTAAAATTTATATGGAACAAAAGACCTCAAATACCCAACAAAATCCTGAGAAAGAAGAATAAAACAGGAGACATCACACTCTCTGATCTCAAGTTTTATTGTAAACCTGTAGTCATCAAAGCAGTTTGATACTCACATAAAAACAGATAGACCAATAGAACAGAATGAAGAGTCCAGAAGTCAACTCAAGCATATATGGTAATCTAATATTTGACAAAGGAATCAAGAACACTCAATGGAGAAAAGACAGTGTCTTTGATAAATCGTACTGGGATAATTGGATATTCACATGTAAAAAAATGAAACTGGACACCTATCTTATTCTGTTAAAAAATTTACTCAAAATAAATTGAAGATTTAAGTGTAATGCCTAAAACTGTAAAACTTGTAGGAAAAAAAAAAGGAATAAATTTCTTTGACATGGGCCTTGTTAATGATTTTTTGGGTATAACAAGGCACAAGCAACAAAATAAAAAATAAACAAGTGGGACTACACCAAACTAAAAAGCTTCTGCACAACAAGGCACTTGGGTGGCTCAGTCATTAAGTGTCTGCCTTCAGCTCAGGTCATGATCCTGGGGTCTTGGAATCAAGCCCCACATCAGGGTTCCCTGATAAGTGGGGAGCCTAATTCTTCCACTCCCCCGCTTGTGTTCCCTCTCTCACTGTCTCTCTCTCTGTCAAATAAATAAATAAAATCTTTAAAAAAAAACCATAAAAATAAAAGTAAAAACTTCTGCACAGCAAAGAAACCATCAAAAAAGTGAAAAGACGACCTATGGAATGGGAAAAAAATATTTTCAAACTGTATATCTGATATAAGATTAATACATAAAGAACAAATATAACTCAGTAGCAAAAAAAAAAAAAAACAAATAAACCATTTTAAGAAATGGTCTGAGTAGATCTTTTTCCAAAGAAGATACATAATAGGTCAGCAGCTATATGAAAAATGTTCAACATCACTAGTCATTAGGGAAATGTAAATAAAATCCCCAATGAGATGTCTCCTCATGTCTGTTAGAATGACCATCACCAAAAAGACAAGAATAACAAGTGCTGGCATGGATATGGAGAAAAAGGATTCCTTTGCACTGTTGCTGAGATTTCATATTAGTACAAACACTATGGAAAGTAGGATGAAAGATCCTCAAAAATTACAAATGGAACTATCATTGATCCAGAAATTCCATTTCTTCAAATATATCCAAATATGATGAGAACATTAACTCAAAAATACCTGTACCTTTATATTTATAGCAGCATTATTTACCATACTTAAGACATGGAATCAACCTAATTGTCCGCTGATAGATGAATGGAGAAAGTTGTGGCATATTTATACAATGAAATAGTATTCAGCCATAAAAAATGAGGAAATCCTACCATTTGTCACAACATGAGTAGATCCTGAAGGTATTAAGCAAATTGCAATAAATCTGACAGAGTGTGGGAATTCATAGTGCCTGGATAGATAAGATTTAGGTGAAATACATCTTCCAAGGTGAGACCAAGTGAAAAACAAAAGAGGGTGCCTGAAATGCTGGGTCTCCTTTAAATTTTCTGAGCTGTCCGGGTGCCTGGTTGGCTCAGTTGGTTAAGCAGCTGCCTTCCACTCAGGTCATGATCCCAGAGTCCTGGATCGAGCCCCACATTGGGCTCCCTACTTTGCGGAGAGCCTGCTTCCCCCTCTCCCTCTGCCTGCTGCTCTGCCTCCTTGTGCTATCTCTCTATCTCTCTGTCAAATAAATAAATAAAATCTTTAAAAAAAAGAAGTTTCTGAGCTGAAAACAGCCAGATCCTAACGGGCTGAACCCTCTTACCTAGGGACTAAACGTTTAACTTAGATGAGAAACACTCACCTTTTAGTCATGTATTCATCATACCCTTAGCCTACACACATGTCACGAACACCCTTTGCTTCAATCATGCGTTGCTCCATATGTCTATGTCTTGATTATTAAAGCCTAACATTCCTTTCTATTTTTCTGCTCTTACTTGATGCATCGTTAAGACTTGCAGTAAAAGTTGAGACTAAATCTGGCTCTGAGCTTTTAGCCACTAGAGCAACTAAGCCCCTTGCCTTCTCCTTTCTCTTATGTAGGTGTCTGGAGTAATCTTTTCACTCACCCCCTCAGGGTTTGCTGGCCAAACCCAGCAACAGAGAAAGACGAATACTATACAATCTCACTTATATGTGGGATTTAAAAAACTCGTACAAAAAGAGATCAGACATGTTGCATGTTGTTACCAAATGCAAAGGTTTGGGGGAGAATGTGGTCAAAAGGTACAGATTTCCAGTTATAAGGCAGATAAGTACTAGGGAAGCAATTTACAACATGATGACTATACTTAACACTACTATATGATATATGAGTTCACCTCAAAAGGAGAAAATTTGCTTCTTTTCTTCTTTCTCTTTTTATTGTATCTATATGAGATGATGGACAGTACATGAACCTATCTCGATAGTCATTTCACAATATATGTAAATCTAACCATCATTAGTGCTTTAAACATATTGAATGATGAATGCCAATTATTTCTCAAGAAAACTAAAGAAAGAAAAAGAGAGAACGATTAAAGGGAAATCAAGACATTCACAGGTTAAGTAAAACCAAGAAAATTATGAGCCATAGTCTTACTCCAAAAGAATGGCTAAAATATCTTTTGTAAGCATAAAAGAAATTACTAAAAGCATGATCTTGGCATATTAGGAAGTAAAAAGAAACAGTAGAAAAAGTAAACATGATTAAAAACAAGTTTAGCTTCTCATTTTGAGCTTCCTAAATTATAAATGATGGTTGAAACAAAACTAATCACACTAAACATGCTTCCAATGCTATATCATGAATATGACTGTAATATAATATTATATAAAAATTATAATAATTCATTCACTAGTATTTAGGATAGGAGACTGTAAGCAATCAAATTGATTACACCAGGCTACCATAAAGCAAATATATTGCTGCCTCTTTATTATTACTGCATGAATCATTACACTTGTAAATAAATATGAATTTCTTTTTCACATTATATTTTCTTTTTTGATGTCTAGTGTTGGTAACATGTAAACATCTACAGTGTTTTATATCATGTAAGTCAATATTAAAGTAGGAACTAACAGATGACTAATCTTGCAAACACATGACATAAACTTATGGTATCAATAAATACAGTAGTTTTATAAGTGTATTTTCTCTTCCTTATGATTTTTTAGTAAACTTTTCTTTCGCTAGTTGACTTTATTATAAGAATATAGTACATAATATATATAATAAATGAAACATGCAAAATATGTTACCTACTGTGTGTTATTGGTAAGGATTCCAGTCAACACTAGGCTATTAGTAATTAAATTGGTGGAGAGTCAAAAGACTTAGGTAAATTTTCAACTTCACAGGAATTGGTGCCCTGCACCTCTGCATTGTTCAAGGGTCAACTGTACTTTTTTATACCTGAGAAGCAGCATACTGTTATTTAAGACTAAAATTCAAGTTGTTGTAAATATATATTGCAAACTGTAGGGCAACTATCCAAAAAAAGTTAAAAAGAAAAGTAATCAATATGTTAAGACAAAATTAAAAAATGGAATTCTATAAGCTGCTCAAATTAGACAGAAAAAGAGAGCAAGATAAAAAGGGAAAAAAAGAGTAACTGCATAAATTTAAAAAACTATCCTTATATACATGATAGATATTAAATCGGCTATATAAATAATGACATCAATGTCAGCAGTATAAATATAGTAATGAAATGCAAAGATTTTCAGAGTGTATAAAAAAAAGGCCAACTATATGTTATCTTCAAGAAACTCATTTTAATAATAGAGACATAAGGAGAATGGACAAAGTTATTCTATGATCACACCAATAAAAAAAGAGAAGTAGCTATTGCAGTTTGCGATAGGGCAGATAACAGAATGAGGAGACAGGGATAAAGAAAGGCATTATATAATGATGAAAGGGTCATTTCCTCAGGAAGACACAACAATCCTTAATGTGTATGTGCCTAAAAGAGAGTATCAAAATTTAGGAGTTGGGGAGGAAAGCCCTGGGGTAGAACTATAAGAAGAAATAGGTAAATTGGTGACATTGGAGAGGTCAATACCTTTCTTTCAATAACTGATAGATTTTGCAGGCAGAAAAATGAAAAGTGGTTTAACTGAATAGCAACATTAATGAAATCTAACTGACATTTATAGATTAATCCACCTTTCAATAGCAGAATACACATTATAGTCAAACTCATATGGAAAATTCACCAAGATAGAACACATTCTAGGCCATAAAAACCAATTTACCAAATTAAAAATAAATAGAAAATATGTAAAATATGTTCTCAGACAACAATGGCATCAAATTAGAAACAAATTGCAGAAAGATAGCTATAAAATCCTAAAATACTTGGTTATTAAATAATAAACAGTAATACATGGGTTTAAGAAATCACAGATAATTTTACAATATTATTAAATGCATAAATAAAAATAAATAATAATTTGAAAAATATTTTGCATTCATGGTTTGGAAGATTCAAATTGTTGTCAATTTAACTAATGAGCTATAGATTCAAAGTAGTCTCCAGTTAAAATTCCAACTAGCTTTTTTATGGATATCCACAAACAAATTTTTACAGATTATTTCAAAAAGTGAAGAATCAAAAAATAGCCAACACATTACTGAAAGAGAAGGACAAAGTTGGATGTTTCATATTATCCAAGTTCAAGTATTAAAGTTATAATAATCAATACAGCATGATATTGGTAAAATAATAGACACAGTGGGGGCGCTTGGGTGGCTCAGTGGGTTAAGCCTCTCCCTTCAGCTTAGGTCATGATCTCAGGTCCTGGGATCGAGCCCCACATTGGGCTTTCTGCTCAGCAGGGAGTCTGCTTCCCCCTCTCTCTCTCTTTGTCTGCTTCTCTGCCTACTTGTAATCTCTGTCAAATAAATAAATAAAATCTTAAAAAAATAACAGACACAGTGATTAATGGAATAGAATGCAATGCCCAGGCATAGATCTACACAAGATCTACATAGATCTACACTATCTTTGACTAAATAACAAATATAATTACATGGAGAAAGGTTAGAGTTTTCAAGTAATGGTGTAGGATCACTTGGATACACACACAATCTAGAAACAAAGCTTACATTGTTTTAAAAGTTAACTTTAAATGGATCACTGACCTAAATGTAAAATACAAAACTATAAAAATTCCAGGAGGAAATATAAGAGAAAATGTAGGTTGCTTTCTGTTTATTGATGAGCTTTTAGATACAACACAGAAAGAATGATCCATTAAAGAAAAAATTGATAAATTAGACTTTTTTAAACCTTTATCAAAAACTTGTGCTCTGTGAATGATATTATTAAGAAAAAGAAAAGACAGACTAAGAAAAATTCTTCCCAAACACACATGTGATAAAGGAATGTTATAAAAAAAATCCTCTTAAAACTCAACAATAAGAATACAGGGCAATCAAAAAAGGGCAAAATGTCTGAACAGATACCTCATAAAAGAAGATCTAAAGATGACATGGATATGAAAATATATTCAACATTATGTTTTAGAAAACTAAAAATTTTAAAAATAGATTTTAATACACATCTACTAGAATTGCTAAAATTCAAAACACAACACCAAATTCTAAGATGTGAAGCAATGTGATCTTCCTTTAGTACTGGTGAGAATGAAAATGGTACAGCCACTCTGGAGGACACTTTGTTTGTTTCTTAAAATCTAAAGATAAACTTCTTGTACAATCTAGCAGTTGTGCATCTAGATATTTACCTGATTGACTTGAAAAATTTATGCCACATGAAAACCCGCATAAACATGTTTATTGCTGTTTTATTTATAATTGCCAAAAAATAGAAGCCTCCAAGATGGACTTTAACAGGAGAAGGGATTAAAAAAAAAATCGGTGGTTCATCCATATATCTACACATCAATCAGCAATAAAAAGAAATGAGCTCTCAAGCCACATGATGATGTAGAAACACTTTAAATGTATATTGCTAAGTGAAGAAAGCTAGGGTGAAAAGACTACATACTATAGGTTTCTAATTACATGGTGTTCTGGAAAAGAAAAAATATATATAGGGACAGTAAAAAGATCAGGGGTTGCCTGGGGTTTAGGGAGGAGGTATAAGGGTTGAATAAGTGAAACACAGAGGAATTTGTGTCTTAGTCTGTTGAGGCTGCTAAACAGAATACCACAGACTGTCTGGCTATGGAAAAGAGATTATTCCTCACAGTTCTGGAGGCTGGGAAGTCCAAGCTCAAGGCATTAGCAGATTTGGTGTTTGATGAAGACCTGCTTTCTTACACACATCCATAAACAGCCATCTTTTTACTGTATTCTCACATGGCACAGGGGGCATGGGAATTCTCAGGGGACTCTTTCAAGGGTGCTAACCCCATTGATGAGGCCTCTGCTATCATGACCTAATTGTGAACCAAAGGCCCCATTTCCTAATACGTTCATATTGGGAGTTAGTATTTCAATAAATTAATTTTGAGGAGACATGAATATTCAGTCTATAGCAGACAGTAAATCTATTTTTTATGCTACTGCAATGGTTGGTACCTGACCTTAAGTATTTTTCAAAACCCATAGAACTTTACAGCGCAAAGAACGAACCTTAATGCATGCAATTTAAAAAGGCCATTTCAGAGGTGAAGGATCCCAGGAAGCAATGCAAACTGTGACAAGATCATCTAAGTATATGACAAATGTATTAAATATCCCCACTAAAGGAAAAAGTGAGAGAAGGCAATGACCTAAGTAACTCGAAATCAGTAGGCCCTATAAGAATAAAGGAAAGAGGTGCTGGACATAAGCAGTGTACTTGTTGAGAAAATTGTTTCCCATAGGAGGAATGGTTGACACTCAGATGCTGTTATATGTGTATGCTGGAATGAAACAAGTAAGTAAGTGGATGGCAAATAGTCGGAGCCAGTTTTCTTACTGTTAGAGGGGGAAGGAAAGAGATAAGACTAACCCATATAGCGGTGGGTTAGAGTTGAAGACATCAGTAAGATGCAGTAATGACGCAGATGCTTACACATACAGATCAGTTAATATTACATATTTAGGTAGTATACACACTTCTATTTCTTTTCTGTGCCTGTAAAAAAGTGCCAAAATGAAACAATACTAGTAATGAGCACACATACCCACAGATCTTAATTTTTAATTTCATCCTCAATTAAAAGAAAAAAAAAACAGGATCCTTGGAGAAATGGCTGATATTAGGAATGGGAGAGGAAAAATATAAGATGAAATTGGAGTATTTGCCATGCCAGAATGTAAGTGTGCTAAAAAAACAACAAAGAAACCCATAAAACCCCAAATAATGGGGACATATCAAAGGAAGCCAAATGAGTAATCTTTCATGGACCAAAGTTGGAGTCTTTGAACAACAAAATGAATAGGATCAGATTATAACTCAATGTATAAAATAAACAAACAAATAAATAAATATCTATTCATACTCACATATATAAATGACTAATTTTGTATCTCAACTTGACTGGCCATGGGGTGTGTAATTAAACTTTATTTCTGATGGCATCTGTGAGGGTATTTCTAGATGAGATTAACATTTGAATTGGTGGATTCAGTAAAGTAGGTTTTCTTTCACAATGTGAGTGGGCATTATCCAATCCGATGAGGAACCAAATAGAACAAAAGGCTAAAGATTCACCCTTTTCCCTGCATCACTGAGCTGAGACATCTTAGCTCATCTTCTCTGGCTCTTGGACTGGATTTTACACCATTGATTCCTCTGGTCTCAGGCTTTAGGATATGGACTGAAGTACACAGCTGATTTTCCTGGGTCTTTAGCTTATAGACAGTAGATCTTGAAATGTTCCACCCTCCAAAATAAAGTGAACTAATTTCTCAAAATAATTCTCCACTATATACATGTTTTGGTTTTCTGGAGTACCTTGACTAGTACATGGGCTGTGCATAGCGACTTCCTTTGGTAGAGCATAAAGTATAATATGGAAAGGAGGGGTAAAGAAGAAACTTTGCAGTGGAGAAACTTCAACCACGTGATCAAAAGCATGACTGAAAAGTCATGTTGTAGTATATACACTTAATATGATTAGGTGAAAGTGACATTATACTTTTGTGCTCTTCCTCCCCCAAACCAATTAACTCAGTTTCATCATGAGAAAACCATGAAAAGTCTGAGAAACTTTGACCTCCAATAGAAGCATGACCATTAAATATAATAAATATTGAAAAGAATTATTAACAAATTAAATGGGACTAATACATAGATCTCTGTGAATTTTTATAAGGGTGTTTTCATGTCTGTTTTTTTCAGAGTATGTATCCCGTTAATAATTACACAAGTAAGGGGTGCCTGGGTGGCTCAGTGGGTTAAGCCTCTGTCTTCAGCTCAGGTGGTGATCCTAGGGTCCTAGGACTGAGCCCCGCCTGGGACTCTCTGCTAAGCCGGGAGCCTGCCTCCCCCTCTCTCTCTGCCTACTCATGATCTCTCTCTGTCAAATAAATAAATAAAATCTTTTAAAAAATAATTACACAAGTTATATTTTTATTGAGTACAACCATTATTCATCAAGAACCTTGGGGGTATTTTTCAGAAAGTTTGCAATCTAGATACAATGTATCTTCAAACAAGCAGTGGCACACTTTGTAATGCTAACTTTCGTGAAAGTCAGTAATGCCATGTACAAGGGTGTCTAGCAAAAATCCAGCCTGTGCTTAGTTTTCCAAGCTGCATGCACTGATGTAGGTGGATATACATGGAGAAGGGAAGAATATTTTTTAAATATGGGCAGGGGCAACATGATTGCATTTCTATTGCTATTTTCTATCAAAAGATAAAAAAAAAAAGATAAAAGAGTATCATCAGCTCAGCCAAGCCAGAAATCAGTTCTTTGACTTGAATGACTACTTTATTACTCAAATCCAATTAATCAATTCCTTTGCTTCTACTCAATTTGCATCAGTGATATATTAATACTTAGGTCACATTCCTATAAATTTGACTTTGAGACCAAGATTCTTGTGCAAATTATTAAAAAGGCAGTGCTCTTTAGAGAAATCAGAAAGGCAATCAGGAAAGCAGAACAGGCCAAGGGAAACAGACAAACAAAGGTGTGATTATAATCAAATATCATCTTTAGTGTGAATCCACAGGGGAGCTCTGGTTTGTCCTGGAGACAAGAGAGGTGGGCCTTCGTTCATACTTCCAAACTAGTGAGTCATTGGTTCCAAACCCAGGTTCTCTGTCCATGCTGTTGCATTGGAACAGAACTGTTGTACATGTGAGCCTTAGAATTTAAGAGTGAGCCCTACAAACAATAGTTCATAAAAAAAACAAGAGATGGGCTTATGGAAATGTTCAAAGGATTGTGAAGAGATCTGGAAGAAGCATCAACTTTCATAATTCTTATATGTTAAAATTTTCAGCCTACTACCACCTCTTGCCCAGAACATTTATTTCCTCCCTATTCTTCTTGCCAAACGTTTTGACCTGTTCTAAAAACCCACCATGCTGCAACCATAGCAACCTTTCAAAGATCTGATTTTGTTGCCTCCTATTTGATACTTTTCAGAAATTTTCCACCACTTTTATTTTAAAGTCTATTATTTAATATGACACAGAGAAGATTGTATGACCTGGATCCTCCTGACATTTTCACCTCTTCCCCTTTACAGCATATATTTTAATCATATTAAACTATTGGTTATGACTCAATATGTCAGATTCTATTTTACACTGGGCCTTCACATGTATCATCTTTACCTGGAATGTGTTTCCCTGTACCTGTATTATTCTTCTGTATCCTTCAGAGTTAACTCAGCTGTTGCATATATTGAGGAAGAACTTCTGACCTCTGTCCATCCTGTAGCTCCTGATGAAAGCTCTTTAATGTGTACTGCTTTTGCTTTTCCATAATAACCTCTGTAATGCAACACAGGTGATTATAGAATATATTTTTAAGTGTTCATTTATCAGTACCCACAAGAAGAGTATGACTACATAAATTCTGGGGTTGTTTCATATGCCTCAATTATATCCTCTGTGTGAGAATAATACTTGATGCATTACAAGAATTTAATAAGTTCTATATGCTAATTAAATATTGAAAATGAAATGCTGAAATAAAGATGTGGGAGCTTTCATATCATTTTGTCTAATATAAGTCTTTTCCCAAATGAATAATTTCCACCCTACATAAATTTTATAAAAGTTGCTTATGGTGAGCTTCTATTTGTAGATCTTTTGTGTTGTAAAACTTGCATAAATGTGAGCAATAAAAAATAATTTCTTGATTTCATTGAGAATAGATATGTTATCAAAATATCATCTAAGTGTAATTCAATTCTAAATATGAAAACTACAAATAAGGAAGGCTCAGCAACATTTTACAAAATATGTCAAGCTTGATAAATGCCTACTGCAGGCAATTCATTAACTCTTATCAGGGAGAATAAATATTTAATGAAATAGTAGCACCTCAAGCAAATGTGAACATTCTTTGAGATTGCTTTGATTGAATGAAGCATTCAAATAAATTTCAAACTCATGTACGCAAACTCATCAACCCCATCTCTAGGAAGCAGCTGAAGGTAACTGACATTAATAAGCTAAGCTAAATGTTTCATGTTTACTAGGGTATTTACAAGATCTAAAGGTTTATAAGAAAATAGAACATCTTAAAAGTCTATATAAGCAAGAAGTTTGTTCTGGCTTATTTATTTTACAGATGTTCACTAGTTTCCATGGAGATCAATATTCAGATGGAGTATATCTGGATGCAGCTTCTAGGCAGAGTGTTGTGGATATAAGGATTCTTGAGAAAATAACCAGAGAAGCAATTCTTGGGTGATATCTGTAATCTTTATGTGTGGATTCAGGCAATTTTTCAGTCATCTCTTTTCTAAGGAAGGGGGTATCCACCACAGAGAACATGTGTATGAATGAAACACTTCAGCTTTCATTTTTAAAAGGGCACATTTTTTATACATGACTCATTTTAATGATTATTTAGTTAATTGTGCACACAGCTGTACTTGTTCAGATACTAATGGTTTTAGCAGATGGTATGTTCAAATCTAAATTTTTAGAATTCCTAAAATTATTATGGCAACAGTTAAGTACAAGATTCTGAGAATGACCTTTTAATTCTGTGGGTGTGAGTTGTTTAGTGTATGTAAAAGATTTTTGCTTCTTTTAGCTAAGTTTCCATAATTTAGATTCAGTTCATGTTTTTTCTGATAAAGGTAGTTTAATAATTAGTATCTTCTAATTTTCTACCAATCTGAAATATTAATATGTTAAGACTTCTAATTTTTTTTAAAGATTTTATTTATTTATTTGACAGAGAGAGAGATCACAAGTAGGCAGAGAGGCAGGCAGAGAGAGAGGGAAGCAGGCTCCCTGCTGAGCAGAGTCCGATGCAGGACTCAATCCCAGGACCTTGAGATCATGACCCAAGCTGAAGGCAGAGGCTTTAACCCACTGAACCACCCAGGTGTCCCAAGACTTCTAAATTTTAATACTCACTTTTTCCACCTGACATAGCCAAGCCTATTTTCATTCTTAAATTTATGACTAATACAAAGAAGAAACCCATTTTCAAGTTTGATGACATGAAGAATTAAGTTGATCTTTTTAGTGTTATTATAAGAATATATATATATATATATATATATATATATATGTATATATATATATGCCATATGTGAAGAAAAAACTTAGTTCTTTATGCTTCTTTTTTCCCCAACAATGTTTTAATATTTTTTCTAAAAAAACCTGTCCCTTTATTTTACTCTTTTTTTATTGCTATATTCTGTATTTGCAATCATACGCCTAATCAGTTATGTTATGCTATCAAATGACCCTTCCAGGAGTTATTTGGTTGTTTTGTTGTTTTTTTGTTTGTTTTGCTTTATTTTGTGTAAGTGCATACTTTCATACTCTTATTCCACAGATTTGTTATGAACTTTGTAGTCACTAATACAAAGAACTATTACCGACTGTCCACAAGAAAAAATTTTTAATTGCTGAGAAAATTTTCAGCTGTTTTCAGTAACTGGATCAGAATAAAATGTTCCATTATATTCCTCCTAGAAAAGTCACTGATTAACAAATAAGCAAACAAAAATACTACTAGAAATGACTCTTTTTCTTAGATACAGAGATGAGCTCATTCAGAATGGCTAATTCTTTATAGACAAATCGGTGGTGTGGGATAGAAACAGAAATGAAATATGATAGATCTATACAGATTTCTAAAGTCTGACTAACCCCTTGGTAGGCTTTAGATTATCATTATATTCACTATGTAGTATTTAGATATACAAAGCTTTTGACAAACCAGAACTGGCAACACCTTTAAGATTTTTTTGTCCCTGGTAACTGGATTGAAGATGCGCATGGTGCTGAGTAAGTGTACAGCATTAGCAGTTTCTTAGCTGTTCAAGGGCTGACGACATCTTATTAAAAAAAAAAAATGTAAAAACTGTATAGCCAACAAAGTCCTGGGCATGATACAGGGATACCGCATCTGTCCTGCAATGTGTAACAGAAAAGTCATGAACAAAACAAGACTGTCCTCAAGAGATAATTTTGAACAATCTTTAATATTCAAACAAAAGAATAAGTAACATCTATGAATCTAAACCTAAATTATTTACCTAAAATTAGTATAAATTATTTCAGATTAAAAGGTATAAAAATAAACAGTTATATAAGGTACCCATAAAGTCATTATGCTGCTAACATATAAATTATTACCAATATAATGGTAAAGCCTCCATATACCCAGTCCAATAATAAGCATTCCACTTATCTAGGACACCTACTCTTCTGAGTTTGGGCTTATTATTATAATTCCTTTGTTTATTTTTACATATCATTCATCCTTATTCAAGATATTTTATAGCTTTGCATGCTTTTAAATCATTGTGTAAATGGTGCCATACTGCATATATTAGTTTGCAATTGTTACCAATGTTTAAAATAAAACATTTGAGATTTACCCAATGCTGATTCATGCAGGTCTTATTTATTTATACTCACATATTAATAAGTGAAAACATACACACACATAAATGAGTAATTAATATATGCTGGATTTAACTTGGAACACTTTGGATGTATTAACTCATTTAATCATCACAACTCTTCTAAGATAGCAATATAATAAAATCTGTATTATATCTAATTTACAAGTGAAAAAAATTGGCACAGAACGTTTATATTAATCTACTTTATCAATTTTCCACAAAGTAGTTATTTAATCCTTTAATCTCCTATTGATGAACATTTGTGATTTCTTTAAGTATTTGCTATTTTAAAAAATGCTGCGGGACATTCTTGTGCAGACATCCTTGTGTATGTATGGACTATGCAGGTGGCTGTGAACCTGCCCCAAAGTGATAGATGGCTGTGGGAACTCATTTTGGTTTCGTTGGTATTTTCCTAATTAACTTTGTTTAATGCTACTGACCATCCACTTTTTCTCTTCTTAAAAACATCTTTTCACAGTTTTCATGTGTTTTGTAATTTTTTTCTTCCAGTAATCAACCTTTATTTTAATTGGAATGTTTTAATATTTTGAACAACTGCTGCTTGTTTTATATATGTGAAACAAAGAGTTCCCTCTCTGTGGCTTATTTATAACTTTATTTTTGTTTGTTCAGTGCTTTTATGTAGTAATATCAGTAACTACTTTTATGGTTTATGTTTTTTGATTTTAAGAAACTGTTCTTTGTGTATCGTTATGAAGATATCCTCAAATATTTTCCTCTAAATGTTATATAGTTTTTTTTAAGAAGATGGAACTGATTTTTATGAACTGCATGACATTAAAATAATTTGTGTTTATATGAAAATATAGCCAGTTCTCTTTCCATTAATTTTGAGTAGGCTATCATTTTTTATGGATAATTTGTGCTAGCTCTGCCACATATTAATTTCCATATGTAGATTTCTGTGTGGCTCTATTGTTTTATTGATCCAGAGCACTACCAATTTGAAGGTTCTAATTAATATGACTACAATAAGTCTTGCTATCTGGTGGATCAAGTTGCCCATGCTGTTTGCATTTTATTTACTTATTTTTATCTATATTATATATTTGATTCTTTTCTTTTTTTTGAATTAATATATAATGTATTGTTTTAGGGGTACATGTCTGTGATTCATCAGTCTTACACAGTTCTCACTGCTTACCATAGCACATACTCTCCCCAATGTCCATCACCGAGCAACCCTACCCTTCTCACCCCCTTCCCCTCCAGCAATCCTCAGTTTGTTTCCTGAGATTAAGAGTCTCTTTTGATTGTCTCCCTCTCTGGTTTCATCTTATTGCATTTTTTTCTTTCTTTTCCTTGATCCTCTGCCTTGTTTCTCAAATTCTGCATATTAGTGAGATTATATGATAATTGTCTTTCTCTGATTGACTTAGCATAATACCCTCTAGTTCCATCCACATCGTTGCAAATGGTAAGATTTCATTTTTTTTCTTTTGATGGCTGCATGTTTGTATTCTTTATGACTGTCTACATATCCTTTTCCTGCATATGTTGACTTTTTAGGATTAGCTTATTACTCACAGTGATAGTAATCACCACAGTTATCAAATTGCATTGGCTCCCTGAGCTTCAGTCTCCACAAGGTGAAGTGATAAAGGTCAGGGGTTGCCTGCACTTATAGTGGGGGTTATTATAAGGAGGGAAACCCTGAGATTAAGAGATGTTAATCTTGTATATAGGAGGCTGACAAGCCTGCCAAACCTCTCCTCCAGAGAGACACATTGTCTTTCTTAACCCAGAGAAAAAGAAAAGCTACACTAGGGAGGGGAAGAAAACATATATTTATTATCCTTGAGTTTTTCTGTGGAGTCAATTTGAATTTAAGGTTTAAAATACAGTTAACCTGAGTACTAATGCCACTAATTGATAGTTGTTTTGACTTTAGGCAACTGATTTTGTAAATCTTAGGAATAAGGACTATAAGACAATATAAATTTGTGTACAACCATGGCTCTGTCACATATTGGGCATAGAACAAGTTAAATGTCTTTGGCCTCAATTTTCTCACCTGTAAAATTAGAATGCTAAAATTTAACTGTAATGATAAAAGACAATGCCTGTAACACAGTAGGCACAATAATATTGGGGTTTTTTTGGTTACTTTATTGATTAATTGGTTTTTCATAAATGATTTACTAACTAGTTTTTTCCTTTTTCTAAAGAAGTTATATGTACCTGTAAACATTTTTTTCCATTCTTTATTATGGTAAAATACACAAATATAAAGTTTACCATCTTAACCATTTGTAAGTGTACAGCTCAGTGGCATTAAATACATTCATGACGTGTGGCCATCACCATCATCCATCTCAAGAGCTCTTTTCATCTTCTAAAGCCACAACTCTGTACAGAAGAGTAGCAGAATCTGACATCTTAAACATGCCATTCTAACATATTGATTACTTTTAGCTATAGGTACTTGAAAAACAGCAAATGCAGGGAGGGTCTTTCTCTGAACTCCCTTTATCTCCCTTTATCTGATTCTAAAAGGCATTCAGTTGTAGGAAGTCCCTTCCCAGGAGTCTTCAACTAGGCAGAATGAGTGTTACCACAGGAGAAGAGACTGGAAATCCATACCACACCCAGACAAAACTTATCACAAATTAACTCCCATCTGTGTTTTTTTTTTAATTTTATTTTTTATAAATATATATTTTTATCCCCAGGGGTACAGGTCTGTGAATCGCCAGGTTTACACATTTCACAGCACTCACCATAGCACATACCCTCCCCAATGTCCATAACCCCACCCCCCTCGCCCCCATCCCCCATCAACCCTCAGTTTGTTTTGTGAGATTAAGAGTCACTTATGGTTTGTCTCCCTCCCAATCCCATCTTGTTTCATTTACTCTTCTCCTACCCCCTTAACCCCCCATGTTGCATCTCCTCTCCCTCATATCAGGGGGATCATAAAATAGTTGTCTTTCTCTGAATGACTTATTTCGCTAAGCATGATACCCTCTAGTTCCATCCACGTCGTCACAAATGGCAAGATTTCATTTCTTTTGATGGCTGCATAGTATTCCATTCTGTATATATACCACATCTTCTTTTTTTTTTTTTGAACTTTATAAGATTTGTATATTTAA
>NW_022631115.1:3765789-3877147 GCF_010015895.1 Lontra canadensis
TTCATTTACTCTTCTCCTACCCCCTTAACCCCCCATGTTGCATCTCCTCTCCCTCATATCAGGGGGATCATAAGATAGTTGTCTTTCTCTGAATGACTTATTTCGCTAAGCATGATACCCTCTAGTTCCATCCACGTCGTCAAATATGGCAAGATTTCATTTCTTTTGATGGCTGCATAGTATTCCATTCTGTATATATACCACATCTTCTTTATCCATTCGTCTGTTGATGGATATCTAGGTTCTTTCCATAGTTTGGCAATTGTAGACTTTGCTGCTATAAACATTCGGGTGCACATGCCCCTTCGGATCACTACCTTTATATCTTGAGGGTAAATACCCAGTAGTGCAATTGCTGGGTCATAGGGTAGTTCTATTTTCAACATTTTGAGGAACCTCCATGCTGTTTTCCAGAGTGGTTGCACCAGCTTGCATTCCCACCAACAGTGTAGGAGGGTTCCCTTTTCTCCGCATCCTCGCTAGTATCTGTCATTTCCTGACTTGTTAATTTTAGCCATTCTGACTGGTGTGAGGTGATATCTCATTGTGGTTTTGATTTGTATTTCCCTGATGCCGAGTGATATGGAGCACTTTTTCATGTGTCTATTGGCCATCTGGATGTCTTCTTTGCAGAAATGTCTGTTCATGTCCTCTGCCCATTTCTTGATTGGATTATTTGTTCTTTGGGTGTTGAGTTTGCTAAGTTCTTTATAGATTTTGGACACTAGCCCTTTATCACATATGTCGTTTGCAAATATCTTCTCCCATTCTGTCAGGTTGTCTTTTGGTTTTGTGGACTGTTTCCTTGGCTGTGCAAAAGCTTTTGATCTTGATAAAATCCCAATAGTTCATTTCTGCCCTTGCTTCCCTTGCCTTTGGCGATGTTCCTAGGAAGACGTTGCTGCAGCTGAGGTCGAAGAGGTTGCTGCCTGTGTTCTCCTCAAGGATTTTGAAGGATTCCTTTCTCACATTGAGGTCCTTCATCCATTTTAAGTCTATTTTCGTGTGTGGTGTAAGGAAATGATCCAATTTCATTTTTCTGCATGTGGCTGTCCAATTTTCCCATTTATTGAAGAGGCTGTCTTTTTTCCATTGGACATTCTTTCCTGCTTTGTCGAAGATTAGTTGACCATAGAGTTGAGGGTCTATTTCTGGGCTCTCTATTCTGTTCCATTGATCTATGTGTCTGTTTTTGTGCCAGTACCATGCTGTCTTGATGATGACAGCTTTGTAATAGAGCTTGAAATCCGGAATTGTGATGCCACCAACTTTGGCTTTCTTTTTCAATATTCCTTTGGCTATTCAAGGTCTTTTCTGGTTCCATATAAATTTTAGGATTATTTGTTCCATTTCTTTGAAAAAAATGGATGGTACTTTGATAGGAATTGCATTAAATGTGTAGATTGCTTTAGGTAGCATAGACAATTTCACAATATTTATTCTTCCAATCCAGGAGCATGGAACATTTTTCCATTTCCTTGTGTCTTCCTCAATTTCTTTCATGAGTACTTTATATTTTCTGAGTATAGATTCTTAGCCTCTTTGGTTAGGTTTATTCCTAGGTATCTTATAGTTTTCGGTGTAATTGTAAATGGGATGGACTCCTTAATTTCTCTTTCTTCTGTCTTGTTGTTGGTGTAGAGAAATGCGACTGATTTCTGTGCATTGATTTTATATCCTGATACTTTACTGAATTCGTGTACAAGTTCAAGCAGTTTTGGAGTGGAGTCTTTTGGCTTTTCCACATCTAGTATCATATCATCTGCGAAGAGTGATAGTTTGACTTCTTTGCCGATTTGGATGCCTTTAATTTCTTTTTGTTGTCTGATTGCTGAGGCTAGGACTTCTACTACTATGTTGAATAGCAGTGGTGATAACGGACATCCCTGCCATATTCCTGGCCTTTGTGGAAAAGCTTTCAGTTTTTCTCCATTGAGAATGATATTTGTGGTGGGTTTTTCATAGATGGCTTTGATAATATTGAGGTATGTGCCCTCTATCGCTACACTTTGAAGAGTTTTGATCAGGAAGGGATGCTGTACTTTCTCAAATGCTTTTTCAGCATCTATGGAGAGTATCATATGGTTTTTGTTCTTTCTTTTATTAATGTGTTGTATCACATTGATTGATTTGTGGATGTTGAACCAACCTTGCAGCCCTGGAATAAATCCCACTTGTTCGTGGTGAATAATCCTTTTAATGTACTGTTGAATCCTATTGGCTAGTATTTTGGTGAGAATTTTTGCATCTGTGTTCATCAAGGATATTGGTCTGTAGTTCTCTTTTTTGATGGGATCCTTGTCTGGTTTTGGGATCAAGGTGATGCTGGCCTCATAAAATGAGTTTGGAAGTTTTCCTTCCATTTCTATTTTTTGGACGAGTTTCAGGAGAATAGGAATTAGTTATTCTTTAAATGTTTGGTAGAAATCCCCTGGGAGCCATCTGGCCCTGGGCTTTTGTTTGTTTGGAAATCTTTGATGACTGTTTCAATCTCCTTACTGGTTATGGGTCTGTTCAGGCTTTCTTTTCTTCCTGGTTCAGTTGTGGTAGTTTATATGTCTATAAGAATGCATCCATTTCTTTCAGATTGTCGAATTTGTTGGCTTAGAGTTGCTCATAGTATGTTCTTATAATTGTCTGTATTTCTTTGGAGTTAGTTGTGATCTCTCCTCTTTCATTCATGATTTTATTTATTTGGGTCATTTCTCTTTTCTTTTTGATAAGTCTGGCAAGGGGTTTATCAATCTTATTAATTCTTCCAAAGAACCAGCTCCCAGTTTCATTGATTTGTTCTATTTTTTTTTTTTTTGTTTCTATTTCATTGATTTCTGCTCTGATCTTTATGACTTCTCTTCTCCTGCTGGGTTTAGGCTTTCTTTCTTGTTCTTTCTCCAGCTCCTTTTGGTGTAGGGTTAGGTTGTATATTTGAGACCTTTCTTGTTTCTTGAGAAAAGATTGTACCGCTATATATTTTCCTCTCAGGACTGCCTTTGCTGTCCCACAGATTTTGAACCATTGTGTTTTCATTATCATTTGTTTCCATGAATTTTTTCAATTCTTCTTTAATTTCCTGGTTGACCCATTCATTCTTTAGAAGTAGTCTCCATGTATTTGGGTTCTTTCCAAATTTCCTCTTGTGATGAGTTCTAGCTTCAGAGCATTGTGGTCTGAAAATATGCAGGGAATGATCCCAAACTTTCGATACCGGTTGAGACCTGATTTAGGACCGAGGATGTGATCTATTCTGGAGAATGTTCCATGTGCATTAGAGAAGAATGTGTATTCTGTTGCTTTGGGATGAAATGTTCTGAATATATCTGTGATGTCCATCTGGTCCAGTGTGTCATTTAAGGCCTTTATTTCCTTGTTGATCTTTTGCTTGGATGATCTGTCCATTTCTGTGAGGGGAGTGTTAAAGTCCCCTACCTTTATTGCATTATTGTTGATGTGTTTCTTTGATTTTGTTATTAATTGGTTTATATAGTTGGCTGCTCCCACATTAGGGGCATAGATATTTAAAATTGTTAGATCTTCTTGTTGGACAGATCCTTTGAGTATGATATAGTGTCCTTCCTCATCTCTTATTATAGTCTTTGGCTTAAAATCTAATTGATCTGATATAAGGATTGCCACTCCTGCTCTCTTCTGATATCCATTAGCATGGTAAATTCTTTTCCACCCCCTCACTTTAAATCTGAAAGTGTCTTCGGGTTTAAAATGAGTTTCTTGTAGGCAACATATAGATGCGTTTTGTTTTTTTTTATCCATTCTGATACCCTGTGTCTTTTGATTGGGGCATTTAGCCCATTAACATTCAGGGTAACTATTGAGAGATATGAATTTAATGCCATTGTATTGTCTGTAAGGTGACTGTTATTGTATATTGTTTCTGTTCCTTTCTGATCTACTACTTTTAGGGTCTCTCTTTGCTTAGAGGACCCCTTTCAATATTTCCTGTAGAGCTGGTTTGGTGTTTGCAAATTCTTTCAGTTTTTGTTTGTCCTGGAAGCTTTTAATCTCTCCTTCTATTTTCAAAGATAGCCTAGCTGGATAGAGTATTCTTGGCTGCATGTTTTTCTCGTTTAGTGCTCTAAATATATCATGCCAGCTCTCTCTGGCCTCCCAGGTCTCCGTAGATAAGTCTGCTGCCAATCTAATATTTTTACCATTGTATGTTACAGACTCTTTTCCCGGGCTGCTTTCAGGATTTTCTCTTTGTCACTAAGACTTGTAAATTTTACTATTAGGTGACGGGGTGTGGACCTATTCTTATTGATTTTGAGGGGGGCGTTCTCTGAACCTCCTGGATTTTGATGCTTTTTCCCTTTGACATATTGGCGAAATTCTCTCCAATAATTCTCTCCAATATACCTTCTGCTCCCCTCTCTCTTTCTTCTTCTTCTGGAATCCCAATTATTCTAATGTTGTTTCGTCTTATGGTGTCACTTATCTCTCAAATTCTCCCCTCGTGGTCCAGTCGCTGTTTGTCCCTCTTTTGCTCAGCTTCTTTATTCTCTGTCATTTGGTCTTCTTTATCGCAAATTGTTTCTTCTGCCTCATTTATCCTAGAAGTGAGAGCCTCCATTTTTGGTTGCACCTCATTAATAGCTTTTTTGATTTCAACTTGGTTAGATTTTAGATCTTTTATTTTCCAGAAAGGGCTTTTACATCTCCCGAGAGGGTTTCTCTAATATCTTTCATGTCTTTTCGAGCCCCACTAGAACCATGAGAATCGTCATTCTGAACTCTAGATCTGACATATTACCAATGTCTGTATTGATTAAGTCCCTAGACTTTGGTACTGCCTCTTTTTTTTTTTTTTGTGGTGAATTTTTCTGCCTTGTCATTTTGTCCAGATAAGAGTATATGAAGGAGCAAGTAAAATATTAAAAGGGTGGCAACAACCCCAGGAAAATATGCTTTAACCAAATCAGAAGAGATCCCAAATCATGAGGGAGCAAAAAGGGGAATTAAAGAGGTTCAGAAAGAAAAAAAAAAAGGAACAATTAAAAGAAGAAAACGAATAAAGAAAAAAGTATAAAAAGAAAAAAATATATATATATATTAGATAAACTAGTTAAAAAATGTTAAAAAAGAAAAGGGTAAAAGTTTAAACAAATTAGCAGAAGAAGAAAAAATATTGAAAAAGAAAAAAAAATTAAATTAACTGCAAGGCTAAAGAATCATGGGGAGAAAGCCATGAGTTCCATGCTTTGCTTTCTCCTCCTCTGGAATTCCGCTGCTCTCCTTGGTATTGAAACTGCACTCCTTGGTAGGTGAACTTGGTCCTGGCTGGATTTCTTGTTGATCTTCTGGGGGATGGGCCTGTTGTAGTGATTCTCAAGTGTCTTTGCCCCAGGCGGAGTTGCACCGCCCTTACCAGGGGCCAGGCTTGAGTAATCCGCTCGGGTTTGCTTTCGGGAGCTTTTGTTCCCTGAGAGCTTTCCGTAGAGTTCCAGAGGATGGGAATGAAGAAGCCTCCCAATCTCTGGCCCAGAGGAGCTGAGAGCCTGGGGCCACACTCCTCAGTGTGCCCTCAGAGAATGTTTACTCCCGTCACCCTGGCCTCCGTCCGCGCTTCGAGCTGACCGAGCCTGCGACCGGTTCAAGGTAACCCGGAGTTTAGAGCTCACTTAGCTCACTCACTCCTCTGTCTCTGTAGCTGGCTTCCCCGTTCTAATACCTGTAAGCTCTGCGACACTCAGACACCCCCGATCCTTCTGTGACCCTGCGGGACCTGAGGCCACGCTGACCCCACGTGGGCTTCACCCCGGTTAAGCCTCTGGAGCGATGTCCCTCAGCGGAACAGACTTTTAAAAGTCCTGATTTTGTGCTCCGTTGCTCCGCTGCTTGCCGGGAGCCGGCCCCTCCCCCCACAGTCTATCTTCCCATTGCTTTGGATTCACTTCTCCACCAGTCCTACCTTTCAGAAAGTGGTTGATTTTCTGTTTCTAGAATTGCTGTTCTTCTCCTCGATCTCCCATTGGATTTGTAGGTGTCTGCAATCTTTAGATAAGCTGTCTAGCTGATCTTCCGCTACCTGAAGTAGTCTCAGCCTGCTACTTCTCCGCCATCTTGACTCCTCCCCCCAATCTGTGTTTTTAAGTGCTCATTCATCTCCCTTCCCCTCTCCCCATTTACTCTTCCTTCAGAGGACTACTTCCCCATCCTTTTCCCTAGTAAAATGATATTTAATCCTGAATTCTAAGCCACCTTAGAACTACTCACTTTTTCCTGGATATTTCCCATGTATCTGTAGGCTATACATGTTAATAAACTTCTGTTTTTCTTGTTTTAATCTATTTTTTTTTTTTTTTATTGCAGGGGTCTTGGCTAACACCTCAGAAAGGTAGAAGGAAATTTTTTCCTCCCATATAATACTCATTAAATAATAAATCCCCATTCTGCCATTACTCTGAGTATCTAGCAACCACCATTTCACTTTTTATCTCTACAATTTTGACTATTCTAAGTACCTCATTTAAGTAGAATCATATGGTATTTGTCTTTTGTAACTCTCTTATTTCATTTAGCATAATGTCACCAATATTTAAGCATATTGTTAACCTATGTCAGCATTTTTAAGACTGAATAATATTCCATTGTATGTACATAACACATTTGCTTATCCATTTATTTGCTGATAGTTACTTGAGTTCCACATTTTAGCTATCATAAATACTGTTGTTTTGAATATAGATGTACAAATAGCACTTCAAGATCCTGCTTTCAAATTTTGGGATACATAGCCAGAAGGGTAATTACTGGATTTTATGATAATTTTATTTTTAATTTTCTGAAGAATAACCATACAGTTTTACACAGCAACTCTCATTATGTATTCCTACCAACAGTGTACAAGAGTTCCAATTACTCCACATTTTGTGGTACTTATTATCTCTGTTTTCTTCTTCTTTTTTTTACTAGTAGCCAGACTACTGAGTGTAAGGTGATATCATGTAGCTTTGATGTACATTTCCGTAATGATTAGTGATGAACATATTTTCTTGTGCTAGTAGGCCTTTTGTATATCTGCTTTGGAGAAATGTCTATTCAAATCCTTTGTGAATATTAAAAGTAGGTTATTCTTTCATTATGGAATATTTGGTAATTCACTATCTATTCTGGATATAAATCCCTTATCAAATAGATGTTTTGTAGATATTTTCTCCCATTCTATGGGTTTCTTTTTTATTCTGCTGATAGAGATTTTTGATGCAAAAATTTTTTAACTTTTAAGAACCTGTCCATTTTTCTTTTGTTGACTGTGCTTCTGGTGTCATAGTCAATAAATCATTGCCAAATTCAATGTCACAAAGGTTTTGTCCTATGTTTACTTACAAGAGTTTTATATTTTAGGTCTTACATTTAGGTCTTTGATCTATTTTGAGTTAATTTTTGTTTTGATATTTGGTTAAGGGCTCATTTCATTCTTTTAAATGTAGATACCCAGTTTTCCCAGCAGCTTAAAAAAAAAGAAAGAAAGAAAGAAAGAAAGAAAAGAGACTGTCTTTTCTCATTGAATGAATTTGTCCTTCTAATCAGAAATCATTTGACCGTATATGTATGGATTTATTTCTGTGCTATTTGTCTATTACCTCGATTTATATGTTTTTACATCAGTACTACACTGTTTTGATTACCATAGCTTCATAATAGGTTTAAAAATTAGGAAGTGTGGTTCATCCAGCTTTGTTTTTCTTTTTCAAATTTGTTTTAGTTGTCTGGTTCCTTTGAGATTCCATATGAATTTTAGGATGGGATTTTCTATTTCTTCAAAAAAATGTAATTGGGATTGTGATAAGGAATGTACTAATGAAGTTAATTCCCAAGAATCTTAGTCTTTTTGATACTATCATGAACTGATTTGCTTTCTTAATTTCCTTTTAGGATTGTTTATTGTTAGTGTATAGAAATGCAACTCATTTTTGTATGTTTACATTGTATCCTGCTACCTTATTGGTTTATTTATTAGTTCTAAATTTTTCTGTGGATCTTTAGGATTTTCTGCATATACAATGACATCATCAGCAAACAAAGATAATTTTACTTTCTAATTTGGGTTCTTTTTATTTCTTTCCTTGGATAATTGTTATGGATATAACTTTCAGTATTATACTGAATAAAGGGATCAAAGTGAGCATTCTTTCATTATTCAAAATCTTAGAGCAAAATCTTTCTGTTTTTCACAAGTATGATGTTTCCTGTGAGTTTTTCGTGTATGGCTTTTATTAAACAAGGGGTTTTCCTTCTATACTTAGTTTGTTGAGTATTTATGCTATGAAATAGAGTTAAAGTCAGTAAAATGCTTTTTCTGCATCCATTGAGAGAATCATTTGTGGTTTTTACTTTATTCTGTTAATATGACATTTACTAATGATTGCTTTTGTATTTTATTTTTTTAAAGATTTTATTTATTTATTTGACAGAGAGAGAGAGAGTGCATGCTCAAGCAAGGGGGGTGGTAGGCAGAGAGAGAGAGAGAGAGGCAGGATCCCAGTTGAGCAAGGAGACTGACTTGTATTATTTTGGAACTTCCTCAAGATCAAAAGCTTTTGCACAGCAAAGGGAACAGTCAACAAAACAAAGAGTCAACCCACAGAATGCGAGAAGATATTTACAAATGGCACTACAGACAAAAGGCTGATATCCAAGATCTATAAAGAACTCCTCAAACTCAACACATACAAAACAGATAATCATGTCTAAAAATGGACAGAAGACATGAACATCACTTCTCCAAAGAAGACATACAAATGGCTAACAGACACATGAAAATGCTCATCATCATTACCCCTCAGAGAGATTCAAATAAAAACCACATTGAGATACCACCTTACACCAGTTAGAATGGCCAAATCAACAATATTGTAAACAACAAGTTTTGGGGAGGATGTGGAAAAGGGGGAACCATCTTACACTCTTGGTGAGAATGCAAGTTGGTACAGCTACTTCGGAAAACAGTGTGGAGATTCCTCAAAAAATTAAAAACAGACCTTTCCCATGACCCCGCAATTGCACTACTGGGTATTTACCCCCAAGATACAGATGTAGTGAAAAAAAGGGCCACCTGTACCTAGCAGCAATGACCACAGTCACCCAACTGTGGAAAGAACCAAGATGCCTTTCAATGGATGAATGGATCAAGAAGATATGGTCCATATATACAATGGAGTATTATGCCTCCATCAGAAAGGATGAATACCCAACTTTTGTATCAATATGGATGGGACTGGAAGAGTATGCTGAGTGAAATAAGTCAAGCAGAGAGAGTCAATTATTATATGGTCTCACTTACTTGTGGAACATAAGGAATAACATGGAGGACATTGGGAGATGGAGAGGAGAAGTGAGTTGGGAGAAATTAGAGGGGGAGACAAACTATGAGAGACTGTGGACTCTGAGAAACAAACTGAGGGTTCTTGGAGGAGGGAGCCTGGTGGAGGGTATTATGGAGGGCAGGTATTGCATGGAACACTGGGTGTGGTGCATAAACAATGAATTCTGGAACACAGAAAAGAAATACAATAAAATAAAATGAAAAAAAAAATCTATTGTGTATGCATTAGTATAGCCTACCATTTTTTTTGATGGTTATTATTTATATAGAATGTTATTTTCCATCCTTTCATTTTCAACCTATTTGTGTCTTTGGATCTAGGGTGTGGATTTTGTAAACTGAATATAGTTGAATCATATTTCTTTTTGAATCAATTCTGCCAATCTTTGTTATTTGATTGGAAAGTTTAATTCATTTGCATTAAAGTAATTCTTGATCAAAGAAGGGGATTTTTTTCATTCTGTTACTTATTTCCTACATATCTTACATATGCTTTTTTCCCTCTCATTTCCTTTATTACTGTCTTCTTTTTTGTTTACTTTTTGGCAAACATTTAAATTCTTTGTCCTTTTTTTTGTGTGTATGTTCTATTACTATTTTCTTTGTGGTTAGCCTATGGATTACAATTAACATCCTAAAATTATAGTGTTCTAATTTGAATTTATAAGTTCAACCTCAATAATATACAAAACTCTGCTCCTTCATAGCCCCATTGTCATGTTTTCAGTTATTGATATCATGAGATAGTATCTTCATACATTATGTGCCCCAAACAGAAACCAATAACTATTTTAAATGAATTGATATCAATTCATTTAAGTTATATATAAAGTTAAATTATATATAAAACAAGTTAAATTATATATATATGTTAAATTATACATAAAACAAATGTGGAGTTATAAAGCAAAGTTAAAATAAAACTAGACTTTAGACTATTATTTTTCTTAAAGGTATTAGCATCTTAAATTGTGTAAAAACAAAAGTGGAGTTACAAACCACTGATGTAATAGTACTTGCTCTTATAGATGCTTATGTATTTACCTTTATTGAGATTTTTATTTCTTTATAAGCTTCAAGTTACTGCCCAGGTTCCTTTCATTTCACTCTGCCTGAGTCCCTTGAGCATTTCTTGTTGAACAGGACCAGAGGAAATCAACTGCCTCAGCTTTTGTGTATGTAAAAATGCTGTAATTTTCCCCTTGCTCTTAAAAAGCAGTTTTGCCAATCATTTGCTAGGATTCTTGGTCCCAGTTTCATGGTTTGGTTTTGTTTTGTTGCTTTGTTTGTTTTTGAGAACTTAAATATATTAGCTCACTGCCTTTTGGGCTTCAGTTTCTGATGAAATATTCAGATAACGTGCATGTAATGAGTTCTTTCTTTCATACTGCTTTCAAGATTCTCTCTCTCTCTCTCTCTCTCTCTCTCTTTGAAGTTTTTATTTGACAGAGAGAGAGAGAGAGAGAGAGAATACAAGTAGGCAGAGCAGCAGCTAGAGGGAGAAGGAGAAGCAGACCCTCCACTGAGCAGGGAGCCCGATGTAGGGCTGGATCCCAGAACCCTGGCATTACAAATTGAGGAGAAGGCAGCAGCTTAACTGAGCCACCCAGGTATCCCTCAAGATTCTCTTTTTATCTTTGGCTTTTGAAAGTATAATTATAGTGTGTTTCAGTGTACATCTCTTTGAGTTCATCTTACTTTAGATTCATTGAGATGCTTAGATGTTTATAATCATGTTTTTGATAAAATTTGGGAAGTTTTCAGAAATTATTTCTTTAAATATTCTCTCTGCCCTTTACTCTCTGCCCTCTTCTTCTGGGACTCCCACAGTGCATATGTTCTGTTTATGGTCAAATGTGTCTCTTTGGCTCTTCACTTTTTGTCAATCCTTTTTTTCTTTTTGCTCTTCAGATTTGATAACTTCCCCTGTCCTATCTTTAAGTTTACTGATTCTTCTGTTGCTGAAATCTTCCTTTGATTCCCTCTACTTAGTTTTTCATTTTAGTTCTTTTATATGTCAGCTCCAGAATTACTTTTTAGTTTCTTTTTAGGTCTTCTATCTCTTTTTTGATATATTCATTTTGCTCGTACATTGTCTTCGGAACTTTCTCCATGCCCTCCTTTTGTTTTTTGACCATCTTTAAGACAATTGTTTTGAAGACTCTGTCTAGAAAATCTGGCAACAAGACTTTTCAGGGACAGTTTTGTTGATTTTTTTTTCCCCCTCTGAACAGCTCATACTTTCCTGTTTCTTTGTATGTCCTATAAATTTTTGGAGAAAACTGGGCATTTGTATCTAATAATGTGATAACTCTGAAAACAAGATTCTCCTCTTCCCCAGGGTTTTCTTCTGTTATTTACTTTTAATTTTTTTTTGTTTGTTTTTTATTGTTATAGGCTGTCTCTGTGCAAAGGATCAGCTTGTGATATAAACTTCAAGTCTTTTCAGTTCTTTTTGGAACCTGTTATCTTTATCTGGGCATGCATCATGACTTTAAAATTTTCCTCACACAGCACCTGGGTGGCTCAGTGGGTTAAGCCTCTCTGCCTTTGGCTCAGGTCATGATCTCAGGGTCCTGGGATTGAGCCCTGCATCAGGCTCTCTGCTGGGTGGGGAGCATACTTCCCCCTCCCTCTCTGCCTGCTTGTGATCTCTGTCAAATAAATAAACAAAATCTTTAAAATAAATAAATAAATAATAAATAAAATAAAATAAAATAAAATATGATAGAATTTTCCTCACTTACATAGTAGCTTTTGAATGCATTAGTCTTTCATTTCTGGCTTCCAAGAGTGGTTAAGAGAAAAAGAATGGAGGCAAAAAAAAAAAAAAAAAAAGAAAGAAAAAAAAAAAAGGACACTGGCCTTTAAATTTTCTGGAGTTTTTTTCAGCTGTAGGGGAAAGGGTTTGCTATAGTGGGAAAAGTGCAGAAACAATGGCCATCAGCTCTTTGTCTACATTTCTGAGATTAGAAGCAAGAAGAAAGCAGCAAAGGACAGATTTCTAATATGTGGAGAACAGAGACCAACAGTTTTGACCACCTTGGCTCCCACAAACTCCATGTAAGCTGCTTTTGCAATGCATGCAAGGTGGCCTGTGGAAGGGTGGGTTATGGGTAGCTCTTATTATGCTGAGACCTGAAATTGACTGAAATTACTGAAATTTGTCATCCAAATTTTCCCAGGAAGGTGCAGGCCTTCCAGAGATTCTAAAGGTCCAAAATAGATTCTGCCAGTGCACCTGTTATATAGGTGGGGAGATCAATTTCTTGTACTTCCTACCCACCATTATCACAGAATCCTTTCTTAAGTTTTTTTTTTTGTTTGTTTGTTTTATTTTTTTTTTTTAATAACAGATATCAGACCATATACCCAGTGGTCCAATGAATCTGACTCATGCTTCAACACTGTTTGGATAGAATAAACCCAGGGAAGCACTTTCTATCAGCCTCCAACCACCTTTTACCCTTTTTTTTTTTAGTTTCAAATTTTAGAGCCATCTTCTCAGCCACCCTCTGCTTCAGGACCAGCCAACAGTCTATTTTGAATTTAGTTCTGTATTACAGATCAACCATGACCTCCCAGATTCATCAGAATTATACTACTGAGGTGGAGGCCACCGTCAACTGCCTGGTCAACATGTATCTGCTGGCCTCTTATACCTATGTCTCTCTGGGCTTCTATTTACACCATGTGATGATGTGGCTTTGGAGGGCATGGGTCATTTCTTCCATGAGTTGGTACAGGAGAAGCACTAGTTTGCTTACCGTCTCTAGAAGATGCAAAACCTGCAAGGGCCCTTTCCCAGGACATGCAGAAGCTGTATTTGGGTAAATATCTGGCATCTGTGGAAGCTGCCCTGGTTCTAGAGAAGAATCTGAACCTGCTCCTTTTGGATCTGCATGCCCTGGATTCTGCCCCAGAGACCAAAAGCACTGAGACTTTCTGGAGATTTACTTCCTGGATGAGGAGGTGAAACTTCTCAAAAAGATGGGAACCACCTAACTAACCTCCTTAAGCTGACTGGTCCCTAGACAGGGCCTGGTGAGTATCTCTTCAAAAGGCTCAACCTCCAAGCATGGCTAGGAGCCTATAAAGGTCAGCAGCCTTTGAGGGACCCCTCTGGCATCCCCTGGGTGCAAGGGCTTGTGCCTGAACCTCTCCCTACAGCCACTAGGCTGCCTTTTTTTTTTTTCTAAACTAGGCAGCTTTTTAACCAGCCTGTAGCCCCCTCTTCCAAGCCATGGACCAGATGGAAACAGTAAAGCTTCTGCAATAAAAAAGCCAAAACAAACAAACAAAAATGGTAACATATGTGAACATCATTCAGATATTATTGTGTTATTTAGTCAATAAATATTTATTGACCATGCATGATATACTAGTACTGAGGGTAAAAGCAGACATAAACTCTGCACTCATAGAGTTTACACTGCATGTTGAATTTTAGCTGTACAAATTTTTATGCCTACTTCCTGAATGCAGGTGATCCTGAATAAAATAAATAGACTGAACGTGACAGAGAAGTGCAATAAAAAGCTAGAAGTTACTCCTGTGGACTATTTTTCCCTCACACAAAGCAAAATTATGAATATGTACTTAAAATTTTTATATTCTACATTTACATTTTACATTCACTGTTGTTTCTATAGTCATTTATAAAGTTATATAAAGTAAAATTTTAAAGTTTCCCATACAATTTAACTTTGCAATGTAAATGAAATACGTTATTTAAATTTGAGTTTAAAAATAAATGAATTCTTTCAAAATCATCTCAGTAACAAAAAAGATCTGTTTGGAAGCATCATGGATAATTCTAACATAAGATCTAGAAAAGGTTTTGACATAAACTGTCAGTATTACATACTTAACTTCAAACATATATCAAATTTTGGAAGTATTCAGTTCTGCTACCAAAGACTGAGGTTTTGAAGAATATTTAATTCATGTTATGAAGGTGACTGAATCCAGCATAAACATGCCAACCAATGATTAAGTGAGTGTATTAAATTAATTTTATGAGCTTTGCAATAAACTTAACAGCTATATCCAGTCATAGTACTTATTTTTATTTTGCTATAAACTAAATAGAATATTTTCATGAATTTTATTGTTTCTGTTATATGTCATATATACACATATTATTTTATATGTATATTATTTACATTTATTATTTCATTACTTTGAATATATATATGTATATACATATACATTTAATATATATATACACAGAAATCTAATGCCTAACTTTCTAGCACATAAATACTGATGTGCAGATTTTCTAGTGGCAAACAATAAATAATATTACCAATAAAACAAGTGATATTTTAAGAATTATGTAAATTTATATTAGTTAAGCAACTCTTAGCTTGTTCCACATACTTGAACGTTTTAAATACTTGAAGTTTTTTTAATAACAGATTTATTGGGGTAGAATTTAAAAACTATAAAAATCACTCTGCTAAAATGCACAATGCCATGATATTTAATATACTCATGAAGTTTTATAGCCATCAGAACTGTCGAATTCCAGAATATTTCCATCCTCACAGAAAGAAACTCTAGGTCCAATAATAGTTACTCCTAATTCACCATTTCCCCAGTCTGTGACAACTGGTAACCAATTTTCTGTCTCTGTGGATTTGTCTATTTTAAATATTTTATATAAAAGGAATCAGACAAATAAAATCAAATGCCTTTTTTGAATAAGAATAATGTTGCCAAGGTTCATCCATGTTGTGATGTTCATTAGTGCTTCATTCCTTTTTATTGTCAAATAATATTCTATTGTATAACATTTTGCTTATATATTTACCATTTGATTGGCATTTGGATTGTTTTTACTTTTTGGTCTTCTTTAATTCCTTGAAGCAATGTTTTGTAGTTTGCTTTATAAAAATCTTGCAACTCTTTTGTTTATTCCTAAATATTTATTATTCTGATGTTGTAACTAGAATCGTTTTCTTGATTTCATTTTAGATTTTTTAATTACTATTGCATAAAAATAAAAGCAATTTTTATTTTGGACTTCTTTGCTATAACTTTTCTGAGCTTGTTTTTGTTTGGTTGGATTTATTTGAAGTTGTTTATTAGTTCTAACAGCTTGAGGATTTTTTTTTTGTGGGTGGGTTCTTGGGAATTTTTATAAATAGATCATGGCATCTCTAAGGGTATCTTTACTTTTTCCTTCCCAAATCTGTATGATTTTTGTTTTTTCCTTATCCATTTGCTCTGGCAGAATCATTCACTAAAATGTTGAACAAAGTGGAAAGAACAAACATCCCTGTCTTTTTCCTAATTTTAGATGAAAAATTTTTTAGCATTAAGTATGCTGTTAGCTGTAGGTAATTTTAGATATATATTACCCACTGAAGAAAGCTCCCTTCTACTTTTAGTTTGTTTAGTTTTATTTTGAAAGGATATTTTGATTTAGTCAAGTAGTTTTTCTGTATTTAATTGATATGATTTTCATTTTATTGGTTCTTTATTCTACTGATCTGGTATATTTAATTGATTAGTTTTCTTATGTGAAACCAACCTTGCCTTCTAGTTAGTAATTTTATTTTTCTTTCTTATTTTTTGGCCAGTCTAGCTATGTTGACCTTTCCAAAGAACGAAGTTTTAGTTTCATTGATTTTCTGCATTGTTTTTCTTTTTTCTATTTTATTAATTTCTGCCCTAATTTTTATTTCTTTTCTCCCTAGACCCATTATTTAAGTTTACTTTGTTTTGTTAAGTATGTTTAATTTCCAAATAATGATATGTTTACCCAATTTTCTTACATTATTGATTTCTAATTTCATTCCATGGGTTCAGAAATCATATTTTCTTTATTTAATTCCTTTTGAAATTTGTTTAATCTATTTTGTTTCTCTTATTACATGTATGTCATTTTCTTACTAATTACAGGGGGGATTAAATTAATATCTTAACTTATACCAATCCAGCTTCAATTAATATTAAATTAATTTCAATAGTATACAGAATTTTGGTCTGATATAGACCATTTCCTTCTCCTCTCCGTTGTTCTACTATTATCAGTTGTTACATCTTGATAGGTTAAAAACTCAGCATAGTTTTACAATTATTTTTATGCAGGTGTCTTTAAGTCAGTTAGTTAAAGAAAAAAGTTACAAACAAAAATGCATATATACTATTACTTATATTCATCTGTGTATTACCTCAGCAGTGTTCTTGAAACGAGGTACCTCAACACCCTCCCTTATATTACATACTTCCTAGTTGGTATATCAGACAAGGTTGAGTGTGGAGCTGGGATTTTGATCATCACTGGGTAGTAATAAAACTTCTCCCTTGCTGTTTCAGTGGGGAACCATGGGTAACAAGGCATATCCCTACTGCTTACTCAGATTGTGATCAGGGAGGTCAAGTGGAGAGTCAGAACTCTCACCAATACCCATTAATAATGAATTCAACTCTTCCTAGTGTCAGTGGAGGATATGTGGGGAGCAAGACTCTTTTCTTCCTTCCAGCAATGTGCTATCAATGGAGACCTAAGGAGGAGCTTGAACTACTATCTCCATCCAGTAGTAAGAAGCCTCCTCACCTCTAGAGTGAACATTTTGGACTTCTACCCCCATCAGTAAAGCGGCAACATTCTCCCTCACCAATTGAAGAAATATTAGATGAGCCCTGTTAAAATATAGGATTTAAATAAAATCCAGAATCCTGTAACATAACATCCAAAATATACAAGTTTTAATAGAAAATCATCTGTCATAACAAAAATCAGGAAAATCTAAAACTGAATGAAAAAAATCAACATATGCTAACACCATGATGGAATATATATTAGAATTATCTGACAAGTATTTATTTTTAAAGATCTTATTTACTTATTTGAGAAAAAGAGAGTGTGAGAGAGACCATAAGAGGGGGGAGGGTCAAAGGGAGAAGCAGACTCCCTGCTGAGCAAGGACCCAGATGTGGTACTTGATCCCAGGAATCTGGGATAATGACCTGAGCTGAAGTCAGATGCTTAACTGACTGAGCCACCCAGGTGTCCTCTGACAAGTATTTTAAAGCAGTCATCATAAAAATATTTCATTGTGCAATAAGGAAATACCAAAGTAACAGTAAGAGAAAATAATAGAAAATTAGAAATAAATATGATGATGATGACAATAGAAAGTCCCAGCAAAGCATGGGAAATTCTGAAAGAAAGACAAGATATAAAGATCCAAATAGAAATTTTAGTTCTAAAAAATATAATAACAGGGGGGAGGAGTCAAGATGGCAGAGAAGTAGCAGGCTGAGACAACATCAGGTAGCAGGAGATCAATTAGATATCTTATCTAACCATTGCAAACACCTACAAATCCAACAGGAAATCAAAGAAAAGAACAACAATTCTAGAAACAGAAAATTGATCACTTTCTGAAACGTAGGACCAGCGGAAAAGAGAATCCAAAGCAACAGAAAGATAGACTGCAGGGGGAGGGTCTGGCTCCCGGGGAGGGCAGAGCAACGGAGCACAAAATCAGGACTTTTAAAAGTCTGCTCCACTGAGGGACATTGCTCCAGAGGCTAAACCAAGGTGAAAGCCCACACAGGGTCAGTGTAGCCCCAGGTCCCGCGGGGTCACAGAAGGACCGGGGGTGTCTGAGTGTTGCAGAGCCAGCAGATATTAGAGCGGGGAAGCCGGCTACAGAGACAGAGCTGAGGAGTGAGCTCTCAGCTCGGGGTTACCTTGAACTGGGCATAAGTGGTGATCTCCGAGTGCGGCCAGAGACCAGGGAGACAGAGTGACTAAGAGCTTTTCTCCAATCTTGTGGCTGGAGGTCAGGTAGACAGAGCAACTGAGCGCTTTTCCCCAAGAGTTCAGATGAAGGCCAGGGAGACGGGACCAACCAAGTGTTTTCCTCCAAGCATGAATGAATGAGCGCTTTTCTCCAGGCACAGCCAGAGGCCAGAGAGAGGAAAGCGATTGACCACTCTTCTCTGGGGGCACACTGAGGAGCGGGGCCCTGGGCTCTTGGCTCCTCCAGGCCAGAGACTGGGAGGCTGCCATTGTAATTCCCATCCTCTGGAACTCTAAGGAAAGCCTTCAGGGAACAAAGCTCCGGAAAGCAAACCGGAGCGGATTACTTAGCCTGGCCCCTGATAAGGGCGCAGCAATTCTGCCTTGGGCAAAGACACTTAAGAATCCCTACAACAGGCCCCTCCCACTGAAGATCAACAAGAAACCAGGTCAAGACCAACTTCACTTACCAAGGAGAACAGCGAAATTCCAGAGGAGGAGAAAGCAAAGCAAGGAATTCATGGCTTTCTCCCCATGATTCTTTAGTCTTGCAGTTAATATTTTTTTTTCTTTTTTCTTCTGCTAATTTTTTTAAACTCTTACCCTTTCCTCTTTTAACATTTTTTTAACTAGTTTATCTTAACAATACTTTACAAAAAAAAAATAATAATCTTTTCTTTAACCTTCATTATTATAGTCATATTTTATCATCTATTGTATCTAACTATATTTTTTGTATACACATAGGGTTTTTTCTTCTTAAAAATTTGGGGTACAACTTCTCCTAATAGATCAAAATATACCCTAAATCTAGCTCCAGGCTTGTTCTAGTCTCCAGCCCAAGCAAATTCTCTCCACTTTCTTTTTCTTTATTCTCCCAACCACCTTACTTTATCAACTCATTCTTTAGAAATTAAAAAAAAAAAAAGTTTTTTTCTCATCTTTATAGGCTTATTCCATCTCTTCATTGTGCCTCCCCTTATATATGTTTTTCATCCTTTAAAATTTTGGGAGGTAGTTCCTACTAAGAGACCAAAATACTCCCAAAATTAAGTGAGTGACTTGTTATGTCACCAGTCTAATATATATATATATATATTTTTCTTTTTTTAATATTTTTTCTTTACTTGTTTTCTTTTTTAAACTTTTTTTTAATCCCCTTTCTCCCTCCCACGATTTGGGGTCTCTTCTGAATTGGTTAAAGCACATTTTCCTGGGGTCTTTGCCACCCTTTTAACATTTTATTTGCTCCTTCATACATTCTTATCTGGACAAAATGACAAGGTGGAAAAACTCACCACAAAAAAAAAAAAAAAAAGAACAAGAGGCAATACCGAAGGCTAGGGACCTAATCAATATGGACATAGGTAATATGACAGAGCTAGAGTTCAGAATGACGATTCTCAAGTTTCTAGCTGGGCTCGAAAAAGGCATGGAAAATATTAGAGAAACCCTCTCTGGAGAGATAAAAGCCCTTTCTGGAGAAATAAACTAAAATCTAATCAAGTTGAAATAAAAAAAGCTATTAATGAGGTACAATAAAAAATGGAAGCTCTTACTGCTAGGATAAATGAGGCAGAAGAAAGAATTAGTGACATAGAAGACCAAATGACAGAGAATAAAGAAGCTGAGCAAAAGAGAGACAAACAAATAATGGACCACAAGGAAAGAATTCATGAGACAAGTGAGAACATAAGATGACACAATATTAGAATAATTGGGATTCCAGAATAAGAAGAAAGAGAAAGGGGAGTGGAAGGTATATTAGAGATAATTATTGTAGAGAATTTCCCTAATATGGCAAAGGGAACAAATATCAAAGTCCAGGAGATGCAAAGAATGCCCCTCAAAATCAATAAAAATAGGTCCACACCCCGTCACCTGATAGTAAAATTTACAAGTCTTAGTGACAAAGAGAAAATCCTGAAAGCAGCCCGGGACAAGAAGTCTATAACATAGAAGGGTAAAATATTAGATTGGCAGCAGACTTATCCAGAGACCTGGCAGGCCAGAAAGGACTGGCCTGATATATTCTGGCATGATATATTCAGAGCACTAAATGAGAAAAACATGCAGCCAAGAATACTACATCCAGCTGGGCTTTCATTGAAAATAGAAAGAAAGATAAAAAAGCTTCCAGGACAAACAAAAACTGAAAGAATTTGCAAACACCAAACCAGCTCTACAGGAAATATTGAAAGGGGTCCTCTAAGCCAAGAGAGAGCCTAAAAGTAGTAGATCAGAAAGGAACAGAGACAATATACAGTAACAGTCACCTTATAGGCAATACAATGGCACTAAACTCATATCTCTCAATAGTCACCCAGAATGTAAATGGGCTAAATGCCCCAATCGAAAGACACAGGGTATCAGAATGGATAAAAAAAACCAAAACCCATCAATATGCTGCCTACAAGCAACTCATCTTAGACCTGAAGACACCTCCAGATTTAAAGTGAGGGTGTGGAAAAGAATTTACCATGCTAATGGATATCAGAAGAAAGCAGGAGTGGCAATCCTTATATCAGATCAATTAGATTTTAAGCCAAAGACTATAATAAGAGATGAGGAAGGACACTATATCATACTCAAAGGATCTGTCCAACAAGAAGATCTAACAATTTTAAATATCTATGCCCCTAACATGGGAGTAGCCAACTATATACACCAATTAATAACAAAATCAAAGAAACACATCAATAATAATGCAATAATAGTAGGGGACTTTAACACTCTCCTCACTGAAATGGACAGATCATCCAAGCAAAAGATCAACAAGGAAATAAAGGCCTTAAATGACACACTGGGCCAAATGGACATCACAGATATATTCAGAACATTCCATCCCAAAATAACAGAATACATATTCTTCTCTAGTGCACATGGAACATTCTCCAGAATACACCACATGCTGGGTCATAAATCAGGTCTCAACCTGTATCAAAAGTTTGGGATCATTCCCTGCATATTTTCAGACCACAATGCTCTGAAGCTAGAACTCATCACAAGAGGAAATTTGGAAAGAACCCAAATACATGGAGACTAAACAGCATCCTTCTAAAGAATGAATGGGTCAACCAGGAAATTAAAGAAGAATTGAAAAAATTCATGGAAACAAGTGATAATGAAAACACAATGGTTCAAAATCTGTGGGACACAACAAAGGCAGTCCTGAGAGGAAAGTATATAGCAGTACAAGCCTTTCTCAAGAAACAAGAAAGGTCTCAAGTACACAACCTAACCCTACACCTAAAGGAGCTGGAGAAAGAACAACAAAGAAAGCCTAAACCCAGCAGGAGAAGAGAAATCATAAAGGTCAGAGCAGAAATCAATGAAATAGAAACCAAAAAAACAATAGAACAAATCAACAAAACTAGGAGCTGGTTCTTTGGAAGAATTAATAAGATTGATAAACCCCTGGCCAGACTTATCAAAAAGAAAAGAGAAATGACCCAAATAAGTAATATCATGAAAGAAAGAGGAGAGATCACAACCAACTCCAAAGAAATAAAACAATTATACGAACATACTATGAGCAACTCTATGCCAACAAATTCGACAATCTGGAAGAAATGGATACATTTCTAGAGACATATAAACTACCACAACTGAACCAGGAAGAAATAGAAAGCCTGAACAGACCCATAACCAGTAAGGAGATTGAAACAGTCATCAAAAACCTCCAAACAAACAAAAGCCCAGGGCCTGACGGCTTCCAGGGGGAATTCTACCAAACATTTAAAGAAGAATTAATTCCTATTCTCCTGAAACTGTTCCAAAAAATAGAAATGGAAGGAAAACTTCCAAACTCATTTTATGAGGCCAGCGTCACCTTGATCCCAAAACCAGACAACGATCCCATCAAAAAAGAGAACTACAGACCAATATCCTTGATGAACACAAATGTGAAAATTCTCACCAAAATACTAGCCAATAGGATCCAACAGTACATTAAAAGGATTATTCACCACGACCAAGTGGGATTTATTGCAGGGCTGCAAAGTTGGTTCAACATCTGCAAATCAATCAATGTGATACAACACATTAATAAAAGAAAGAACAAGAACCATACGATACTCTCAATAGATGCTGAAAAAGCATTTGACAAAGAACAGAATCCCTTCCTGATAAAACTCTTCAAAGTGTAGCAACAGAGGGCACATACCTCAATATTATCAAAGCCATTTATGAAAAACTTACTGCAAATATCATTCTCAATGGAGAAAATCTGAGGGCTTTTCCACTAAGGTCAGGAACACGGCAGGGATGTCTGTTATCACTACTACTATTCAGCATATTACTAGAAGTCCTAGTCTCAGCAATCAGACAACAAAAAGAAATTAAAGGCATCCAAATCAGCAAAGAAGAAGTCAAACTATCACTCTTTGCAGATGATATGATACTATATGTGGAAAACCCAAAAGACTCCACTCCAATACTGCTAGAACTTGTACAGGAATTCAGTAATGTGTCAGGATATAGGGGCGCCTGGGTGGCTCAGAGGGTTAAAGCTTCTGCCTTCAGCTCAGGTCATGATCCCCAGGTCCTGAGATCGAGCCCCGCATTGGGCTCTCTGCTCAGTGGAGAACCTGCTTCCTCCTCTCTCTCAGCCTGTCTCTCTGCCTACTTGTGATCTCTGTCTGTCAAATAAATAAACGAAAAACCTTAAAAAAAAGTGTCAGGATATAAAATCAATGCACAGAAATCAGTTGCATTTCTTTACACCAACAACAAGACAGAAGAAAGGAAAATTAAGGAGTCAATCCCATTTATAATTGCACCCAAAAGCATAAGATACCTAGAATAAACCTAACGAAAGAGGCAAAGGACCTATACTCAGAAAACTATAAAGTACTCATGAAAGAAATTGAGGAAGACAGAAAGAAATGGAAAAATGTTCCATGCTCATGGATTGGAAGAACAAATATTTTGAAAGTGTCTATGCTGCCTAAAGGAATCTACACATATAATGCAATGCCTATCAAAATCCCATGCAGTTTTTTTCAAAGAAATGGAATAAATAATACTAAAATTTATATGGAATCAGAAAAGATCTTGAATAGCCAAAGGAATATTGAAAAAGAAAGCCAAAGTTGGTGGCATCACAATTCCAGACTTCAAGCTCTATTACAAAGCTGTCATCATCAAGACAGCATGGTACTGGCACAAAAACAGACACATAGATCAATGGAAAAGAATAGAGAGCCCAGAAATAGGCCCTCAACTCTATGGTCAACTAATCTTCGACAAAGCAGGAAAGAATGTCCAATGGAAAAAGGACAGCCTCTTCAACAAATGGTGTTGGGAAAATTGGACAGCCACATGCAGAAAAATGAAACTGGATTGTTTCCTTACACCACACACGAAAATAGACTCAAAATGGATGAATGACCTTGATGCGAGAAAGGAATCCATCAAAATCCTTGAGGAGAACACAGGCAGCAACCTCTTTGACCTCAGCCTCAGCAACTTCTTCCTAGGAACATCGCCAAAGGCAAGGGAAGCAAGGGCAAAAATGAACTATTGGGATTTCATCAAGATCAAAAGATTTTGCACAGCCAAGGAAACAGTCCACAAAACCAAAAGACAACTGACAGAATGGGAGAAGATATTTGCAAACGACATATCAGTTAAAGGGCTAGTATCCAAAATCTATAAAGAGCTTAAAAAACTCAACACCCTAAGAACAAATAACCCAATAAAGAAATGGTCAGAGTACATGAACAGACATTTCTGCAAAGAAGACATCCAGATGGCCAACAGAAACATGAAAATGTGCTCACCATCACTTAGCATCAGGGAAATACAATTCAAAACTACAATGAGATACCAGCTCACACTAGTCAGAATGGTTAAAATTAATAAGTCAGGAAATGACAGATGCTGGCGAGGATGCAGAGAAAGGGGAACCCTCCTACACTGTTGGTGGGAATGCAAGCTGGTGCAACCACTCTGGAAAACAGTGTGGAGATTCCTCAAGAAACTGAAAATAGAGCTTCCCTATGATCCAGCGATTGCACTACTGGGTATATACCCTACATATACAAACGTGGTGCTCTAAAGGGGCACATGCACCCGAATGTTTATAGCAGCAATGTCCACAATAGCCAAACTATGGAAAGAACCTAGATGTCCTTCAACAAATGAATGGATAAAGAAGAAGTGGTATATATATACAATGGAATACTATGCAGCCATAAAAAGAAATGAAATCTTGCCATTTGTGACAATGTGGATGGAACTAGAGCATAGTATGCTTAGTGAATTAAGTCAATCAGAGGAAAACAACTATCATATGATCTCCCTGATATGAGGAAGTGGAGATGCAACATGGGGGGCTTGGGGGTAGGAAAATAAAAAATGAAAGAAGATGGGATCAGCAGGGAGACAAACCATAAAAGACCCAATCTCAAAAAACAGACTGAGGGATGCTGCGGGGAGGCAGGTCGGGAAAAGATGGTGGGGTTATGGACATTGGGGAGTGTATGTGCTATGGTGAGTGCTGCGAAATGTGTAAACCTGGTGATTCACAGACCTGTACCCCTGGGGATAAAAATACATTATATGTTTATAAAAAAATTTAAAAATTAATAGAAAAATACAAAAACAAAAAATTCCTTTAATACATTGGCTCAAAAGTAGAAGAGAAGCTGAAATCATCAGTGAAGTTAAAAATAGAACAGTTTTTAAAAAATAGAATGATTTAATTATGTATTCTGGATAACAGTGAGAACATTAACTTGAAAAACTGAAAACTCAGGGATGTGAGGGAAATAACAAACGACCAAACTTTGGAGCCCCAGAAAAAGAGAAAAAGATGTAGCTGAAAATGTATTCAAAGAAATAATGGATAAAAACAACTCATAATGGCAAAATATATCAGCCTTGTGACTCAAGAGGCTGGAGAGATTCCAGAAAAGATAAAACCTCAAAAATCCATTCCAAGGTACATCATTATCACACATTTGAAAACTAAAGACAAAGAAAACCTTTTGAAAGCTGACAGAGAGAAATAACACATTGGCTGTAGGGGAAAAACTATTTGAATCATAGTGAATTTTTCATCAGAGACTGTCGAAACTGTAAGCTATTGGCAAAACATTTTTTGAGTGCCGACAAAAGAGCATCTCGGAGTCCTACGGATAGAACTTAAAGGAAAATTAGAGAAAGGCTCAATTTAAGTTGGAAACTTCAACACTGCTCTCTTTACAGTTATTGCAAGTAGATAGAAATTCAGCAAGGACATAAAAGAACTGAGCACCATTAAAGAATATGAGTTAATTGACATTTACAAAGCACTTTACCCAAACAGAATACACACTGTTTTCAAGCATCCATAGAATATGTACCAAAATAGACTATATCCTAGTACATAAAAGAATGTTCAACAAACTTTAATAGTTGAAATCATATATTCTCTGAGAATAATGAAACCAAACTAGAAATCAATAACAGAATGAAAACAGAAATATCTTCAAGCATTTGAAAATTAAACTGCATACTTCCAAATATATAACTAATGGGTCAAAGAGAAACTCTGAAGGGAAATAAAAAATAAATAAAATGAATGAGAATACAAATACAGCATATCAAATTTATGGGACATAGAAGGGCAAATTAAAGCAATAAATAAAATAAATGCTTATATTAGAAATAAGGAGAAGTTTCACATCTGTAATTCAAACTTCTACTTCAGGGAATTAGAAAAAGAAGAGCCAAATCATCCGAAAGCCATTATAAGGAGGGGAATAAATTATCAAGTTTGAAATAAGGGATACCACAACAGATCTTGTTTACATCTAAGAATAAAGAAATGCTACAAACAACTTTTAATACATAAAGTTAATCATTTAGATAAAATGGATCAATTATCTTGTAAAGTACAATGACAATTTGCCCAATATGAAATTGAAAAATTTGAATAGTCCTAAAACTGTGAGGAAATGGAAACTTAAAAACAAAAGACCAAAAAAAAAAAAAAAAAATAAAAAAACCCCAAAAACAAAAAAACTCTGAAAAAGAAATCTTTGGGCCAAGGTGATTTTACTGACACATTCCACTAAATATTTAAAACAAACAAACAAAAAAATTCACACCAATTCTACACAATCTAGCATCTCTACATAATGTAAATTTTAAAAATC
Source organism: Lontra canadensis (assembly GCF_010015895.1). NCBI lineage: Eukaryota > Metazoa > Chordata > Mammalia > Carnivora > Mustelidae > Lontra > Lontra canadensis. The sequence continues at coordinate 3,792,035 of NW_022631115.1, forward strand.
TGAACAAAATGTCAGCAGGTAGAATTCACCATATATAAAAAGGTTTATATAACATCATTAGTTGGGGTTCATTTTAGCAATGCAAAGCTGGTTTAATATTGGAAAATCAAATAATGTAACTCACCTGATTAACAGGTTAAAAAAAGAAAAATTCTATGATTATAAGAATTGATGTTGAAAAGTCATTTGACATAAATTATTAAAATGCTCAGAAAACTAAGACTAGAAAAGAACTTCCTATATTTGACAACGAACATTTACACAAAACATCATACTTGTAGTGCAGGACTGAATGATTTCCCCTTAAGATCAGAATCAAGGCTAAGATGTCAACTCTCCCCTGCTGCTTATAATAGTACTGGAAGTTGTAGCCAGCAAAAAGGCAGTAAAGGAAATAAAAGTCAAATAGATCCAGATGGAAGAAATATCATTTTCTCTGTCTTAAGAATACATAACTCTCTACATGGAAAATTGTGAAGAATCACTCAAAACAAATAAGCAAAACCAAATAAAACCATCTAGGGCTAATAAGTTAGTTCAGCAATATCACATAGTACATAAGCATACAATGAGGAAATGATCATTTCAACAAATATTTCAGGACCAACTGAATAACAATAGCTAAAAAAAAACCACTGCTTATGCAAAATTTAATGCAAAGTGAATCAATGTGAAATGTAAATTCACAAAACATTTAGAAGATAAAAGAGATATTCTAGTGTGTAAACCTAGCGATTCATAGACCTGTAACCCTGGGGATAAAAATATATTATATGTTTATAAAAAATAAAATTAAAAAAAAAGTTAAAAAAAAAGTAAAAAAATATATATATAAATGAATACCTATTATTTTCTTATAATCATTATAAAATTAAATAAGCATTACTGAAAGTAATTATTACACATATTCAATAGATATTAAAGTTTATATCAACAAAATAGCCCAGCATTTAACAATACAATTTAGTTCTTGTATAGTAAATGTATATTACACAAATGGATGAATCAGTGATTACAATCTAAGCCAGGAAATATTAAACATCTTTGGTGTTTTTTCATTTAATAGATAATAAATGTTCTTACATGTAAAAAAAAAAAAAAGAGATATTCTATAGGACTTCATATTCAAAGACTTCCCCCAAACCTGCATCTACAAAAGAAAATTAAAAGAAATTAGGCTTCACTATCACAACACAACATTTTTTGTGCCTTGAAAGAGACCGTTAGAAGGGCAAGGGTGAGCCTGGGTGGCTCAGTCAGTTAAGCATCTGTCTTCGGCTCAGCTCATGATCCCAGAGTCCTGGAATTGAGCCCCTGGATTTCCTTGGTCTCCCTGCTCAGTGGGGAGAGTACTTCTTCCACTGCCCCTCTCCCCTGCTTGTGCTCTATTCTCTGTCTCTCTGTCTCAAGTAGATAAATAAAAACTTTAGGGGGAAAAAAAAAAAAAGAAGAAGAAGAAGAAGGGTGAATGCACGCTAGACAAAGGAGGAAACTTTTGTAGGCCGCATATGTGACAAAGCATTCATATTGAGAATATATGCAGAATAAAAAACTCAGGGTGCCTGGGTGGCTCAGTGGGTTAAAGCCTCTACCTTCTGCTCAAGTCATGATCCTAGGGTCCTTGGATAGAGCCCCACATTGGGCTCTCCGCTCAGCGGGGAGCCTGCTTCCTCCTCTCTCTCTCTGCCTGCCTCTCTGCCTACTTGTGATCTCTGTCAAATAAATAAATAATCTTAAAAAAAAATTAAAAAACTCAACATTAAAAAAAACTAATTAGAAAATGGGCACCAATGAATAGACATTTCAACAAAGAAAATATACAGATGGCATGTAATGCATGAAAATGTATTCTACATCATTAGCCAATAAGAAATGTGAATTAAGACCACAATGAGCTATCACTACAAGTTTATTATAACAGCTAAAAAAAAAGTAGTGACCATATTCTGACAAGAATATGGAGAAATTAGGTCTCCCTTACATTACTTATGGGAATGGAAAATTTTAAGGCACATGAGAAAATAGCCTGGTAGTTTCATAAAACAATAAAATAAGCATACACTTACCATTTGACCTAGCAATTGTCCTTTTGGGCATTTATCCTAGATCATTTAAAGCCTATGTTCACAGAAAAACCTATGCAGTATTGTTTCCAGTGGCTTTACTTATAGTAATCCCAAACTAGAAACAACAAAAATATCCCTTAATGTGTGAATGTTAAGCAATGTGCACACATCCAACCATATGCTATTACCAGAAATGAAAAGGAACAAATTACTGGCACCTGGAAGAACTTAAATGAAAGTCAAAGACACTATACCAAATGAAATAAGCCAATCTCAAAAGGTCATACACTGAATGATTTCCTTTATATAGCTCTCACAAAGTAGTCATTTCAGCAGTGGTTTGGGATGATGGAGAGCAGAAGAGTGAGTATGACTGTAAAGTTGTGTCATGAGTCAGATCTTTGTGATGACAGAATAGTTCTATATCTTCACTGCAGTAGTGGTACACACATCTAGACATGTGATACACATATAAAGTATTGGCTTTGACATTGCACTGTGATTGTGTGAAATGTAATTAATGGGGGAAACTACATAAGAGTACAAAGGACCTCTTTGCACTATCTTAGTAACTTCCTGTGAAGTTGTGCCTAAAACTTTGAAAAAAAAAATTCAGAGACAAAAACCATGCATTTTCTCCCCATAAGCCTGTATTTAACTTTATAATTATCTTCATGTGAACATGTATATGTATACAAAAGTTGTCTGTTTTAAAAGAAATCGCTGACTGCTCTGTGTTTTCTTTTTTTTTTTTAAGTTTTTATTTATTTATTTGTCAGATAGAGATCACAAGTAGGCAGAGAGGCAGGCAGAGAGAGAGAGGAGGAGCAGGCTCCCTGCTCAGCGGCTCCCTGCTCAGCAGGGAGCCCAACGCCCAGCTTGATCCCAGGACCCTGAGATCATGACCTGAGACAAAGACAGAGGCTTTAACTCACTGAGCCACCCAGGCACCCCTGCTCTATGTTTTCTAACTTACTTTTATCACGTGAAAATATACTGAGGATTTTTTTTTTCCTTCTCATTCACTATTTCCTTTATTAATATGTTTTGATGACAGTGGTTTTAAGTGTATTTGCCTATTAGTTTAAAGCTTAATTATATTATTTCATATCTGTATGGATATCAATTTAAATACTGATCTCTTTAAATAATGTTATTTTGTATACACTTATACATGGATTTCTTATAATAGAGCTGGACAGATTCCTGAAAGCAGAATTATAAGGCCAAAGGTATAAATAATTTAAAGTTTTTTATATTTATTTAATGAATTTCTCACAGAAATACTCTATCAATTTACATGACTTTTAGCAATATATTCAACTATGAGTTTCCACAGGGCAAGAACTTACGTGTGTGTTATTGACTTATTTACTTAATTACTGGTAAGTTTGCAGCTTCTTTTCAAATACTTACTGATCTTTTTTAACTCTTAATTTTTACTTATATTATTTTTTTTTGCAATTTGTACATTGACTCATTATTTATTATGTTGCATATTTTCTATACACTTACACATAACAGTAACAGTTTATTTTATAATGTAAATGTTGTTTTCCAATTTAACATTTGCCTATTATTTGACATGCTACTTGCCTATTATTTGACATGCAGATATATCAAATTATTACCTAATTACACATACCAATGTTTTTTTCTTGATGACTTTTTTTTTCTTTTTTAAGATTTTATTTATTTATTTGAGAGAGAGAAAGTACATCTTGCAAGTGAGGCTCTAACTGCACTTCTTCTGGACTATGTTAGCAAGGATGTTTTTATAGCTAAGTGCTTCTGAAGACAGAACTAGTGTCTCTCTCCATAGCATATAGCACATTTGCTTACAGCCTTGGAAAATAGAGATAATGCCTCCCCCTGGAGCAAAGGGCAGGCATGCTTACTGCTCAATATAATAAAGATAATAGCTTCCTCTGAAGCGCTGTTCGGCATACTTACTGTTCATTATAAAACTCTGGTTTTCGCCATTGTAATGCAACCCAGACCATGTATCATCTGGCCTTCTTTTCATTGCTATTTGGGAATTGAGGGTCAGGAAACTAGTGCAAAAATGATGAACTTCTGGCTGCTGCAAGCAGTGTGACTAACAAACTAACCTTTAACACTTACCTAAGAGTCTCATGTTTTCTACCGACATCCATGAAATTCTTATGTTGCAACATGTTGGCTTGCAAGTACGTAGATCTCAGAACTTTGATAACTCTTGACAATCCTATATATAATACCTTAAATATTTTTCTTATTTTCTATTCCATTCAGTTATTTTTTACTTAACATTTAAATAAGTTGGGCATTTGACTTAGAAGATTGTTAAAAGATACAACTGTGAAACCAGACCACCTGGGTTCATATCTTATGCTACTCAGTAGCTTCATGAACTAGAGCATGAATTATAATCTCTTTATAATCTCTCTTATATTAATCTCTCTTGCCCTCAGCGAAATGTTTACAAAGTAGACAACACTTCATAGAATTTTTATGAGGATTGAGTATGCTGATTTATGTAAAGTACTTGAAACTGTGTCTGGCACATATTACACACTATGTAAGTGTTGTTTACTTTAGGGGCTAAATTTCAACTTACTTGAAGGGTTAATTTATTGGTTGATAATTTCACTGTACACTAGAAAGGATAATGCTTTTTTTAAAATTCAAAAACAAAGATGACAAAACCATATTTTGTGCCTACTCAATCTACATCTTAGAATCTTTGCAAGTAGATTCTGCTTTATTTATTTTTAAACAATATTTAAAATTAATGTTCTAAATAAATTTAAATTTCCATACAGGAGAACAGAAAATAGTTTTGTGCCCTTGGGTTTGGGAAAGAATTCTTAAATAGGACATAAATATTACTGAACGCTAAGGAAAATAATTGGGCAATGTTTAAATTAAGAACTTATGTTCATCAAAGTCACCTTGAAAATGGGTAAAAGTAAGCCAATGACTGGGAGAGGGTATGCAGAATACATTTATTTGGTAAAGAACTTTTATCATATATATATACATATTTTTTTTTCTAAGTGTGATGGGCCTGATGAAGAAAATGTATGTGTTAGATAAGCTTCATTATGTTATAAGTTATAGCGCTGTTTGTGTGAGTTCAGTATTGAAGACTCAACAGTATACAACACATTAAATAATATATTTCAAAACAGAATCATACCCAAAAGAGTTATGTACTGATCAGTTGACAAAAATATTGTGACCAGAGTCTTGCAGGGACTTAATCTTGTATTTTCCATAAGAGCACTGCTTCAGTGTTTGCTAATTTGTGCTTGCAGTGACTTTATAGAACAAAACTGCCACAAATAATTAGATTCAAATGTGTGTATGTGTATATTTGAATTCTACAAATCAATTATACAAAAATCAATTATACAAAGGCAGATAGTTTTATTTTTTTTAAGTGAATAAAATGTCTAAACAGAACAGGTACTTCACAAAAGACTATTAACACAGAGCAGACTGACAGGTGTTTTCAGAAAGCCAGAAATAAGTCAAGCCAGTCTCTCCCATTGGCAGACCCTAACAGGAAGCTAATGGAAGTTTATAGCCTTCCTCTCCTTACCACAGAGAGAGAGATATATAAAGGGCTTAAGACACACACACTGTTCTGCAAGCATACTAAATGGGAAACCCTGCCCAGAGGTTGAGGTTCCCACTGGTAACCACAGATGACAGTTGCTACATTGTGTAAATCCCAAGCTTCTTTTATTATCTTCAGAAATATATAAGTGATTTCAAATATTGAGTATAACTGGACATTTTTGTAGTCTTCATGTCATGGGCTGAGTTGGATTTAATTTGACTTAGAAGAAAATCAATTTTCTTCCCAATGAAGACTGTTCTACCATATTCAAAAGTATTTGGAGATGTTTTGATTTCATTTGACTGAAGGACAAATTGTACAGTGTGGAAGTTATCTAATTCTAAATTTGTAAGAATTTGACCATAACTGTGCCCAAGCACAGTTATATTTTCAGTAATATTTTAAAAACTTTAAAGTTGGGGTGTCTGGGTGGCTCAGTTGTTAAGTGTCTGCCTTTGGCTCAGGTCATGACCCCAGAGTCCTGGGATCAAGCCCCACATCAGGCTCCCTGCTCAGCAGGAAGCCCTGTTTCTCCTTCTCCCAGCCCCCTGCTTGTGTTCCCTCTCTTGATGTTTCTCTCTCTTTCAAAAACATAAACAAAAACTTAAAAAATTTAAAAAGAAATCAAGTTTATTCTATGATTATATTCATCCATATATATTTGTTTAGGGTAATTTAAAAATATATTACCTTGTAATTGTTTTGATGTATTAGAAAACTGTGGTAACTGTATAACTATTTATCTGTATGTGTAATGTGTATTAATTTCCTTTTTTACATAGTTCGTATGTTTTATATCTTCCTTCTTTTAATGTACTCTAAGATATTTATTTAATTGGAGGTATTAAATCCATTTTCATTTTTCTTATTTTGTCTATTTTTCACTTTACATAGTACTCTCTCCTTATTAATTTTATATTATTTTCCATTTTATTTCTTACATTGATTTTAATTTATTTTATTTTATTTTTTTGAAGATTTTATTTATTTATTTGACAGAGATCACAAGTAGGCAGAGAGGCAGGCAGAGAGAGAGAGAGAGAGAGGAGGAAGCAGGCTCCCCGTTGAGCAGAGAGCCCGATGTAGGACTCGATCCCAGGACCCTGGAATCGCGACCTGAGCCAAAGGCAGAGGCTTTAACCCACTGAGCCACCCAGGCGCCCCTTAATTTATTTTCATACATTAAATAATCAAAACATTTAATCCTATGGTTATTCCTAAGGGCAACATTGTGGCTTTCTCCCTTAAAGTTTGATACCTGATAGTCTAATCAATAGTATTTTCAAATGTTTTATAATCTCAATCATTCTGTTTGAATAATCAATATTTAGGACATATTTTAATCATTACAAAATTAGTTATGGTTATTTTAAATTTTGATGTTACAGCTTATCTCCAGTTTATCAAGCTACATCAGAAAAAGACCAGTTAAATTTCTACTTTTTACATTTATTGAAATTGTCTGTGACCTAAGTATTATATGAATAGTTTAAAAACTATTTACAAATATGTAATTTTTCAGTTTTATTGAGTTATAACTGATAAATGAAATTGTAATATATTTAAAGTATACAATGTGATGATCTTCTATATGTGTATATTGTGAAAGAATTTCTAACATCAAGTTAACACATCCATCACCTCACTTTATTTACTTTTTTAAAAAAATATTTTATATATTAAGGGGCGCCTGAGTGGCTCAATGGGTTAAAGCCTCTGCCTTCGGCTTGGGTCATGATTTCAGGGTCCTGGAATCGGGCTCTCTGCTCAGCAGCGAGCCTGCTTCCTCCTCTCTCCCTCTCTGCCTGCCTCTCTGCCTACTTGTGATCTCTGTCTGTAAAATAAATAAATAAAATCTTTTTAAAAAAAGATTTTATATATTTATTTGAGAGAAAGAGAGAGAAAGCAAGAGTGGGAGGGAGAGGCAGAGGGAGAAGGAGAAGCAGACTCCCTGCTGAACAGAGAGCCTGATGTGGGGCACCATTCATCACCCTGTGATCACGACTTGAGCCAAAGGCAGAAGCTTAACTGACTGAGTCATGCAGGTGCTCCTTTGTTGGTGAGTTCTGCTAAGCAAATTTTAATTATACAATACAGTACTCTCAACTATGTTCACCATGTTGTACAATAGATACCCTGTCTTTTTTATCTTTTATAATGTAAAAGTTTATACCTTTTACCAGTCTCTGCCAATTTTTCCCATATCCTCAGTCCCTGACAACCACCATTCTGGTTCTTATTTCTATGAGTTCCACTTCTTAAAAGATTCTACGTATAAATATTACCATTCAATATTTATCTTTCTCTGTCTGGTTTATTTCATTTAGCATCATGCCTTCCAGGTTCATCCATGCTGTACAAAACTGACAGGATTTACTTTTTTTTTTTAAGTTGTTTTTTATTTATTTGAGATTGAGAGCTCACTAGCAGGAGATGGAGAGGGAGAGGATTAGATAGAGAGGGGCAGAGGGAGAAGGAGACGCAGACTCCCTGCTGAGCAGGGAACCTGATGTGGGGTTGTATCCCAGGACCCTGGGATCATGACCTGAGTGAAAGTAGATGCCCAACTGGCTGACCCACCAGGCACCCCAGGATTTACCTCTTTTAAAGCTGAATAATATTTTACTATATATTATATATCACATTTTCTTTATCCATTCATCTGTTAATGGACAATAATGAAGTGATAGTTTCACTTCTTCCTTACAAATTTGGATACTGTTTATTTATTTCCCTTGTCTGATTGCGGTGGCTAGCACCTCAGTATTATATTGAATAAAAGATTTAAGAGTGGACATCCCTTGATCCTGATCATAAAAGAAAAACTCTTAGCTTTTCATAATTGAGTATGATGTTAGCTTGGGCTTGTCATACATGACCTTTATTATGTTGAAGTATGTTACTTCTACAACAATTTGTTGAAAGTGTTTATTAAAACCAAAATTTACATTGTGTTAAATGATTTTTCTGGATATAAGGAAATGATCAGAAGATTTTTATCATTTTTTTTAATGTGGGTATCACGTTGATTTATTTGTGAATTTTGTACTACCCTTGGTCCCTAGAATGAATCCCACTTGATAATGGTGAATGATCCTTTTAACATACTGTTGAATTTTAGTTTACTAATATTTTAAAATTATTTTTATTAACATATAATGTATTATTTGCCCCAAGGGTACAGGCCTGTGAACTGTCAGGCTTACACACTTCACAGCACTCACCATATCACATACCCTCCCCAATGTCCATAATCCAACCACCCTCTCCACAGCACCCCACCCCCCAGCAAACCTTAGTTTGTATGGTGAGATTAAGAGTCTATTATGGTTTGTCTCCCTCCTGATCTCATCTTGTTTCATTTTTTCCTTCCCTACCTACCAAATCCCCCACTCTGGCTCTCAAATTCCTCATATCAGAGATATCAAATGATAATTGTCTTTCTCTGATTGACTTATTTTGCTTAGCATGAAACACTCTAGTTCCATCCACGTTGCTGAAAATGGCAAGATTTTATTTATTTTGATGGCTGCATAGTATTCTATTGTGTATGTGTGTGTGTGTGTGTGTGTGTGTATATATATATATATATATATATATATATATATATATATATGAATGACATCTTCTTTATCCATTCATCTGTTGATGGACATCTAGGTTCTTTCCATAGTTTGGCTATTGTGGACATTGCTGCTAAAAACATTCAGGTGCACGTGCCCCTTCAGGTCCCTACGTTTATATCTTGAGGGTAAATACCCAGTAGTGTGATTGCTGGGTCATAGGGTAATTCTGTTTTCAACTTCCTGAGGAACCTCCATGCTGTTTTCCAGAGTGGCTGCAGAAGCCAGAATTTGCACCAACAGTGTGGGAGCGTTCCCCTTTCTCTGCATCCTCTCATATACCTGTCGTTTCCTGAACTTGTTAATTTTAACCATTCTGACTGGTGTGAGGTGGTATCTCATCGTGGTTTTAATTTGTATTTCCCTGATGCCAAGTGATGTTGAACACTTTTTCATGTGTCTGTTGGCCATCTGGATGTCTTCTTTGCAGAAATGTCTGTTCATGTCCTCTGCCCATTTCTTGATTGGATTCTTTGTTCTTTGGGTGTTGAGTTTGATAAGTTATTTGTAGATTTTGAATACTAACACTTTATCTCATTTGCGAATACCTTCTCCCATTCTATCAGTTGTCTTTTGGTTTTGTTGACTGTTTCCTTTGCTGTGCAAAGGATCTTGATGAAGTCCCAATAGTTCATTTTTGCCCTTGCTTCCCTTGCCTTTGGCAATGTTTCTAGGAAGAAGTTGCTGAGGCTGAAGTCAAGAGGTTGCTGCCTGTGTTCTCCTCAAGGATTTTGATAGATTTCTTTCTCACATTGAGGTCTTCCATTCATTTAGAGTTCATTTTTGTGTGTGGTGTAAGGAAATGGTCCAATTTCATTTTTCTGCATGTGGCTGTCCAATTTTACCCATACCATTTGTTGAAGAGACTGTCTTTTTTTCCATTGGACATTCTTTCCTGCATTGTAAAAAAAAAATTAGTTGACCATAGAATTGAGGGTCTATTTCTGGGCTCTCCATTCTGTTCCATTGATCTATGTGTCTGTTTTTGTGCCAGTACCGTACTGTCTTGATGATCACATATTTGTAATAGAGCTTGAAGTCTGGAATTGTGATGTCACCAACTATGGTTTTCTTTTTCAACATTCCTCTGGCTATTTGGGGGCTTTTCTGGTTCCATATAAATTTTAGGATTAATTGTTCTATTTCTTTGAAAAGAAATGATGGTCTTTTTTTAAATGATTTTATTTATTCATTTGACAGACAGAGATCACAAGTAGGCAGAAAGAGGCAGGCAGAGAGAAAGGAGGAAGCAGGCTCCCCAGTGAGAAGAGAGCCAGAGGTGGGGCTAGATCCCAGGGCCCTGGGATCATGACCTGAGCCAAAGGCAGAGGCTTTAACCCACTGAGCTACCCAAGCATCCCCCAAAATGATGGTCTTTTGATAGGGAATGCATTAAATGTGTAGATTGCTTTAGGTAGCATAGACATTTTCACAATATTTGTTCTTCCAATCCATGAGCATGGAACATTTTTCCATTTCTTTGTGTCTTCCTCAATTTTTTTTTCATGACTACTTTATAGTTTTCTAAGTACAGATTCTTTGCCTTTTTGGTTAGGTTTATTCCTAGGTACCTTACGGTTTGGGGTGCAATTGTAAATGGGATTAACACCTTAATTTCTGTTTCTTCTGTCTTGCTCTTGGTGTATAGGAATGCAAGTGATTTCTGGGCATTGATTTTATATCCTATCACTTTACTGAATTCCTGTATGAGACCTAGCAGTTTTGGAGTGGGTCTCTTGGGTTTTCCACATAAAGTGCCGTATCATCTACAAAGAGTGAGAGTTTGACTACTTTTTTGCTGATTTGGATGCCTTTTATTTATTTTTGTTGTCTGATTGCTGAGGCTAGGGCTTCTAGTACTATGTTGAATAGTAGTGGTGATAGTGGACATCCTGCCATTTTCCTGACCTTAGGGGAAAGCTGTCAGTTTTTCCCCATTGAGAATGATATTCGCTGTGGACTTTTCATAAATGGCTTTGATGATATTGAGGTATGTACTCTCTATCCCTACACTTTGAAACGTTTTGATCAAGAAAGGACACTATACATTGTCAAATGCTTTTTCAGCATCTATTGAGAGTTTCATATGGTTCTTGTTCTTTCTTTTATTAATGTATTGTATCACATTGATTGATTTGTGGATGTTAAACCAACCTTGTAGCCCTGGAATAAATCCCATTTGGTTGTGGTGAATAATCCTTTTAATGTACTGTTGGATCCTATTGGCTAGTATTTTGGTGAGAATTTTTGCATCAGTGTTCATCAAAGATATTGGTCTATAATTCTCCTTTTTGGTGGGGTCTTTGTCTGGTTTGGGATCAAGGTAATGCTGGCCTCATAAAATGAGTTTGGAAGTTTTCCTTCCACTTCTATTTCTTGAAACAGTTTCAGGAGAATAGGAATTAATTCTTAAATGTTTGGTAGAATTCCCCTGGGAAGCCGTCTGACCCTGGGCTCTTGTTTGTTGAGAGATTTTTGATGACTACTTCAATCTCCTTACTGGTTATGGGTCTGTTCAGGTTTTCTATTTCTTCCTGGTTCAGTTTTGGTAGTTTATATGTCTCTAGAAATTCATCCATTTCTTTCAGATTGTCAAATTTACTGGCATATATTTGCTCGTAACATGTTCTTATAGTTGTTTGTATTTCTTTTGTGTTGGTTGTGCTCTCTCCTCTTTCATTCATGATTTTATTTATTTAGGTCCTTTTTCTTTTCTTTTTGATAAGTCCAGCCGGGAATTTATCAATCTTATTAATTCTTTCAAAGAACCAACACCTAGATTCATTGATTTGTTCTACTGTTCTTTTGGTTTCTATTTTATTGATTTCTGTTCTGATCTTTATTATTTATCTTCTTCTGCTGGGTTTAGGCTTTTCTTTGCTGTGCTTTATCCAGCTCCTTTAGGTCTAGGGTTAGGGTTGTGTATTTGAGGCTTTTCTTCTTTCTTGAGAAAGCCTTGTATCACTATATACTTCCCTCTCAGGACTGCCTTTGCTGTGTCCCACAGATTTTGAACAGTTGTGCTTTAATTTTCATTTGTTTCCATGAATTTTTCAATTCTTCTTTAATTTCCTCTTTGACCCATTCATTCTTTAGTAGGATGTTCTTTAGCCTCCATGTATTTGAGTTCTTTCCAACTTTCCTCTTGTGATTGAGTTCTAGCTTCAGAGCAATGTGGCCTGAAAATATTCAGGGAATGATCCCAATCTTTTGGTACTGGTTGAGATCTGATTCATTACCCAGGATGTGATCTATTCTGGAGAATGTTCCATGTACACTAGAGAAGAATGTGTATCCTGTTTTCTTTGGGATGGAATGCTCTGAATATATCTTTGATGTCCATCTGGTCCAGTGTATCACCTAAAGCCTTTATTTCCTTTTTGATCTTTTGCTTGGATAGTCTGTCAATTTCAGTGAGGGGGTTGTTAAAGTCCCCTACTATTATTGTACTATTGTCAATGTGTTTCTTTGATTTTGTTATTAATTGGTTTATGTAGTTGACTGATCCCATGTTAAGGGCATAGATATTTAAAATTGTTAGAGCTTCTTGTTGGACAGACCCTTAAGTATGATACAGTGTCCTTCCTCACCTCTTATTGTACTCTTTGGCTTAAAATCTAATTTGTCTGATATAAAGATTGCCACTTCAGCTTTCTTTTGATATCTCTTAGCATGGTAATTTGTTTTCCACCCCCTCACTTTAAATCTGGAGGTGTCTTTGGGTCTAAGATGAGTTTCTTGTAGACAGCAAATGGATGGGTTTTGTTTTTTATCCATTCGGATACCCTGTGTCTTTTGATTGGGGCATTTAGCCCATTTACATTCAGGGTAACTATTGAAAGATAAGTATTTAATGCCATTGTATTGCCTGTAGGGTAACTGTTACTGTATATTGTCTCTGTTCCTTTCTACTACTTTTAGGCTCTTTCTTAGCTTAGAGGACCCCTTTCAATATTTCCTGTAGGGCTAGTTTGGTGTTTGTAAATTCTTTTAATTTTTCTTTGTCCTGGAAGCTTTTTATCTCTCCTTCTACTTTCAATGATATAGTATTCTTTTTTTTTTTTAAAGATTTTATTTATTTGTCAGAGAGAGAGAGTACACACAAGCAGGCAGAGAGGCAGGCAGAGAGAGAGGAGGAAGCAGGCTCCCTCCAAGTAAGAAGCCCGATGTGGGACTCGATCCCAGGACCCCAGGATCATGACCTGAGCTGAAGGCAGTGGCTTAACCAACTGAGCCACCCAGGCATCCCAGATATAGTATTCTTTGCTGCATTTTTTTTTTTTTTCATTTAGCGCTCTGAGTATATCATGTTAGTTCTTTCTGGCCTGCCAGGTCTCTGTGGATAAGTCTGCTGCCATTCTAATATTTCTACCATTGTATGTTACAGACTTCTAGTCCTGAGCTACTTTCAGGATTTTCTCTTTGTCACTGAAACTCGTAAGTTTTACTATTAGATGATGGGTGTGGGCCTATATTTATTGATTTTTAGGGTAGTTCTCTGAGCCTCCTGGATTTTGATATTTGTTTCCTTTGCCATATTAGGGAAATTCTCTTCTATACTTCACTCCAATATACTTCTGCCCCTCTTTCTCTTTCTTTTACTGGATTCCCAATTATTCTAATATCATTTCATCTTACGGTATCACTTATTTCTCGAATTCTCCCCTCATGGTCCAGTGGTTGTTTATCTTTCTTTTGCTCAGCTTCTTGATTCTCCATCATTTGCTCTTCTACATCACTAATTCTCCCTTCAGCCTCATTTATCTTAGCAGTAAGAACCTCCATTTTTGATTGAACTTCATTAATATCTTTTATTATGTGGCCTGAAAATATTCAGGGAATGATCCCAATCTTTTGGTACTGGTTGAGATCTGATTCATTACCCAGGATGTGATCTATTTTAGTTAGATTTTAGTTCTTTTATTTTTCCAGAAAGGGCTTTTATTTCTCCAGACAGGGTTTCTTTAATATCTTCCATGCCTTTTTCAAGCCCAGCTAGCGCCTTGAGGAGTACAGTCATTCTGTACTCTAGTTCTGACATATTACCAATGTCCATATTGACTAGGTCCCTAGCCATTAGTAGTGCCTCTTATTTCTTTTTGTGGTGAGTTTTTCCTCCTTGTCACTTTATCTAGATAAGAATATATGAACAAGAGAATAAAATACTAAAAGGCTTTCAAAGACCCCAGAAAAATGTATGCTAACCAAATCAGAAGAGACCCAAAACTGGGGGAAAAGAAAGGTGGAAAACAGAAGTCATATAAAACGGGCCACCCACTTGATTTTGGGTGTATTTTGGACTCTTAGAAGTAACTACCTAGCAAAATTTTAAAGAAAGAAAAAGTTATATATTAACTTTTTCTTTCTTTAAAATTTTGCTAGGTAGTTACTTCTAAAAGACATATATATATATATATATATATATATATATATATATAAAAAGAGTAAACATGATGAAGGGATGGAATATGTCTGTAAAGATAAAAATTTTAAAAAAATTCTAAAAAAGGAATTGATAAGTTGGTTGGTAAAAGAAAAAAAAAAAAAGAGAGAGAGAATGTGCTTAGGCTGGAGAATGGATCAAAGCCATGTGCTAGATTTAGGCATATTTTGATCTATTAAAAGAAACTGTATTCCAAAATTATTTTAGGAAAAAAAAACCTATATGTATACAAAAAATAAGGCTAAATAAAATGAGGGGATAAAATATGACTATGACAATGAAGGTTTAAAAAAATTTTTTTAGAAACGTACTGTTAAGATAAACTAGTTAAAAATGTTAATAGAGGAAGGAGGAAAAGTTAAAAAAATAGAATAAGAAAAAAATAAAATTAAAAAAATAACTTTGCAATACTAAAGGATCATGGGGAAAAAGCCATGAATTCTATGCGTTGCTTTCCCCTAGCTCTGAAGTTCCACTGTTCTCCTTCATCCGTGAGCTTGGTCTTGGCTGGATGTTCTTGGTGATCTTCTGTGGGAAGGGCCTGTTGCTGTGAATCTCAAATGTCTTTGCCTGAGGCAGAATTGCACTGTCCTTGCCAGGGGCCATGCTAAGTAATCTGCTTGAGTTTGCCCTCAGAATCTTTTGTTCCCTGAATGCTTTCCATTGATCTCTGGAGGACAGGAATGAAAATGGCAGCCTCCCAATCTCTGGCCTGGAGGGGCCAAGAGCTCAAGGCCCCACTCCTTAGTGCCCCCTCAGAGATAAGAAGTTAATCACTCCTGTCTCCCTGGTCTCTGGCCCTGCTCTGTGCTCTCCTGGCCTGTGACTGAGAATTTCTATCTCTAGTGCACAGCCCTGTTTGGATTCTCCAAACCCAGCAGATTCCTGGCACATTGTTCCTCCAAGAGGAGGATGGTGAGTCTCCTCAGATCTGCCACTTGTGGGGTCCCTGCTTGAAGATCAGTGGCCTGACTGTGCCTTGGATCACTATTTGAGGTGACCCCTATCTGAAAGTTCACTCCTTAGCTCTGTCTCTGTAGTCAGCTTCCCTGCTCTGATACCTGGGAGCTCTGCCACACTCAGACACCCCCAATCTTTCTGTGACCCAACAGGACCTGAGACCACACCATCACTGCAAGGGTTCCACCCCCACTTAGCCTCTGGTGTGATGTCCCTCAGTGGAGCAGACTTCTAAAAGTTCTGATTTTGTGCTCCACTGTTCAACACCTTGCCAGGAGCCAGCGCCTGCCTCCCACGGTCTATCTTCCAATTGCTTTGGATTCATTTCTCTGCAGGTCCTACCTTTCAGAAAGTGGTCGATTTTCTTTTCCTAGAATTGCTGCTCTTCACCTCTTCTATCTCCTGTTGAGTTTGTACGTGTTAGGAATGGTTTGATAACTATCTAGCTGAACTTCTGGGACCTGATGTTATTTCAGTCTGCTTCTCCTCCGATCTCACCTCTCTGAAGTGTTCTATTTGTTTTTGTTTGTTTGTTTTTGGTTTTGTTTTTAAGAATTTGAGAAGTATCAGTAATAGTTCTTCTTTAATTCTTGGTAAAATAAAACAGTGAAGATATCTGGTCTTAGAGTTTTCATTCTTGGGAACTTTACTGATACTGATGCAATTTCCTTACTAGTATCTGGTCTGTTCAGATATTCTATTTTTTAGTGATCAAACTTGGTAAATTGTATATTTCTAAAAACATGTCCATTTCTTCTGGATTATTTAATTTGTTGGCATGTAATTATTCATAGGAGTTTCTTATGATCCATAGTATTTATTTTATGATCTGTAATGATATTTCTTTCATTTCTGATTTTATTTCCTTCTTCTCTCTTTTTTGCTTACTTATACTAGCTCAAGTTTGTCTCTTGTTTATCTTTTTTAAAGCTCTTAATTACTTTAATCTTTCCTTTTGTCTTTCATTCTCTATTTCATTTATTTCTGCTTTAGTCTTTGTTTTCCCTTCCTTCTAGTAAGTTAGAACTAGACTGTTCTTTTTTACTGTCTTGAGGTATAAATCTAGGGTGTTATTGAAGTTTTTTTTTTTTTTTCCCAAGTTGTTGTCTAATCCCTTCCTCTTCATCTTACTACTGGTGTCCACATTCTTGGATATGTTGAGAGTACAAAGAAGATACTGTTTAAGATTTATTTATTTATTTACTTATTTGAGAGAGACACAGTGAGAGAAAACATGAGAGGGGAGAAAATCTGAGGGAGAAACAGACTCCCTGTGGAGCTGGGAGCCCGATGAGAGACTCAATCCTGCAACTCTGGGATCATGACCTAAGTCGAACACAGTTACTTAACCAACTGAGCCACCCAGGCACCCAAAGATACTGTTTACATTTTACCTTTGTGCCTACAATAAATCTTGTGTAAAATTTAACTTTTGTCATTTAAGGCTATAACCATTTCCCCTTCATAGTTCAGATGTTACATCTTCATACACTCCATATGTGGATTGCTTACTTGGCTGCTGTTATTTGACTGGTCACTGATTAGTATGTTAGCTCTCTTTGTATTTGAGTATATTTTCTTTAGATATCCCTTTGGATGCTATTAGAATCATTTCTCCGAACTCAAGTAGAAGATCTAGAAGTTAGTTTACTTTGAAAAGAATAGGAATAAATCATAAGAGATGGATGATAACAGAGAAGAAAGTTATATGACAGAGCCAGATTGTGTGCTTCCCTGACAAGTGCTTCCTTATCCATCCTTGCCTTGCCTTTAGAATAAAACTTGCCTCTTGCTCTGTTATGTTGCCTGTAAGACCAGAGCCCCTCAGACACAGCTGCTTTTAAATTCTTCTGACCTTCAGCACTGTGGGGATTTTTGCAATGTCCCACTGCCTGACTTTGCCTGCAGCTCTTCCTCCATCACAAGGAAACATTCATGTGGTCCCGGAGTGTTGTATCCTCACTTCTAAGAGGTCATTCATACTCTTTTCTCTGAGAAACTATATTTTAGCCAGAAAAGTGTTTCTATTTAATGCCCTCCCTTCATAGTAAATTAAATTTCTGTTGTGTTGATTATTGTCCTTCATAGCTTCCAATACTTCTGCTGATGCTGTAGCTATTATTTATTTTTGATTTTATCTTTAAAAGTATGGTTAGAATTTTCTTAAGAGTTAGCCAAAAGTTTTCTTCTTTCTTAAAGAAAATGCATGGCTATGTTTACTTACTTATTTCTGAGATCATCTATTTTATTATGTTGTGACCTTAGGTGACCCCCCAGAAGCTGTTGAGGTATTTGGAACCCTTTATTAAAATACTACTGGAGGGGCACCAGTGTGTCTCATTTGATTAAGTCTCCAACTCTTGATTTCAACTCAAGTAATGATCTCAGGGTTGTGGGATCAAGCCCTGCATCAGGTCCACCCTCAGGGTGAAGTCTGCTTGTCCCTCTCCTTTTTCTTTTTCTTTTTCTTCTTTTTTTAAAATTTTATTTATTTATTTGACAGAAAGAGATCACAGGCAGGCAGAAGGGCAGGCAGAGAGAGGGGGAAGCACGCTCCCTGACTAGCAGAGAGCCTGATGCAGGGCTCTATCCCAGGACCCTGGGATCATGACCTGAGCTGAAAGCAGAGGCTTTAACCCACTGAGCCACTCAGGCACCCCTGCCCCTCTCCCTTTGCTCCTCCCCCTGCTCTTGCTCTCTCTCTCTCAAGTAAATGAATAAATAAAATCTTAAAAAAAAAAAAACACACAACTGGATCCACATGTTTGTGTTGACAAACTTTTTCACTACTTTCTGTCATTTCTAATAGGTACTCCATTTTCCAATTTACTCTACAATGAATATACTTAAACAAATAAAAGAAACAGATTAAAACAAATAGGTGATATGTTATGAATTATAAGTAGAATCATGACAAATTGTATTAGAGAACTGATGGTATTTTCTACAAATATGCTTCCCAAGAAGGCATCACTTTTGTGACTTCTTCTTTGAGTTGTGACAAAATTTTTACTTCTTTTTTAGTTCTTAACAATATTTAAGACAGTTGAACTGTCAGATAAATAACTCCTGGAGAGTAGCTTTACATTAACTGGCCTATGTTTAAATAAAATGGAATCTGACACTAAAACTACTGAGAACTATTACTTATATCTTTCCTTAAATAAAAAAGCCTATGTAATCTCTCAGAAGGTAAACACCTAATTTTTAGGTGTTAGAAAGAAAATGTTTTCCCCCTTTAAGTATGTTTGTCTTACTAAATAAGGAACTTTACACACCTGGTTTGTGCTGTTGCTATTTTGTCTCATCACGTTCATTGTATTCTGCATTTTTACAGATACTCCCTAGAGTTACACTAAGGAATATGTACTAATCAGTAAAGAGAACTGAGAAATGTTTCTTTCCCCAAAGTCATCATAGCAACGTAAGCAATGATACCCGGTAGACCTGTCCCTAAAAAGTAACTAAAATTTAGTTTCATACATTATGGATTTGTTATGATGTTGACTGATTTTTAAATTTAAATAGATAAGAAAAGAGAAATCAGAACTTCATACAAGGACCTCATACTCCAAACTCTGACATTCCTCAGATCCTTCAATAAAGGACTAAAGTGATGTTATACACTATTGACTTTATACCTGGGCAACATTTTCCCCTCCCCAAATGGTGAAAGCCAAGCATATACAGAAAGAGTAAATAGATGATTTTATACTCAGCACTTGAAATCAAAGCAAATGAAAAATAATTTGCTCAGCAAATTACATTTCTGACAACTTGAAATCAAAGCAAATGAAAAATAATTTGCTCCACGAATTATATTTCTGACAACTCTGTCAGAAATATTTTTTAGTCAACCTGTGTATGTGCCAGTATTCCCTTTATAACAGTTAAAAGTACCTCTATGATCTTGTCTTGCCTTTTCTGATTACTCAAAGCAGACCTATCTTTGTGTCCCAGTGTACACAGACATGATAGTTTTTTGATTTCTTACCCACAGCTATCTTCACTGATGCTGATATATGGATTATCATACCTGCTTTTGCTGGTTTTTAGTTTTCTGTTGAGAGTCTTTGCCTTCTAAAGGCCTAAATGTTATAACATTGCCCTTAGAACAGTTGTTCCATTTCATTTATTTATTTATTTATTTAGTGCAAGTAAGAGTTAACATTTATAGAACACGTAACATGCAGAATAGTCTTATAAGCTCTTTATAGGAAACTTATTTCACCCTCATGCAATTCTATGAGACATTGCTAGTAATATCAATGGACATTTTTACAGATGTAAAAACTGATTCTCCAAAGTAATTTGCCTAGAGTCATCTAGTCAGCAAGTGAATGATCTGGGCAAGGTGACGCTGGCCCTCAAATCTTTAGCTATTGAAAATACACTCAAAAGATCTAAAAGACTGAGATGTGAAGAGAATGCAGAACTTTTTCCAGTGATGATATGCATATTAGTAATGATTATTTCAGTTTTATATACAAACAAAAAATGTTATTTTTAAACTATGAGTGAGAACACTCATTTCTCTATCACTCAAATGGGAACTGAAATGGACCACAGCAGCTGACTATAGGTATGGTACAGACTCTTGCTCTGCTATGATAAAAAGAAACATCTTAGAGTGGAATTCTTGTTATTCTGGTTAGTACTATTCATCCATCCTTGAATAAAATCTCTTCAACAGTGTACAAAGCCAATGCACTGCCCTCAGCAAGCCTGTAGTTTAGCATACTGCGAGGAACTCCACCCGTTGACCGACTCTGCACTCTATCTTTTTTGCTGAAACTCTTGCTATCATTTGCTTGAACATGCTTCCTTACTGCAGTGATGGGCATAGTGATGTGTCATTAATGATTTTCTGTGTTTCCTGGCCATTAAGGACATCAGTTCTAAAATAATTGGGAAGACTCAAAGCAATTAGAAACATACTACTGACAGTCTAACCACCTCAAGCCACATTAACCTTATCCAAATGCATATTATCATTTTTTATTTGTTCCATCTATGACAGTGACTTTGAGACATTCAAATAACTTATCTTCTATCATGATCAAAATTTTACAAGCAATGCCAGAAATTTTCTGAATTTCTCTGAACTCTGAGGAAATAAAGGAATTTGCTCAGAACACAGGATTTTTGAAATTTATGGCAGAGCTAGGCTTTTAGAAAATCTTTATTAGTCAGTGTTCTCTGAAGAAAGAGGATGAACAGGATATCTATATATATAGAGAGAGATTTATTTTAAGTAATTAATTCATGAGATTGTGGAAGCTGGCAAGTTCAGAATATATAGGGGCTCAACAGGCAGGAGACCCAGGAAGAGTTGTAGTCTGAGTCCCAAAAATCCTTCATTCTTACTTAGATTTCCTTCTGATTCAGGGAAAGTCAGTCTTTGATCTATTTTAGCCTTCAGCTGATTGGAAAAGGACCACTCATATTATAGAAGGCAATCGGCCTTTCTCCAAGACTTCCAATTTAAATGTTAATCTCATTCAAAAACACCTTCAAAAAAACATCAGAATACTATTTGACCACATATCTGGGCACCATGGTCCCACCAAGTTGATAGATGAAATTAACTACAACATCACCTATTTTTTTGTGTGTGGAGTATGAGACTGGTTTGTTAAATACATATCCTTAGCTCTTCCTTAGATAAGCCACTTTGTGATAATTTTACTCCATCAAGATTACAATTTGGATGAATTTCAAAATAATTATGCTAAATGAAAAAAGTCAGTCTCAAAAGTTATAGATTGTATGAGAAATTGGTGAAATCTGGATAAGATCTTTGATTCTACCAATGTCAATATTTGATTTTGTTTCATACTATTCTTATGCAAGGTATTACAATGTGGGGAAACTAGATAAAGAGCACATAGAATTTATCCATACATTTTTTTCCCCAAGTTCTGGTAAAACTATGATTATTCCAAAGTAAAAAAAAAAAAAAAAAAAAAAAAAAAAAAAAGAAAGAAAAAAAGTTAAAGAAGCTTGGTATTTAGTTACAAGTTTAAAACTTACATCCACACAAAAGCCTATACACAGATGTTAATATAAACATTGTTTCATTCATAATTACCAACATTTGGAAGAAATTGTGATGCTTTCTAGTAGCCAAATGAATAAATAAACTGTAGTACATCCAGACAATGTAATATTATTGAGCTGACACACAAGACAAAAGAAATAAAATCATGAAAATACATACAGGAAATTTAAAAGCATAATGCTCAGTGAAAGAAGTCAATCTTGATCCCAACAACATAACATTTTGAAAAAGACAAAACTATGGAAACATTAAAAACATCAGCAGTTGGGGCACCTGGGTAGCTCAAGTCAATAGGCATCTGCCTTTGGCTCAGATCATGATCCCAAGGTCCTGGGATAGAGCCCCACATTGTATTCTATGCTCAGCAGGAAGCCTGCTTTTTCCTCTCCCACTCCTCCTGCTTCTGTTCTTTTTCTCACTGTCTGTCTCTCTCTGTAAATAGATAAAATGTTAAAACAAAACCAAAAATCAGCAGTTGCCAAAAGTTAGGTGGGGGAAGAGAGGTAAATAGGCAGGACATAGAGGATTTTTAAGGCAGATGCTAATCATATGATATTATAATGGTGAATACATGTTATTGTACAGTTGTAAATCTATAAAATGTGGAACACTAAGAGTGAACCCTAATGTGAATTATGATCTTTAGGTTTATGTAGATACATAAGTTGTAGGAAATGTACCACTCTGATAGGGGAATGTTGATCGTGGGGGAGCCTATGTATGTGTGGTAAGGGGACATATGGGAAAACTCTGTGTTTTCCTCTCAATTTTTCTGTGAACCTAGTACTAGTCTAAAAAATAAAGTCTATTTTATTAAAACGTTATAGAAAATAAAGGAATGGTAAAATAGTATACATTACTAATCTTAAGAAAACAAATGGCTATATAAGAAACTGACAAGAAAAGGTATGTTTCCTTTGAAAAAGGGTTATTTCCTAATTATAAAAGGGCCAGCCCCTCAAAGAGACATCAATCTTAATTATGTAGGCAACTATTAAAAACTCAAGATTTATGAAGCAAAAACCAAGGGTACAGAAGAGAGATACAGACAAATCTAAAATTATAGTTGTTAATTTTTATACTACTCTCTCAGAAATTGATAAAACAAGTAGACAAATGTTAATAAAAATGCATAATATTGCTACAATATTATTGTCCAATGAATCTATTTATTGAATAGATATAAGAAAATAACATTAAATGCAGAATTCACATGCTTTTCAAGGACACATGACTTACTAACAAAGCCAGACCACATATGGGCTTAATATATTATGTCATTAAAGTTAAATAAAATTATACAGAGTATGTTCACCTTCCAGAGTAGAATTAAGATATATAACAAAAGGAAAATACCTAGAAAAATGTAAAAATATGTAGAAATCAAGCAATACATTTCTATTTAATTCATGAGGCAAGAAAATATTTGTAAGAACATTTAGAAATATTCAAACAGAATGATAAAACAAAACATTAAAATCAAAGAACAAGACAATAGATCAATAGAACAGAATAGAGAGACACAAATGGACTCTTAAAAAGAAAGAAACAAAGGAAGTTTAGTGGAGAAAGGACAGTTTTTCAATAAATGGTGTTACAATAACTGAACCTCTACATGCAACAACAACAACAACAAAATGAATCTAGACACATACCTTCCATCTTTCACAAAATTTAACTATAAATGGATTATAGATGTAAGTGGAAAATGGAAAATGATAAAATTCCTAGAGGATTACATGAAAAAAAGCCTAGAGGACCTTGGGTTTGGGAACGTTTTACATCAAAGCATGACCCATGAAAGGAAAAATTGATAAGTTGGACTTCAAGCAAATTATAAACAAATTCTGCTATGTGAGAAGCATGGTTAGGAGAATGAAAAGTCACATACAGGGAGAAAGATTTGCAAATACAAACAAAAAACAACAACAACAAAACATAGCTGATAAAGGACTGGTATCCAAAATATACAAAGATCTCTTAAGACTCGGTAATATGAAAAAAAAAAATTAAAATTGAATAAAAGATCTGAGAAAAGAAGGTATATGGATGGAAAATAGGAATTTGAAAAGATGCTCAACAAACATATGTCATTAGATAATTGACAAAACAAAAATGGGATGCTCACTACATACCTACAGAGTTGTTAACATTCAAAACACTGACAACATGGAATCCTGGTGAAGCCGTGAAGCAACAGAAATTCTCATTCATTATTGGTGGGGATGCAAATGGTATAGCCATTTTGGAAGACTGTTTGACTGTTTCTTGTAAAAAATTAAATGTATTTTTACCATATGTTCCATCCAATGTGTTCCTATCCAGGAATCCAAATGAGTTGAAAATTACATCCACACAAAAGCCAGCACAAAATCCCTATAGACGATTTATTCATAATTGTCAGAAGTTAGAAGCAACCAAGATATCTTTCAGTAGGTGAATAAATGAGACTGTGGTGCATTCCTACAAGAGAATATTATTATATGGAAACAGCCCAAGTGTCCATCAACTGATGAAGGGCTAAAGAAGATGTTGTGTGTATGTGTATATGTATACATACATGTATATACATATATATACATACATGTGTATATATAAACATATATATATTTTGTGTATATATACATACAAAATAAACAAGTAAAAGGGAAAAAAAGAGAGTTAGAGGCAAACCAAGAAATAGACTCTGACAAATAGACAACTGAGAACAAACTGATGGTTACCAAAAGGAGGGTGGTTGGGGATAGGTTAAATAGGTGGGTGGGGGATGGGTTAAATAGGTGATGGGGATTAAGGAAGGCACTTGTCCTGATGAACACTGTGTGTTGTATGGAAGTTCTGAATCACTATATTGTATGCCTGAAACCAATACATACTGTATGTTAACTAATTGTAATTTAAATAAAGATTTTTAAAAAATGAAACAAAAAATAAGCAATTAAATCACAGGAAAACATGGAGGAACTTTAAAAGCATATTACTAAGTGAAAGCATCTAGTCCTACTGTATGATTCCAACAATATGACATTCTAGAAAAGGCTAAGCTATGGAGATATATAAAAAAAAAAAAGAAAAGAAAAGAAAAGAAGAGAAAAAATCAGTGGTTGCCAAGGGCTTGGGATGAGGAAGGAAGGGGAATTGGTGGAGTACAGGGGATTTTTAGGGCAGTGAAACTATTCTGTT
Organism: Lontra canadensis; assembly: GCF_010015895.1. Lineage (NCBI taxonomy): Eukaryota > Metazoa > Chordata > Mammalia > Carnivora > Mustelidae > Lontra > Lontra canadensis. The sequence goes on from NW_022631115.1 coordinate 3,816,978, forward strand.
TGGTACAAATGGACACATACTATTATGCATATGCCAAAAACCATAGAATGTACAACACAAAGAATATGATATAAACTAATATAAACCATAGGTTTTACATAATAATATACCAATATTGGTTCATCATTTGCAACAATGTATCACACTAATACAAGATATAAATAAGAGTGAAAAACATGTATATGTTGTTAGGAAGGAAGGTGCATAGGAACTCTGTATTTTCCAATCAATTTTTCTATACACTTAAAGCTCCTTTAAAAAATAAAGTAAATTGCTTTCATAAAAATATTATGGAATATAACTAATATAACAGTCAGAAGGAAACTTAAGGATGTCGATATTTATATTAGAAAAGTAAAGACTTTTATTTTTTATTTTTTAAGGATGATTTAAAATTAGATACTTAACTTTCTAACTTCTTTTTTTTTAAAGATTTTATTTATTTGTTTGACAGACAGAGATCACAAGTAGGCAGAGAGGCAGGCAGAGATAGAGGAGAAAGCAGGCTTTCTGCCTAACAGAGAGCCTGATGTGGGGCTAGATCCCAGGATCCTGGCCATGACCTGAGCTGAAGGCAGAGGCTTTAACCCACTGAGCCACCCAGGCACCCCAACTTTCTAACTTCTTAAACTAGTTTAAAAGTAAAGATCAAATTAAATTTAAAGTAAATAACATGATAATAACAAATATCAGTGACATAAAATATAGTCAAATAAGAGAAGAAAATCAACGTAGTTAAAAGTAAGTTACATGAAAAAATTTATAAATTATAAAATCCCATAAGCAAGACAAATCACCAAAAAAGAAATAGAAGGGAAACATAAGGGAAGAATATTAGAAATGAAAGAGAGAACTCCAAGAAAGATTTTACAGATACTAAAAAAATAAGAAAGACTGGGACTAAAGAGATTATGCTAAGTGAAATAAGTCAAGCAGAGAGAGTCAATTATCATATGGTTTCGCTTACTTGTGGAGCATAAGAAATAACATGGAGGACAAGGGGAGATGGAGAGGAGAAGGGAGTTCGGGGAAATTGGAGGGGGTGATGAACCACAAGATACTGTGGACTCTGAGAAAAAACTGAGGGTTTTGGAGGGGAGAGCGGTGGGGGGTTGAGTGAGCCTGGTGGTGGGTATTATGGAGGGCATGTATTGCGTGGAGCACTGGGTGTGGTGCATAAACAATGGATTCTGGAACACTAAAAAGAAATTAAAAAAAAAAAAGATAGGACTTATATAAAAAGTTGAGAAGGAAATTGTTTGAAAATGTTGTCAATATTCAACAGTTTAAATGACATGGACGTGTACCTTAAAAGACACAACTTACTGAAACTGACACATGACAAAATAAAAAACCAGAACTGGCAAGTGACAACATTAAATAGAAAATCCATGAAAGAAATTGAATTTGTAATTAAAATTTGTGGTCAAATATTTTCAGCTTTAAATTCTATCAAGCATTTAAAGAAAATAATAACAAATTTTTACAAACCCTGAAAATAAAGAAGGAGGGAATTTTTTACATTATTTTATAAGTCCAAAAAAAGAACTTTCTTAATCAATGCATATTCACATAAACAATTGTGACAAATCAACAATTTGTTAAGTACAGGTAATAGATTGAACAAATTTTCAAAAGAATATAAGATAATGATGAATAAGTACATGAAATAACCCAACATCATTAATCATCTGGGTAATATGAATTAAAACCACACATATGACTTCATACCCATTAAAGTATTTAACATTAGAAAGACCTACAATACTATATATCAGCTAGGATATGGAACATGTATTTTCATACAATGTTAGTGATAGTCTAAAATATTATATTCACTTTGGAGATTGCTTGGCAGATTCTTATAAATCCAAATACACATTTGCATGTTGCCCACAATTCTGCTACTTGTATTTACTAAGGTGGGGGGGAGAACATTTATTCAAGAACAACATAGCACCTGTAATCATAATAGCCAAAAACTAAAAGCAACTGCAATTCCTGCAGACAGGTGAATGGATGAGCATGTAGTTGTATATTCACACAACATAATATCACTCAACAATAAAAATAACTAACTTGAATATATGGTACAATGTATATGAATATCAGAGACATAGTGTGACCAAAATAATACAGACATTTAAAAGAGAGTACATGTTGTATAATTCTATTTACATTAAATTCAAAACTGGGCAAGATTTCACCAAAGTGATTGAAATCAGAAGAGGGACTGTGTCTGAGAGGTGACATAATTTGTGAAATGACATAAGGCTATTTCTGGAGGTAATTAAATATATTTTGATTAGGATGTGGGAACTTGTATATTCATCTGACAAATTTCATTACAGTGTATATAGTTAAGATCTATGAATTTCAGTGTATATAAATTGTTTCTCAATAAAACATAAATATGTAATAAACAGGGAAAACCCCTAATACACAATATAGAAAATTAGCAAAGCCAGGAAATGGGTGTTTGAAACTGAAACCAAGAGGAAAGCCCTCATTATCAATATCAAGAAAATGATGCTATAACTACTACTTTATTTGAGGGGAAATGATTAGATATTAAAACAACTTTTTGTCAATAAATTTAAATTTTTGAATAAATTACAAACTGTAGAAAAAACATATAAAAAGAATTTAGATACACACAGTCAATATACCAAGTGATTTCCTCACCCCAAAACTCTCCACTAAGCTGACCATTTTAGTCAAACCCTCCCTCTACATGTGACCCCTGGCAAACAGTGATTCATTATTCAGCCATAATTTTGCATTTCCCAGAATGTCATGGTACTGAACACATATACAGACTCTTTGAGTCTTGTTTCTCTCACTTGGCATAATGCACTTGATATTCATCCGTGTTGTTTCATGTATCAATATTGGTTTTTGTTTTTATTGCTGGGGAATATTCCATGGATGTACCACAGTTTGTTTCTCCATTTAACACTTGAAGGACATATGAATTGTTTCCAGATTTTTGACAGTTATGAACATTTTTGTGGATTTTGTGCAAACATAATTTTTTACTTCCCTTGATCAAACTGTAGGAATATTTCTGTTATATCTTTGTTCAATTTTATAAGAAATTACCAGATATTTCTTTTCACGACACTGCCAATTTTCATTCTTTCAGTAATGTATGTATGTTTCATTTGTTCCACAGTGTCACCGACAGTTAATATAACTAGTTGAGTAGTGTTATCTGAATTTGGTTTTAATTTGTATTTCGCTAATGACTAATGATGTTGAGCTTCCTTTCATATGCTTATTTGCCCTGTTATATTTCCTTTATAATGTTTTTGTTTAAGTCTCTTACCGTGTTTTTGGCTGCATTGTTTGTTTTCTTACTGTTGACTTGAGAGAATTATTTACCTATGTTGGAAACACATTCTCTGTCAGAGACATGATTTGCAAATTTTTTTCATAGTGTGTGCATGTGGCTTATTTATTTTAAGATTTACTTATTTACTTGAGAGAAAGAGAGAGAGTGTGCACATGGGGGCAGAGGCAGACGGAGAGAGAATCTCCAGCAGGTAACTCACCCACTGTGCATAGAGCCCAACGCAGGGCTCCATCACAGGACCCTGATATCCTGACCTGAGCCAAAATCAGGAGATGGATGCTCAACTGACTGAACCACTCAGATGCCCCATGTGTGGCTTATTTTTAATCATTATCTTAACAAAATCACAGATCAAAATTTTTAATTGATTAAGTGAGTTTATCAACTTTTCTGTTTTAATGGACTGTGATTTTGGTGTTACATCTAAACTCTTGGTATAATTTAGAGTCACAGATAGATTTTCATGTCTTTTTCCTAAACATATTGTGTAGTTTTCTGTTTTGCATTTGGTTCTACGGTTTATTTTCAACTACTTTGTATATACATGTGTGTGTCTTTGTGTATGTGAATGATAGGTATTAGAGAGGAATTTTTTTTTCTTTTTTTGTGTATGATTTTCCAATGTTCCAGAACTATTTTGTCATTGAATTGCCTTTCTTTGAACCTTTGCCAAAAATGTGTTGAATATATTGTTTGGATCCTTTTTTAGACTCTCCGTTATACTTTACTTATACATGTGTCAATCCTTTTTAAAATACTGAGCTGTCCTGATTATTGTAGCCTTAAGGTGAGTCTTGAAATCTAGTATTGTTTGTCAACTTTGTTCTTTCACAAAATTATTTTGACTGTTTTAATTTCTTCTGCCTTTCCATATAAATTTTACTTCTCATGTCTCAGTAACAGAAGAGGGTGCTGTGCTTTTGATGAAGACTGAATTGAATCAATATATTGATTTGAAGACAACAAGGAGCCAAAAAAGTATTTAGATTTCCATTCATGAATGTGATATGGTGCTCCTCTTAAATTGTCCTAGGGTTCTCTCAACAGTGTTGCATAGCTCTAAACAATAAAGATCTTGAATGTAGTGGGGTGCCTGGGTGGCTCAGTGGGTTGAGCCTCTGCCTTCAGCTCAGGTCATGATCTCGGGGTCCTGGGATTGAGCCCTGCATCAGGCTCTCTGCTCAGCGGGGAGCCTGCTTCTCCCTCTCTCTTTGCCTGCCTTTCTGTCTACTTGTGATCTCTCTCTCTGTGTCAAATAAATGAATAAAATCTTTAAAAAAAAAAAGATCTTGCATGTAGTTTATAAATATTTTGGGTGCTTTTGTAAATGGTGTTTTAAAATAAATTTCTACTTGTATATTACTTCTGTAATAATTTTTGGGTATGTTTCTTGTATCCTGCCAACTTGTTAAACTCATAATTTGGAAACATTTTTTATAGGTTACATGAGATATTCTATGTAATATGTAATATGTAGATAGTCATGTCGTTTGTGAATAAATAGAGTTAAACTTGTACCATTTAAATATTTCACCTTTAATTCTTCGTCTTGCCTTATGGCACTGGATTGAAATTCAGGTATTATATTAAAAGAAGCATTGAGAGCACATATTCTTGCTCATTTCTGGTCTTAGGAGGAGGTATTCAGTCTTGTACAATTGAATTTGTGTTTTTTTGTAGATTATCTTTTCAGTGTAAGAAAGTTCCCTCCTAGGGTATTGAGAGTTTTTATTTCAAATGATTTTTTTTTTTCAAATTTCTCTGTAGCTGTTGAGATGATCATGCAATTTTCCTTATTCACTTTGTTAATACGGTGACCTACATTAATGGATTGTCAAATATTAGAACTAGCTTTACATTTCTCCTGAAGTAATCTCCACTTGATTATTGTATACTTTTAAGACTGGTGTCTGGGTGACACAGTTGGTTGATTGTCAGACTCTGGGTTTCAGCTCAGGTCATGATCTCATGGTCATGAGAGCAAGTCCCAGTGGGCTCCATGCTCAGCACCCAGTCTGATCAGGATTCTCTCTGCCTCTCCATCTGCCCCTCCTACTCATGTTCTCACTCTCTCTCTCTCAAATAAATAAATAAATCTTTAAAAAAGAAAGTGACTACCAATTTCTTGAGTACCTGGATGGCTCAGTTTGTTAAGCATCCAACTCTTAATTTCAGGTCAGTTCATGATCTTACATTGTGAGATCAAACCCCACATTGGGCTGCATGCCAAGCTTGGAGACTGCTTCAGATTCTCTCTGTCACTCTTCCTCTGCCTCTCCACAATCTCTACCTCTCATAAAAAAAAAAAATAAAATAAAAAATTAAAAAGGACTACTAATTTCTTCTCAGTGCAACTTTAGCTATGTCTCATGTCTCTTTAATTCTCTTTTTCTTTCTGTTTCATTCCAAGAAAAGATAACTGGAACCTCTGTGTTGGTAAATACATTGAAGCACTGGGAGAGTAGTGTACCTGGAAAGGGCATGGAAGCTCCCTATTCCTGCCCTCCACATACACATTTTTCCATCTGGCTTTTCCTGAATTATATTCTTTATAATAAGATGGTAAGCTTAGAAAAAGCAAATTGAAGCAAAGACAACTGAGAATGGCTTTCATTAGTTTGAAAAAGAGAACTCTGGCCTTGTGCTAAACATTGTTTTTTTTTTTTTTTTTTTTTTTTTTTTGAAAATTTTAGAGAAACTAAGTGTAGAAGTTAACTTCACAAAGTCCCTTCTTGGTATGGCAGCTGATGATATAAAAGAGTATAAAGGATTGAGCTACCAGATGGAACCAGATTTCTGGAACCTAAATGAAAAGGCACAAACAATAATCAATAAGATTATAGTTGATAACAATGATGGAGTGATGTTTCTGCAGACAAGGACATAAGTAGTGCAATAAAAGAACTTTTTGATATACTGAATAATATCTTCAGGAAATATCAAAACAGAATCAAAGGGAATTTTAACATCAAAAGAAAAAGATAGTAAAAAAAAAGTAAAAAAAAAAATATATCAGTGATACCCTGAAAAATCTGTTTTAAAACTGGCAAAGCAATAAAATTTTCAAAAAGTGCCTATTAACTACTTCATTAAACAAACTCAATGCTTCAGGTCTTCAAAACTGTGACCTGAAACTTATGTTAATAGATGTAGTTCTCAGTGGTAGTAATGAGCTGCCTTTATCTGTCAATTTTAATGTTTGACTCTAAAAATGATTAGTCCTTTCTGAAGAGATGGAATCCAGAATCTTGAATGGGAGTATTGCCCTTTTATGCCACATCATAATCTCACACTGAAAATTTTGAATTATTTTTACTATTATCATTCTTTTTTAAAAATATTTTATTTATTTATTTATTAGAGAGAGAAAGAGCACAACCAGGGGGAGCTGCAGGCAGAGGGAGAAGCAGTCTCCCCCGCTGAGCAGGGAGGCCAATGTGGTATTCAATCCTAGGACCCTGGGATCATGAACGGAGCCAAAGGCAGATTCTTAACTGACTGAGACACCTTGGTGTCCCCTATTATCATTCTTTTAAGAATTATAGGCTAAAAGAATCTACACTTTAATGTGTCATTATATAATATTCTTTAAAAGAATTGGAAATATTGGTGTTTTGTTCTAACCTTTTACCTTGAGCATAAGTTAAAGATCATGTATTTAACAATAGTTGGTAATATTCAATAAATAAGCTCCATTTGTTTAAAAAAGATAACCTATCAAAACTGGAAAAGAATAATAAGAAAATCTGTCTACTACTACTGTATTAATTTTTCCCCCCTTTGGGGTTACCTGAGTGTCTCAGCCAGTTAAGCATCTGCTTTCAGCTCAGGTCATGATCCCAGGATCCTGGGATCCAGTCCTTGCTCAGCGGGGAGACTGCTTCTCCCTCTGGTGCCACTCCCCTTGCTTGTGCACTCTGTCTTTCTGTCTCTGACAAATAAATAAACAAAATCTTTTAAAAATGGTTTTAAAAAAGGAATTATTTTCTTAAATTCTATAATGGCATATATTGGAGTTCATGTATAGCACCCAAATTTTGGGAGTCAGGAATGAATTCTTGAGGAAGTTATAGATACCCTGAAGCCTGAGGATAAGTAAAATTTAATCTGTTAAAGAAGGTGTAAAAAAAAAATAGAAATACTATTCCTATTGACAGGAAGATTACTGACAGAGTTTCAGTTTATTTTGCCAAAACAAAGAAATCCTGAGTGTCTTTAAAAAGATTAACTAATATTCATTTCTTTCTGTAATCAGAGTTCAGAGGTAGTTACATGGCCCAGAGCAGATAGGCAGCTCTAATACATGAAATTCTTTTCATCTTTTCCTTTATGATTTTTTTGGGATATTTGCTTTGTTGGGATCCAAGATAGGTCAGATTTACATCCAGGTGGGAAAAAAGAAAATTTTCAGACAAACTGACTTCTATTTAAATTGGACATAAATTAGAAGCTATAAAAATTCAGTATTAAAAAATTTCAGTATTAAAAAAAAAAAACTGGTGCACATAGGTATATTTTACTTATTATGTAAGATCATTTATATGGGAAAAACTTTGAAAGCATGATGAATAAAACAAAACAAAACTGGAAGGATTTGTCAATATAGTCTATAAAATGCCCTTGTATATTTTTTCCTCAGAAAAGTTTAAAAAAATAGAAATCCATTGAAGCTACTTTTTTTCTTCTTTAATGTACTTTTTTTTTCCTAACTGTCATTTCTGATAATAGTTTCGCATGAAGATTTAAACCAAGAGCATATAGCATTTTTATTCAAGGCTTTGTGATTTATTTTTTAAGACTAAGAATGGAAAAGAAGTTAACGCAATCAAATTAAGGTTGTAGAGACAATGAAATTAAAATATATTTAATTTGTGTTTACAAATGCTTAATACTGCTAACATATGCTAGTATAGTTGTTAATTAAATTTCAGCATATGCATTAAAATTATATAAAGAACAACCTGATTTTGTTGATATTTAAGAAACAATGGAAATGAGCACTTAATGCAAAGTGCTTGTCAAGAGGTATTTAAATTGTGAGTACAAACATATATGCTTAGTAGAAATATCAACTCTCTTTTCATTATTTCTGTTTACTGATGAACTTTGTGTTTATCTTTGTGATTTTAACCCTTTAAAGGAATATCTGTTACTTGAATCCCATGTGAAGATATCTTGTCAATCAAATTATGTGAAGTGAAAGGCAACCTCCACTCCTGTACTACCCAGTCACTATGCCCATCTATCATAGCTTCCATATTCCATTATAGGCTTGACCCCCTTTTTCAGTATATATGTTCAGCTCTTCTAATAATATCCTTGCAGACTATAAAATTGTCATATTAATTTCTTCTCCTATAGACTACTTTAAAGTATCCCTTTACACAAATTTTGCAAAGTTTCTTGAAAGTCACCATGAGATTTGCCTTATTTTTCTTAGTTTTACCAATCCATAGTGCCCTTGTCTTTACTGTAATCCATGCTGACAAAAACAAATGTATCTCTAATTGCCTGGTGTCAGCCGCTGGAATTAAAATTATATGGTATAGAATGAGCTAAGTGGCCACTTTATATCTGCCATTGGTTTTACATGTCTTTAATAGTTATGAACTGCCCCATTTATACTGAACTATTTTCCCTTCTGGATTTCCCAATCCCAGGAATAACAGGTAATGTTCAGGGAAGGGAATTAGAGAAACTACTGAAATGGTAGAAATAATGAGTGACCTTACCTATTTGCATTCTGCAAGCATTTAGTTTCTTTGTAGAACTAAGAACACATAATGACTCTGAAAATGAAGAATTTGATTTCAGAAAGTAAATACTTCTGGCAAATGAAATGTTTAATTTCAATTGAGCAGATATTTATTGAACCTATATTACTATGGATCCAATTATTAAATGATATCTTCTGCAACTTAAAGAGAACACTAGAACTGAAAGAGAACACTGCTAGTTTAACATGTCATCTATTCTAAATGCACACTTTACTGACATCTGTTTGCTATCAGCGCATATCTACTAATTTTGCAATTTTTAAGTTTTAATGTTACAAATTTTCAATACTTAAGGGTAGGTCATCTTTGCAAAGTCTGGCATTACTGAATTAAAGACCAAAATATGTAAGAATAAAAACTTAATAATGAAAAGAATCTTTTTTTTTTTTTTCTAGAGAGACTTTTCTCCCAGGACATGTAGATTTTTTTTCAATATACTGATAATTAAATTCTAAAAAATTAATTCAACTGCTAATAAATAAGCCTTACATTATGTTTTTAGAACAAAGTTTTTACACACTTACGTGTTTTATTAAAATAACAAATTACATGGGGTTATCTGAGTCCTTATAATTGTTTTTAAAAGCATTCTTGAATTCCATAAAAATTTTAAGGCAGACACTACATAACTCTGAGAGGCTAATCAATATCTAGGGAGCTCGACATATGAAACTATGATGAAATGCTGCTAATTTTGGTTTCCTGCCATGCAAAATGCATATGCCTCTGATTTATTCAAGGGAATAATGCAGCAAATTTTGGTGAATCTGAGATTGTGATTGATGCATCAAAGTACCAGAGCAGAATGAGGAGACCAGGCCCAGCTTTAATTACTTCACGGAAGCAGCTGTTCACCCGTTATAGGGCATGAGTGTCACTGGCATCATCTCCGTCCTCATCCCACAGATATGGACATAATGTCTCTAGTTGATAGAGCACAGCTGTTTTGTGGGCTATGCATCCCTAAAGGAGCCAGTAAGCTGCCTGCTGCTATAGAACTATTGTGTCTGCAAGGCTGCCCTCAAGCACTCTCACAGGGGAACAGTTATATTCACTTTATGGCAAGTATATTTGCATATCTATCCCAGGAGTCCAGTAGCTAAGGAATGCCTTTCAGAAGTCATTTTCCTCTCTACTTGGGTTTACTAGAAGACAGAATGAAAAACATCTGGGTGGTCAGTTTATAAATGATCTTTATTCATCCAGAAATTTCTTTTTCTGAGATTATAAATGATAATGTATAGACCAAAGTAACTTCTAAAAATCAATAAATTTATTAGAAAAAAAACCAGAAAGTATTTTTTGTTGCCATATTGGGACATGAGTAGTCTTGTCTGGAAAAATATATATATGTAACCATAAAGTAAAAATAAGACAAATACAGATACTAATAACTATAGGTGCTTATAAAGTGAAAGTTGCATTAGGTAAAGTTTAAAATAAAAACAAGAGAAAAAGAGAAAATATTTGCAAGTCATAAGATAGATGCGGAGTTTAGTTTTCTTAATATGCAAAGACTAGATTAGCAAGAATATTAACAATACAACTGATCTAGATAAATAACATGAACACATGGCCATAGTATTTTACACACTCTCTACCATTACCTAGAGACTATTTCCCTACTTTTGCTTCTTGCCTGACTTTGTGACTTGCTTTGACTACAGGTCACATGACGCAGGTTCCAGAAGGCATTAGAGCAGCTCTTCAACTACTCTGATTAGCTTTTCTACTTTTGGAACAAAAGCAATTTGTAAAGTATCCCAGACTCATTTACTGGCAAGTAAAAGGTATGGGGCAGAGCCATTGCTATCCCCCAGCTGACATCACACCAACCTCTGTACATGTACTGTAAGGGCATAATAGACCAAACCACCCCTGGCAAGCCTCCAGAGGACCACACCCTTATAAGAGTGACCGTTGTTTTATACAAAACTAATTATTATTGGGTATGACCAAATGAAAATAAACAGTAAGCCCAAGGTGTTATACAGCTCCACCAATAATTAAGGAAATTCAAATATACAAGTATTACAAAGGAGAAACAATTCTTTTTTCATTAGACTGAAAGACATTATTTTTTTTTTTCTTTTTTTAAAGATTTTTATTTATTTATTCTGAAAGACATTATTTAAAATTGCAAAATATCTAGTGCCAGCAAATATGTGGGAAATCGATACATGTACAATTACCCAGAGTGTAAATCAGTGTAAACTTGTTGAATCTAATTTTGACGTCCAACTAACTGCTACCATTCTTTTCTATAGAAACCATGACACAAATGGATAAAGGTTTTTATAAAAATTCTCATTGAATGAAATAAAAAGAAACATTAGATTTAACTGTAACTGGCAGAACACCAAAGTAAGGAGAACTTATACAAAATGGTGTATTTCTTTATCATGTAAAATAAATCCAGAAGTTGTACAAAACTGATAGGTCAGTATGGTGATCATTAAAGGACCAAACTTCTCCTGTCTTTCTATCACAATGTCTTCAACATGAGACTTAACACCTTATGGTACAAGGTATATGGTGCATTTGTAAAATAGAATGTTATTTTCTATGAATAATAGTATTAGTGAATAAACTTGATCCACCTATATGGACTGTCCTGGAAAGATGTTCTAGAGATATTTCTAGGAACTAAAGACAAATTGACAGAACAATGTGTACATGTATATAGATTGATAAAGATAGAACTAGATATGTCTTTAGAAATCTTGATGAAATTATAGCCACATAAAAAGCAAAATACTGTTTTGTTCATGTTTTTGTTGTGGTAAATCATACAATTCACTATTTTAACCATTTTACAGTGTACAACTTGGTTGCACTTAATACATTCATAGTGTTGCATGACAATCATCATTATCCATTTCCAAAACATTTTAACATTGCCCCCAGAATTCCATACTTGAGTGGTCATGCACTTATTCCTTCCCTCTCTTCTCGCCAAAGTCCCTGGCAATCACTAATCTGATTTCTGTCAAAATGAATTTGCTTATTATGGACACTTCATATAAATATAATCATATAATATGTGTTTTTTGTGTTTGCTTCCTTTTACTAAGCATAATGTTCACAAGGTTTATCCACTTGTTGTATTTATCAGAACCTTTTTTATAGCTGAGTAATATTTCATTGTACAGTTGTTCTACATTACATTTATCTATCAGCTGATGGACAATTTAGATTGTTTTTTCTTCTGCCAATGTGATTGATTTCTTTACCAACATTCTTGTACAATTTTTGTTTGAAGACTTGCTTTGAATTATTTTTGTATGTATAATTAGGTGTAGAATTTCTGATATGTTAATTCTATGTTTAACTTATTTAGGAATTGCAGAAGTGTTTTCCACTATGCTGCACAACTTTACTTTCCAATTAGCAACATATAATGTTTCCAATTTCCACACAGCCTTGCCAATGCTTGTTATTTTCCATTAAAAAAAAAAATAGCCACCTCATAGGGTGTCAGTTGGAATCTCATTGTGCTCTGATTTATGGTTTATTAATGACTAATAATATTGAACATATTTTCATTGTTGGTTATTTGCTTATCTTCTTTGGAGAAATGTCTAATCAAGTATTTTGCTCATTACCTGTTTGTTTGCCTTTTTATTCTTAAGCTGTAAGGGTTCCTTATATATTCTGGCTAATAGAACTTTACCAGATATATAATTTACAAACATTTCCCTTATTCTGTGGATTGTCTTTTCATTCTCTTTGACGTGCAGCAGTTTTTAATTTTGATGAAGTCTAATTTATCTTTTCCAAAAATTATGACTTTTTCTTTTAGTGTTATATCTGAAAAAAACACTTTCAGATCCAAGGCAATAAAGATTTAACCCATGTTTTCCACAAGACTTTTAAAGCTTTAGTTTTTATGCTTATGTCTTTAATTTTGTGTTAACTTTTCTTTAAAGTATGAGGTAAAGATTCAACTTCATTCTTTTGCATGTGACTATCTAGTTGTTCCAATTCCATTTCCTGATGAGATTATTTCTTTCCCATTGAATGATCTTAACACCTTTGTCAAAAGTCGATTGACCTTAAATGCATGGGTTTATTTCTGGATTCTCAATTCTATTCCAGTGATCTCTAGGCCTATCCTTATATCAATACCACATTGTCTTTTTTGTAAAAAAGTATGAAATGGAAATATGTGTCCTCCAGCATTTTTCTTCTTTTTGAGATTCTTTTCACTATCCAGGGTGCTTGATATTCCATATAAATTTTAGTATCAAATTTTCCATTTCTGTATAAAGGACTTTTGAATTTTCATAGGAATTACATTAAATTGGAAATGGCTTTGAGGAATATTACCATCTTAATAATATTAAATCTAATCCATAACATAATATATTGTTCCATTATCTTCTTTAATCTCTTTCAGCAGTATTTTGTAGTTTGCAGTGTGCAAGTTTCATACTGTCTTGCATAAATTTATTCTTGAATGATTGTGTTCTTTTTAATATGATAATACCCTGAGTTGTTTTCTTAATTTCCATTTTTTGTTTATAAAAAGTGAACATTTAAATATAGTTGCCAGTGGGTTGGACAAGGAAGCTCAGAAGTAGAGAAATATTTTACTTCTTACTTCATACAGCAAAACAGAAAATTAAATTGTATTTTCTTTCTCTCTCTCTCTTTTTTACTTTGTCTTCTGCGATTTTACTTTTCATACAAAATTTTTAAAAGAAAAAATTGCACACATATAAGCTTTACTAACATAAAAATGTCTCAAGATGACTGTCAAGGATTCCTGTATCTCTGTGCTGTAATTAAGACATAGGACTAAATGTCAAGCCCATATCTGCTTTGCTGCTTCTTTTTCTTTGCAACAAACCCCAGAGACCCAGTCAGCTTTCTTCTTATTTTAGTAATTACAGCCTCAGAGTCTCCATCTTTCTCTCTTTTTCTTTACAAATTTGTCCTTTGATTATAATTACTCAGAGAAGCAGTTAACATTTTAACTCCATATTAAAAACAACATTTTTTTATATGGTTCTAACTCATAGGTGGGTGCTTGGAAATTTAGAGGAAAAAAAATGCTCATGGAAAAGGAAAAATCTGAATGGTTTAAAGTATAAGTGGGAAACAGTTAATGGAAAGCATTTAACATTACATTGCTACTGATAATAAATCAGAATAGAATCAGGAAATAAAAAGAAAACATTTGATGTTGTTTTTGCCTCCTATCATCTGCACTTTCTAGTTACTGTTCTCATTGTTTCCCCTGTGATGAAGTGTAATTTTCAGGATTCAACACTTTAAGAAGTCTTTAATCACATAACTGCAGCCAAATTTTCTTCTTCTCCTCCTTCTTCTTCTTCTTCTTCTTCTTCTTCTTCTTCTTCTTCTTCTTCTCCTCCTCCTCCTCCTCCTCCTCCTCCTCCTCCTTCTCCTCCTCCTCCACCTCCCCCTGCCCCTCCCCCTCGCCTCCTCCCCCTCCCCCTCGCCTCCTCCCCCTCCCCCATGCCTCCTCCCCCTCCCCCATGCCTCCTCCCCCTCCCCCTCTCCTCCTCCTCCTCCTTCTTCTTCTTCATTTCTGAAATATTTTATTTTTACTTATTTATTTGAGAGAGAGAGAGAAAGAGACAGAGACAGAGAGAGAGAACATGAGAGGGGAAAGGCCAGAGGGAGAAGAAGGCTCTGATCTGAAGGCAGTTGATTAAGCAACTGAGCCACCCAGGCATCCAGCAGCCAAATCTTCCTATGTTAGGTAGGGTTCTGTTCTAGAAGAAATTCTCTCTCTAATCTGATTGTATTTTCCCTTTAATTATTTTTAAACATTTTAAACAGAAATCACTATTTTTCTTTTAAAGTTCTTTTTTTTAAAAGATTTTATCTACTTATTTGAGAAGAGGTGGGAGGGGCATTGGGAGAGGGAGTGAGAATCTGAAACAGATTCTGTACTGAGTGTGGATTCTGATGGATCTCATGACCTTGAGATCAAGACCTGGGCAGAACCCAGGAGTCAATTGCTTAACTGAGTGAGCCACCCAGGTACCCTTCTTTTAAAATTCTTTTTTTTTCCACCTCCAGGTTTATGATTGAAACAAAACAAAACATCTATTTTAATCATTTAAAGACTTATTTTTTTTCTTCTTTTTCTCCTTTAAAGAACTTTGAAGGTTACTATCCTGATTGCCAGGTAGAGAGAATACAGGCAACAGTGATTGCACTAGATTTGTATGGCAATTTGAGAGGGATTTTGGAGACTGTGGTCAATGACAAAGTTATTCCAGTAGCAAAATGAGAAACAAAGAAATTCTCTGGCTACCTGGATCAATCAATATTCTTCTTGAGTAAGAATTTTTTAACCTGCTTAACCCACCAGTTTTGTAATTGTTGTAGTTCAGTGGTATGTGTGTGCCAGAGTAAAAGATGGTTCACTGAGCTTTCAAAAATATAAAATAAATGTCATTAGCCATCACCATAAAAATGTACACTTCAAGTGTGCTTTGTGTAAGGTTTATATTTTCAATTTTTTTTCTTTTCTTTTAGCAGGTTGGGGGGAAGAAGAGCAGAGGGAGAAGAAAAGAAAGAATCTTTTTTTTTTTAAGATTTTATTTATTTAATTGACAGACAGAAATCACAAGTAGGCAGAAAGGCAGACAGAGAGAGGAAGGGAAGCAGGCTCCCTGCTGAGCAGAGAGCCCGATGCTGGGCTTGATCCCAGGACCCTGAGATCATGACCTGAGCCAAAGGCAGAGGCTTTAACCCACTGAGCCACCCAGGCACCCCAAAGAGAGGGAATCTTAAGCAGGCTCCATGCAGCCTGATGTGGGACTCAGTCTCATGACACTGAGATCATGACCTGAGCCAAAATCAAAAGTTGGACACTTCACTGACTGAGCTGCCCAGGTTCCCCTTTCAATGTGTTTCTTAAAAAAGGATTTATTATTAGCTCTATTACCTACCCATCTCTCTAGAAACGGTCTGCCTTACATCATCCACTCGCATCCTATCCATCTTCTGTCTTAGAAGTTTCTGAGTAGTTTCATTTTATTTCAGAGATTTGTAAATTATTTTCCTTTGTGAACCTGAGTTTGATTTAAACAAACAAACAAACAAACAAACCAATATTTCTGAAGTATGGAAAAAGGTTTTCCTGTAATAGAAAGTTCAAAGGAATTTTTTGTTCAATTATGAACACCACATACAGGAGTCAAGGTATTCTTTATGGATTCTGTGGCTTGATTAGTAATAAACAAAAGTAGACCTTAAGTACTTCTGAAGAGGTGTAAGAGAGTCTATTCATGCTGTGACATTGACCTCTAGCCCTCCCCATGACATTGGATGTGTTCGGAAATATAGAGAAACATTTAGTGGCTCCTATCAGATCCATAGGATATTGACTCAATATAAAGTCAATCTACAATCTACCTGCTGCAATCAGGTAATAGAAATGGGTTCAACAGAGAATTCAAAACCGACTCTTCAAAGGATTATATTTATTTTGAAAACTAATCAGATAAATATCACCTGAGATATATTAGCTGTGTATTTTAAACAGTTTGAGCTTCTTTGAGTTAGGCAGTATTTTCTATATAAAAGTATTATCTGTATAGCTGTAAAATGAGAGGCATGAACTCAGTTACATACGAAATTCCTTATAGCTCTAAATGTCTGTTAAAATATGCACCTCAGAAAGAGTTTTTTACCTCTCTACTAATTCAGAAATCAGATTACTTAACTCAAATGAAATGATTTAAAAGTAGTAGTATCAAATCCATTACATGAATAAAAGAGGATATTATCTCTAAAATGAAAGATAATTGAGGTATCATTAAGCTAAGCATATATATTTATACATTCAGGTGAGCATTTATTCAATTATTTACTACTTATCTACCACATGTCACCAACTGTGTTAAGTGTTAGAGTTTTCAAATGAATCAAATGAACATGAGTTTTGTACCTTGAGAACATACTGAAATATTCCAATTCAGATTTATTATTTTTTAATAAAATTGTTACAGTGATAACTGAGACATGATCATGATGCATGCCTATATGGAAAATAGGATTTTCAGTAAAACCAAGTGTCCAACAGAAGGAAGCAAGATGGATTATCTAAAATATTTTCTTTTTATGTGATAATAAGATGTTTGATTAAAGGATCCTTATTTATAATACTCCATCATAAATACAAACTGTTTTCAAGCTTATTTTTGTCAACTGGCAAGGGAGGCATTCAGATTGTATTTTTTAGGCCTTCATTTCTCCTTCCAATTTGAAGGATAATTTTCTGAATATTAACTTCTGGGTTGATTTTTTTTTTCGCTGCATTTCAATCTGGTGACTTGATAAGTTAAGTCCACTCCCAATTCTTATCCTTATTATTTCAAAAATTTTTTCTCTTTCTCTCTTTATTCCACTTTCCTCTTTCCAATTGTATGTATTTTATACCTTTTGAAATTGAGTTCAAAAATGTTTAAAGACAATAATTAACCCAGCTTTTTTTTTGAGGTTAATTGGCATGAAAGATGGTTCTCCATCCCTTCACTTTCAATGTGGATGTATCTGTAGGTTCTAATGGGTCTCCTGTAGACAGCATATGGATGGGTCCTGTCATGTTATCCAGTCTGCAACCCTGTGCCATTTTATGAGAGCACTTAGGCTGTTAATATTGAAAATTAAGTTTTTATTGACATCATGTTGCCTGAGAAGTCCTTGTTTCTATAGATTCTCTCTGTAAATTACTGTTCTATGTCACTCTGGGGTTCTTTCTTCTTTTATAGAATCCCCCCCCCCCTTAATATTTCTTGTAATGCTGGCTTGGTGGCCACATACTCTTAAACCTTGCTGGTCTTGGAAGCTCTTTATCTCTCCATCCATTTTAAATGTCAACCTTGCTGGATAAAGTATTATTGGATGTATGTTCTTCTCACTTAGTGCCCTAAGCATGTCTTACCAGCCCTTTCTGGCTTGCCAGGTTTCTGAGGACAGGTCTAAGATTATTCTGATGGACCTTCCTCTGTATGTAAGGAATCTCTTCCCCTGGCTGCCCTTAGGACCTCTTGTCTAAAATTATGATTCATGAATTTCACAATTAAGTGTCTAGAGGTCTTTCTAGATTTGTTGACCTTTGGGGGGGTGTATTGTCTGCCTCTAGCACACAAATACTTGTTCCATTCCCCAGAGCGGGAAAATAAATGGTGCTGAGAAAATTGGACAGCTATATATAGAACAATGAAATTCAACCATTCTCTTATACCATATACAAAGATAAACTTGAAATGGATAAAAGACCTCAACATGAGGCAGGAATCTGTCAAAATCCTAGAGGAGAACATAGGCAGTAACCTCTTTGACATCTGGCACAGCAACTTCTTTCAAGACATGTCCCCAAAGGCAAAGGACACAAAAGTGAAGAAGTTTTTGGACTTCAAGATCAAAAGCTTCTGCACAGCAAAAGAGACAGTCAATAAAATAAAGAGGAAACCCACAGAATGGGAGAAAATATTTGCAAATGGCACTATAGATGAAGGGCTGATATCCAAGATCTATAAAGAACTCCTCAAACTCAACACACAAAAAAGAGGTAATCATGTCAAAAAATGGGCAGAAGCCATCAACAGACACTTCTCCAAAGAAGACATACAAATGGCTAATAGACACATGAAAAAATGTTCATCATCATTAGCCATCAGGGAAATTCAAATCAAAACCACATTGAAAAAACAAAAACAAAAACAAAAAACCACACTGAGATACTACCTTACACCAGTTAAAACGGCCAAAATTAACATGACAGTAAACAACAAGTGCTGGAGAGGATGTGGAGAAAGGGGAACCCTCTAACACTGTTGGTGGGAATGCAAGTTGGTGCAGCCTCTTTGGAAAACAGTGTGGAGATTCCTTAAGAAATTAAAACTAGAACTACCCTATGACAGTGCAATTGCACTACTGGGTATTTACGCCAAAGATACAGATGTAGTGAAAAGAAGGGTCATATGTACCCCAATCTTCATAGCAGCAATGACCACAGTCTCCAAACTGTGGAAAGAGCCAAGATGCCCTTCAACAGATGAATGGATAAAGAAGATATGCTTCATATATACAATGGAATATTATGCCTCCATCAGAAAGGATGAATATCCAACTTTTATATCAACATGGACGAGACTGGAGATTATGCTGAGTGAAATAAGTCAAGCAGAGAAAGTCAATTATAGTATGGTTTCACTTACTTGTGGAGGATAAGGAATAACACGGAGGACGTTAGGAGAAGGAAAAGAAAAGTGAATTCGGGAAAATTGGAGAGGGAGGCAAAACATGAGAGACTGTGGAGTCTGAGAAACATACTGCGGGGTTTTGGAAGGGAGGAGGTTGGGGGGACAGGTGGTGGGTATTAAGGAGGGCATGTATTGCGTGGAGCACTGGGTGTGGTGCATAAAAAATGAAACTTGGAACACTGAAAAACAATCTGAGGGTTTTGGAGGGGCGGGGGGTTGAAGCTTGGGTGAGCCTGGTGGTGGGTATTATAGAGGGCACATATTGCATGGAGCACTGGGTATGGTGTGTAAACAATGAATTCTGGAGCACTGAAAAGAAATTTTAAAAAATAAATAAAAATTTAAAAAAGGAAACTTGGAACACTGAAAAAATAGAATAAAATTTTTAAAAAATGTTCAGCTCTGAATTCCTATTTTATCTGTTTGCATTTCAGTTAAGAAGCCTACTAAGATATCTTCTAAGTTCACTGAATCTTTCCTTGGATTCTTCTATTCTGTTGATGAGCCCATCAAAAGCATTTTCATTTCTGTAGAGTGCTTTTTATTTTTAACATTTTCTTTTCATTCATTCTGAAAGTTTCTATCTCTTTGCTTTCACTACTTCTCTGTTCTTGCATATTGTCTTTTTCCTCATTAGAGCTCTTAGGGTATTAATCATATATACTTTGTTTTTTTTTTTTTTTTTGCTCTTTTAAAATTTAAATTCAACTAATTAACATATAATGTATTATTAGTTTCAGAAATAGAAGCCAGTGATTCATCAGTCTTATATAATAGGCATGCTTATTGCATCATGTGCCCTCCTTAATGTCCATCACTGTTACACCATCCTTCCACCATTATCCCCTCCAGCAACCCTGTTTATTTCCTAAGATTAAGAGTCTCCTGTAGTTTGTCTCCCTCTCTGATTTCATCTTGTTTTATTTTTTCCTCTCTTCTCCTCTGATCCTGTTTTGTTTCTTAAATTCCATGTATGAGTAAGATCTTATGATAATTGTCTTTCTCTGTTTGACTTATTTTGCCTAGCATAATACCCTCTAGTGCCAGCCCTTTGTTGCAAATGGCAAGATTTCACTTTTTTGATAGCTGAGTAGTATTCTATTGGATACATATACCACATCATATTTATCCATTCTTCTGTTGATGGATATGAGGGCTTTTTCCATAGTTTGGTTATTGTGACATTACTGCTATAAACATTGGGGGTGCAGGTATCCCTTTGGATTAATACATTTGTACCTTTGCATAAATATCAGATAGTGTAATTACTGGGCCAACTTTCTGAGGAACCTCCATACTGTTTTCTAGAATGGCTGCACCAGCTTGCATTTCCACCAACAATGTAAGAGGGTTCCCCTTCATATATACTTTTTTAGTTCCCTGTGTAACAATTCCAAAACCCATATCATATTTGAATCTAGTTCTGATTCTTCCTTTGTCTACTCTGTCTTCTCCCCTTGCCTTTTAGCATGCTTTGTAAATTTTGCTTAAAGACAGACATGATTTTGGAGCAATGGTAACTGAGATGAATAGGCCTTCAGTGTGAGGATTTATTTTATTCTGCATGGAGGTTGGAGTGTGTTTAATCCTTATTGTGGCTGTTAAGTACCCGAGGTTTCAAATTCCCCTCCTGTTCTTGGCTTTGTTTTCCTTGTTCTCTTTATGGCTAAGAGTCCTTTTGAACTAGTCTGTGTCATGGGGTTTTTCAGCTATATTCATTGTTATTCTACTGAATCCCTTTTCGCGTGGTGTTAAGGTATACAAGGAAGCCCTGTATAATTTTACCATTAAATCTAGTCTTTTAGAGGAGTGTGTTCCCGGTCTTTGACATTTTCAAGTGCTTTCTACCTTCTTCCAGTCTTTAAATAAGACAGGAAGACTAGAAGATGTTGGAGTCAGAAAATGTTGTCCCTCAGATGGCATACAACTCTGTTAAAATCTTTGCCCCTGGAAAGTAAACTTTTGCTGTAGAGCATCCTCTGGCTGCCCATTACAAAGCTTATTCTTCCCTCTTCCTGCCAGAGCCATATTTCTTTCATGATCACTATGAAAATCTAGTGGGTTTCCAGAAGGAAAATATACAAACTATAGGGACATAGTTAAGACTACAGTTCCCAAGTGTTTCTCACTCTCAAACTAGTCACACTTAGCCTCCAGAAACTTATCAAATTTATCATTTAAATGTCTCTGCTAGTTTATGTCTCTGGTGGCTTCCCTTCCAGATAAGCAGGTCTCGCCTGTGATCCTGTAGATCCATCTATTTGATTCCAGGGTGGTCGTTTTGGGGGCTTCAGTACTCTGATGACTCCATAGTCATCAATTATCAAATTTTTCAAGCATTGTGTTCTTATAAGAATGGGAGCAATAAATTCCAAGGTCCTTATATGTAAAGGTGAACCCAGGAGTCTCATATATAATACATAAAATAAGTACCATACCCAAGGAACTTTCCAAGTAATGGGTTGAAAATAATGAATCATCAATGAGTACTCTCTGTCAATTGGCTCCATTTTATTTTCCCAAACCTATTTTTCTTTTATGTTGCTTTCTCAAATTAAAATAAATCTTTTTATTTTGACAATTATGTTTGAAATAACATGTTATAAATAAGTATGCACTGAATTAAATTATATAAACTGCAAGTGTTAGTAGGTAGGACAGGAAAATAAATAAAACCAGACTAATAAGGGGCAGGTTTCATGGTACAGAGGGAAGGATTGAAGCATAATAACAAATTTGGGTGGAACTTGGTAAAAAGAATGAATTTTGTAACAGGTAAAGAGAGTAATAATGTAAGGAAGTTATAATGGGGAATTACATGACATTTTTGCTCAATGGGAGATGGTTGTTAAGACTGACATGTTGCATGTGAACATATAAGTTTAAATCAAACATCAAGAGAAAAGTTGCCTCAATATAACTGAAACTAATTTATCAAACATTTTTGTCTTATAATTAAAGAATTAGCAATTTAAACATTATGCCAAGAGCAATAAACATAAAATAACATTAGGTAAGTCTAAGAAAGCTTTTGGAAATTAACCTGATGTCTATTTTGCTAGCTCAAGGTAACAACTATTACTATTCACAAGAACAAAGGAAAATCAATTGTTTTAATCATGAAATTCTCATTCTTCTTGTGATGCTATTAAGAGTAGTTATTTAAAGTCTAAAATCATGGTTATAGCTACTGGCGGATGAAGCTGGGAGAAGTCTGATATATTTTGGTGATTAGGTTTCCCTGCCTGAACAACAAAATGCACCACAAAATATCTTATTTCTTGTCTTTCTTAGAGAATCAGCTGGACATGTGGGTTGTGGACACTCATTTTTTATTTCTGGAAATCCCATCTGATCTTTTGTGAGTTGGCCAGGTTAGTTTTACCTTCACCATTTTCTTTAGCAGGTGAATATGACTAGAACAACCAACTTCTTACTGCCTAACATTTTTCAGAATAAATAGCAAAGTTATGAAAGTACATTAACAGTAATCCAAGACAATGCTTTATCTTATCCACCCTGATCATATTGTATAGTAGTCAGGGAAATTTAAAAAAAAATCAGCTCATTATCCCATAACTAAATTCTACATGTTCTTTCCTATTAAATTATACCTGTTTTGAAACCCTCAATTAAAATATAGTTTGTGTTAATGCTTAATATTTCCAGATTGCTTTAAGCATTTTAAAGGGAAAGATTACCTCTAAAATCTTTTTGTTTAAATTTCCAAAAAAATACAGTAGTTAACTAAATTATAAGTAAAAAGTCATGAAAATATGTTAAGATGAATAAATTCATTTACAAAAATTAATGCTAGTGTTCTGAGTTCTGCATTCTCGCTTAAGATACAGCACAAGATCAATAGAGTTGCTGAAATTTCTCAAAAGTGCATATGATCTTGAGGAGTAACAGCTGGAAAGATAGTAAGTCATCTGACTTCACACAAATTATCAATCCTGCTTCCAAAGAGAAAGCCAGAAGAAATTGTTGATTATATTTTGCTAGTATGAACATTATTTTTCATTCCTATTATATAAGCAATCCACTAAATTTTATCTGCTAATGAGTGGCAGGAGAGAAGCTAACTTATATGTAAATTCAAAAGATGATTATATAAGTAGTATTTATATTTAAATTGGGAATGTCACATTCACAGTAAATTTCCATTTATACTATAAGAACAATGAAAATAGACACATAGAAATCAGAGGCTGGTTATTTGAGTTCTTATTTTTACTCCATTTACATTGCTAGTAACTACTTGGAACCACTCTTGATGTTCTTCTGTACTGTGTATATATATATTTCATTCACTCAATATTAGTTTTACATTGATACATTACTGAAATAACACTTGCAGTTTTTGAGTGGTGCTTTTTTTTTTTTTTAAGATTTTATTTATTTATTTGACAGACGGAGATCACAGGTAGGCAGAGAGGCAGGCAGAGAGAGAGGAGGAAGCAGGCTTCCCACTGAGCAGAGAGCCTGACATGGGGCTTGATCCCAGGACCCTGGAATCATGACCCGAGCCGAAAGCCAAGGCTTTAACCCACTGAGCCACCCAGGCGCCCCTGAGTGGTGCTTTTTTAAAAGATAAAGATGGGTAGTTTATTATGGGTCTACATTTATAATCTACTGTAATTCTAAGACAATAATATCTGTCTTAGAAAAACCTATATTTGGCAACCCAAAACATTTGTTTGAGAGTGACCAGATCATTTAAAGTTGTTCATATATTCTTTATTAATTGGACTGTTTCTACCAAATTGTAATGCTTAAATTATGAACAGTTTTCCCAAAACCCCAGTCTGTTACAATATGTTCTTAGGAAAACATATAACTACATCAGTAATCTTAACAGTAGCTACAGTGCTGTCTACAGTGAGAAGTTTGTACTCCTTTTGGGGGTGCTTGGGGTGACACCTCAGACTAGGTACTTCTTTTCCATTCTCTGATGTGTCACAGGGCTCTAAAGCATAAAAAACTTGTTTTACCTCCTTCATTTTTTCCATGATGTGCAAAGGTGACAGGTTGATTTTGTTCCAATAAAATTGAACTTGGCTTTAACTAGCGATCTACTAGGCTTTTTACCCTGCCTATACGAATCCAACCCCAATCCCTTATCCTCAGGGTAATAGTCATCTTTTATGTCAATCATTTTTTTAGTTAAAACTCATAAAAGTTTCAAGCTTTTTACAAGAGAAATATCTTCACCTCTTTTCTGGCATTAATCATTTTAGGGCTATGATCAGATCTCTCAGCCTTTACCAGAATTTTCATCCCTTAATCTTACTCAGAATGTATTTTCATTTTTTAAAAATTATTTTAGTGTGCTCGCTTCGGCAGCACATATACTAAAATTGGAACGATACAGAGAAGATTAGCATGGCCCCTGCGCAAGGATGACACGCAAATTCGTGAAACGTTTCATATTAAAAAAAAAAATATTTTAGCTATTTTTGACTTGCCTGGAATGTGTATAAAGACTATTCTCAGGCATACTAAATTTCATGGACATAATAATATTTTCTCTCTTGCTTTTACTAATGTCCTAATTGATCCCTCTGCATATTTTGTTTGACTGGTTGCACCAGCACAATTAATTAATATATTAAATCTTTGAGAAAAAAAGTATAACATTTATCTTATTCAATTACAGTTTGAAGTTAGAAGACTTTTTATTTTTACACCCACAGTTCCAGAGACAAAGTAGAATCTTGCTTAAAATGTTTAATTAGCTATCACATAATGGTTTATTTCTCAACTATAGATATAGTTAAATGTAAGATTCTTCTTTTTTAATTTAATATACAAATGGAAAGTAACATATTTCTAGGAATAATGACTCTATAATTCTTTTTGTTTATCCACAAGTTTTGGATCTCTCCTACTCTTTGAGTTTCATGCAGCATTATGCTTGAGAAAGAGTAGATATGTTCGTTTTACATTTATGCTTCATATGTAGTTCTTCCCTTATTCATTTCAACTGGCTCTTTTTTGGTTCCTTTAGGATGAAAACTTGCTATACTCCACAAGAAAGGGAGAATTATTACCATTGCGGATTTCCTAGGATTTTTTTTTTTTTAAATCTGTTATTTATATCCCTTTTTGCAGGCCTGGGGAAGTGCTGTCAAACTCAAACTTTTTAACTCCTTCTTTTGCTATTCAGAGACAGAACACAACAACAGAACAAAACAAACACTCCATTCTTCTTTCTTACTTAATTCATACTTCTGCCCCAAGATCAGTTGCCACCCTTTCACTATGCAGAACAGCTCTTCCTGACTCCACTTACACTCCCAATTTTATATTCCAAGATATCATGATACTCACTATATGAAAGTTCTCACCCTCAGAAGATAACAGAATTTTATGTAAAAAGAAAAAGAGTCAATACCATATGTCATGGAACATATAGAACAGACTTCAGTTAATTTTACCTGTGTGTTTCAGAAAGCTACTTCCAGAGTTGGGATTAGGAAGTAAGACTTTTCACTGGAGTAAGAAGATGTGGGATCATGTTCAAGAAAAGGAAGTTGAGGAACATCATGCTCCCCCATGCCACTATTAGCCTGATGTTTTTTTGTTTGTTTGTTTTTGTTTTTGTTTTCCTTTTATGCCTGCTATTTAATTTTAAAGCCGAATGAATGGATGAATTTTCACTTCAGATACTGCAGAACTGGGTACACATTCTATTGTACTAAATCATTCTGTGAATTCTTATAGGACAAAAAAATCTTCATAATGAAAATTTCCATATATCTAATAAACTGAATATCCCTAATTATATAAATAGTATATTTGCCCTTGTTTTGTCCTTAATATAGAAGAACGATGAACACTGTCTCCTCTATGTTAATGCTTTCTACCTAGAAATAGCTCATAGGACAACTTTTTTTAGGCTCACTGAGTAATCCTAATTATTTTAGCTTTCCCTTGTGTTTTACAAAAGTCATATACTCATATCTCATTTCCCTAATTCCTAAATCACTTTTATTGTTCTCTTTTAGAACATTTCTTCCAATTCTCTTTTTAAAAGGTATAAAACTGTAGCCAGTAAAACTGGATTAGGATGGTAATAAAAACTAGAAATGAGAGACTGAAGGTTAGGAGAATCTTGGACATCAAACATTATGCCTCATTCAGTATCTCTCTACCATCCAGTTCATTAACCTAGTGTTAAATTATTTTTTTCAGATGTTTCATAGGGATCCATGTCACAAAGCAGTAAAGGCAGAAGCAGAAGTAGAGGATTACACTCATCAAGCTATATAACAATCATAGGTTCATTTAGTTAGTTATAGTAAATAAAAAGAAATTATTATATAACATATATATGCCCTAGCTTTTTTTATTTATGTTTTATAACAAGCAAGAGTATAATTATATAATCTTATTGCTTCATCTAGCAGTATCTGTATTGTTTCAGGTTCTGACACTAATTAGTCTGTGTGCCACCTGCTTTTGTGTAAGAAGTGTCTTGTTTGTTTATTGTATTGTTAATACCTTGCATAGTTTTGGATGTGAATAGAATGATAATTTTTGAATAAATGTGACTAAACCTAAGCATGTTTACAGCAACTTAATATCTTTTTGTTTCATGCATGTGTATTGGCCTTTATAGACATTTACAGATTTATCTTTATACATAAATACACAGAAATACCTATACATGAATTAATGTTTATATATAAATGATATGTATATATTTGTACATATACATATGTAGCATAATAGTCACATGCCTTAAGTTAAATAACTTCACTTTTATGAGCTTTTAGTTGGGATAATCATTTTACAAATGTTAATTAATATACCCTAAAGGGAATATTTTGTCCTATGACCAAATGTAATTATTAATCTGTTTTGGACAAATTACTCAGGAAAAGAACAAAAGATGTTCTGTGCAAGATTGTTTCTTAGAGATTCTATTATCTCTCTCTCTTTTTATAAAGATTTTATTTATTCATTTGAGACAGAGATACAGAGAGAGACAGAGAAAGAACATGAGACAGAGGGAGAGAGAGAAGCAGATTCCCCACTGAACAGGGAGCTCAACTTGGGGCTCAATCCCAGGAGCCTAAGGCATAAGCTTAACCATCTGAGCCAGGTACCCTAAGATTCTATCTCTTAAAAATTATCAAGGGATGAAGTGTTTTTGTTTGCTATATATATTGCTACTCTTTGTAGAAATTTAAAAAGAAAAATAAAAATAGTTATATGTTTATTTAAAATAGCAATATTTTAGAGAACAAACTAAGGGTTGTTGGAGGGAGGTGGGTGGGAGATGGGCTGAACAGGTATTAGGTATTAAGGAGGGTACCTGTTATGATGAGCACTGGGTGTTATACGTAAGTGATCAATCACTGAATTCTACTCTTGAAACCAATATAACACTACACATTAACTAACTAGAACTTAAACAAAAATTTGAGAGAAAAAATAGCAATATTGAACCTACTACATAATGTAAATAATTTAAATATTTAAAATACTATAATTTTCTAATTTAATATAAATATTATACAAACAAAACATGTGAGTGAAATATCTCTAGAGAACTATATTTTCAAAAAAAAGCAAGATGAGAGGTGGTATATTTTTATAATTTTATAAATTCTTTTTCAAACTTTTTAAAAGATATAATTTATTTATTTATTTGAGAGAGAGAGAGAGAGAGAAAGAACAAAGGTAGAGAAAGGGGCAGAAAGAGAGGGAGACAGACAAGCTCCTTGCTGAACAGGGAGCCTGATGTGGAACTCAGTTCCAGGACCCTGAGATGATGACCTGGGCCAAAGTCAGACACTTCAATGACTGAGCCACCAAGTTTAAATATTTAAAAGCCCAATATTTAAAGCCCCACAAGTTTATAAATTCTTACAGTATAGCATAAAGAGCATTCTGTTGGATTCTGCTTTCAAACTCTTACACTATGTTTTGGTTGAAGTATATGAGACTCACATAGATATATGAATGGAAGAGAGTGCTGTATTCTAGTAGCATTTTCAGACATTTCTGCTGTTGATATTCTTCTTTAATACAACCTTAAAATTCAACGAGTAGCAGTTTTTTAGTGTCAATAAGGATTTTAAAGCCATACCAATGAATGCTTTGTTTTCTACTATACAAAAATGCATCATTCTAATGCTATTTGAATAGATTATTGAATCATGTATGATTATGTAACATCATGCATTGATCATTTAGAAACTGCTGGTTTACTGAATTATGTGCATATTTCAAATAATGACACACTTCACTTTTTTACATTAAAAATCACTTTCATAATGTTATTATCAATCTTATCAAAATGTCTTTGCAAATCAGAAAGCTGCCTAGAGGTCGGTAGATACAAGTTTTCCAAGATGTTAATACTTGATTAAATGTTTGAAATTGGCCAAGACAAATACACACACACACACACACACCCGGTCAGTGACTTTTCCATTTTCGTGAAAATGTTTGCCATGTATCCAAATCTACCTAAAAGCTAGTTTGTTTGTCATTCTTTCCAGTGAAACACAGTGTTCCATGAAGAAAGCAATTAATTTATCTCATAACTAACACAACTAGACTGTTTTTCCTCAAGATAACTATCAAGGGCTTTATGTGCACTTCCCCTATCATGCTGTATAGTAAAAATATGCATGCAAAGGGGGAGATTTACTAAAGCTAAAGGTTTTCTCCATTGGGAAGGATTTTTTTTTTAAGTGAAACTGGCTTTGTTTACTTCTTTTCTATACACATGTGGTTGTAAAGGGTATCATGCCTGCTAGTAAAATTTGGTGCCAATACTTTAATTCATACTAAGGAGCAAACAGTTTTAGCCACATCAGTGTGTATGTTAACCCAGGGCAAAAGGTAAATAATAGTCTATTATTATTATGAAAATAGGTTTTTCACTTAAAGACATCCTGATAGGGTCTCAGAGACCCTGCGGGACTATGAAACCCCCTCCCAACCGTAGATAGCCACTGCTTTAGAGTCATGTGCAAAGAGAACTTTGAAATACAGAAGACAATAAGCTCAAGA
Organism: Lontra canadensis; assembly: GCF_010015895.1. NCBI lineage: Eukaryota > Metazoa > Chordata > Mammalia > Carnivora > Mustelidae > Lontra > Lontra canadensis. The sequence continues at coordinate 3,846,392 of NW_022631115.1, forward strand.
AGAGAAGGGAAATAGTCTCCTTCCAAACACATATAGAGGAGAGATTTATAAACAAGACTTGCGAGGGCCAGCATAGGGTGGTGTGGAAGGGAACCTTAGTCTTAGCTGTGCATCCTTGTGGGGATCTGATACTTCGCATGTCCCCAGATCAAATGGCACGGCTGTCTCTGTAACAGTCATACCAACATCATAAGAGAGGATAAAATATTACTCAGTTATTGTATGGTAACTCTTCCTTCTTAAAGATTATAACAATTTTTAAAAATTCAAAAAAGGCTTTAAAGATTTTGAAAATCAAGTCATTCAACTTCTATATTATAGGATGTTCCTAAAGAATTATAAATTCCTAGAATTTTCAAGCAAGAAGTGCTTTAAGATAATCAGATACCCTGTGTTTCAACACAACTCATTTTACAAATGCTAAAATTAAAGTTCAGTGAAATTCTCACTTGAACATCTTGTAGCTTGTCAAAAGCAGAACCAGGTCTAATACTCACTTCAATTTTTGGATTTCACACTTCTTTTGATGTTTACTGAAGTGAAAATTGTTGTTTTTCCACCATATCATTTAGTTATACTTTCACCTGAGAGTAATAGAAAACCCAATTACATGGACGTAAAACATTTTATTTTTCTTAAATTATAGAAAATCCAGAGGTAGTCAGCCATTGGAATTGTTTAAGGCCTCAGTGTTAACAGTTGGATATCTCTGTGATGTTTTTGACTTTTCTGTCTTGGTCACAAGATGGCTGCTGTGAGCAAGCTATCGTACATACTCTATAAGTAAGAATAATGAGGAAAACAGGAGGGTGACACTAAAGACTAGCATTTATATCTCATCAAAGAACTACACTTGGGAGGATGCATACAAAGTGTGGTAACTTCCAGGGCCTTCCAGCCCCTAGAATATAGTCAAGGAAGAGGGTGAGATCTGACGTGATTGGGACACACCTAGGGTGTGTGTCTGTCTCAAAAACCATTTTTCTGTTTTTCCTGCAGATCCACTGTGTCTCAGGAAGTTGACCACTTTCATAAATCCTTAGGGTGTGCCTGGTGATCTAAGGGTATTTTATCCCCTTGTCTATAATAGATTTGGTGACCCAGGCAAAAACCACATATCACACAGCAACTCATTTGCAATAGGGATCAGAATCAGCATTGGAATTTTACCCAATTTTAGTCAATACATTTCAAGGAACTTCTGTAAATCTTCTAAGGAAGGAATCCCCTATGCTTTGAGGAATAATTTAACAACAAAAAAAAAATCTTATTGCTCTGCATATATCCAGATATATTTATCAGTCCTGGGCTTGTCAGAGTCTGAGACTAAAGTGTACTTGGAGCAGGCAGAGAATGGACAATTGCTTGAGAAATGGATCAAGGGCACTATAAATCCTTGCCTCTCTACAGTCTTACCTTTAGACTTTATCAGTTTCATAAACTAATATATCTTTTTTATGTTTTAAGTCATTTTTGATTTTCTATTACATGTAGCTTAACATGAACTATCTAATAAATTGACTGGCACAACTAGGAACAAAATGGATATGAATAACTCAAGAGTCTCTTCAATCTGAAAATATTTGCTGAGAACCTATGGCATAAAGCATTGCCTGGGAGGCAGGGGGAGTCACAAGATACCATTATTTCTATTAAGATTTTACTTTAGTGTGTAAACAAAAGTATAAACTAATTACTAAATAAGAAAAAAACATATGCTAAAAGAGCTATCTTAGGGATCAAGAGTTTTTTATGAAGCAGAATTTGTGTATGATTTTTTAAAAAGATTTTATTTATTTATTTGACAGAGATCACAAGTAGGCAGAGAGGCAGGCGGGGTGGTGGCTAGGGGGTAAGCAGGCTCCCCGCCAAGCAGAGAGACTGATGTGGGGCTCCATCCCAGGACCCTGGGATCATGACTTGAGCCAAAGGCAGAGGCTTTAACCCACTGAGCCACCCAGGCACCCCTAATTTGTGTATAATTTTAATATCTGGGCAGAATTTTGTCAGATATAGTTGAATGAGAAAAGATGTACATTCTAGATACAGAAAATAGCATGAAGATTATAATATATGGGAGCACAATTGTGAAGTAACCACTATTCAGGTTTCTAGAAATTCGGTGTACACAAGGCAGGTGAACTTAGAATTTGCTATTAAAAAGTAAAGCTCAAATGATATTATGTAGGGCACTGAATGCTGATTTGAGTACAAAGATATAATAAATTTCTATTTAATATGTTATGGAGAAGTCTTAGAAGTTTTTGATAAAGAGAGTTACATTATCAGTCTTGATTTTAAAATGCTACTCTGACAATAATGTGCTGGATAGGCTGAAAAGGATAGATCAGGAGACGATTGCAATAACTAGTAATAAGGGCCTGAATTTATAAGGTTGTTGTTGAAATGAAATTAAAGTCATTATGAAGAAACTACTTTGATTTCTGGTCTCAATGTGCTTTCGGCTATCCCATATACCCACACAACTGTTACCATAGAAGAGTCTGCCAAAAGTGCTGGGCACTGCTGTCACAACATTTTAATTTTTTTTTAAAGATTTCTATTTATTTATTTGACAGACAGAGATCACAAGTAGGCAGAGAGACAGGCAGAGAGAGAGAGGAGGAAGCCGACTCCCTGCTGAGCAGAGAGCCCAATGTGGGTCTCGATCCCAGGACTCTGGGATCATGACCTGAGCTGAAAGCAGAGGCTTTAACCCACTGAGCCACCCAGGTGCCCCTGTCACAACATTTTATGTTAAGATTTTTGTTTTATTTTGTTTTGTTTTGTTTGAGCTGCAAGTAATGAAATGGACTCTGGTTAATGCAAGAACAGTTGAATGGATGGACATTTGAGTAGCTCATAGAATCAAATAAACAGTTTCAAAACCACACTTTAGCAATGACAGACACATACAGAGCTCTATAATGGTGAGCAACATCTAGTGTTCAACTGTCAGAGAAGATGTTGCCAATCTCTTTTGTCCTAATCATTCTCTTCTCAAAATTCACATCCTTTGTAGAATAAAACTGACCTCTCTCATTTGGTTTCACAGCCCTATTAGAGAACTGGCAGCAGATTACTGTGAATGAATAAATTCCTCCAAGGTGTGGTTTTCAAAACAGTGGAGGTGGACTTGGAGAGAAACAAGGTAGTTGCATGAAACAGTCCAGAAAGCATATTTGTCTCTTAAGGGAGTGAGCCAGATGCTACCTAATTTTACTGTGGCCTCAACACAAAGTAATGCACAAGACAACAGATATTATTAAATATTCTTGATTGGAAGAAAGATGCAAAGCAGACTGATCAAAGAAATTATTTAAGATTACTATCCAAGGACAAAGACAGTTTTTCCAGAAGAAAATCTCATTATTTTTCTGACTTTTCTCCTTATGTTTGAAACAGAGTGATTTAAATATAAGCATATATTGTAACACAAATCACCATGCCACTCCCCATTTTTCATAAGGGACATTACTTAGCATGAACTTTAGAATAATGTAAATTTAGTCATTTCTGGAATAATCAGAGGCCAAAGAAGAATCATGAATATATGTATCACAACTCAGAAAATTCTATAAATACATTTACAGAATTTTAAAGATGTAAGGCGAGAAAACACCTCAGAATTTCAATTTCATTTCAGTAAAAAGTATATTCACATAACACATTGATACCCAATCTACATATTCTGGCAAGGAATATTTTTAAAGTTAAAGTAGCACTTGACCTGAGTGCTCATCAGGGAGTTCCATTAAGCCTCTGAAATACAATTCTAAATCTGCTTGTGCATTCTGAGGATCTATAGCACAAAGGATATCTATAATTATTGCTGAGATAAATCATGATTTTCATCCAAAACCGTTAATGTGTCAAACCACAAAATAGTTATTAGTGATTGAATCATGTTTTTTACAAAAATAAATGTTGGAGTCTTAACCATGCTTGCTGTAACAAGAAGCAATCCCAGGATATCAGTGTCTTATAACATATTATTTCTCTTCTTTCTCATTCCAAGACACAAAATAAGACTAAAAGCTTTCTGGACATAATCTTCTTATAACAAATGCACGAGAAATGGGTAGAAACACCTACTGCATTTTAGAGGAACACTTTTAGTAACTTTTACCTACACTAAGCTCTATGAAAAAAGTCTCAAAGCCTTCAGGTAGAGATGTATACACTGGTTACTTAGAGACACAGCAAAGGCAGTGATATAGAATTCTATCATACAGATACATTAGAATTATTAGAAACAATATCTCCATCCAGGTTGTCATGAGTATATAGTTCCTTCAGAGACACAAAATATACTCAATCTATCTTCCACAGTAGTTTAAGGTACTTTGGGCAGCAGACACAAAGCCCAAAAATTCTTGACCTACATTATGTCCAAATCTGACTTCTATTGATACAATAACCAGAATATATTATGTCTCCCACAAGCCAGTGTAATGGGAGAGGAGAAAAATGATCAACATTCCAATTCTAAATGGGACTGAATAGAAGGCACAAAGCTGTCCCTTATATATAGCAATTTTGTAATATCATTTGGAAAATGTTATGAAGTCCTGATACTTTGTAGGTAGAGAATATATTTTGATCAATTACTGACTTTAAAACACACCCCCCACACACATACAAAACACGGATATTGATTTTATTTGTGGGGCATAGTGAATTCTGATTCAATGTATCCCCAATCTTGGTTCTGTTCCTGGGAGGTCCTGTCTTTTCCATTTTCTTCTTGTCTACATCTAAATAGGGTAATGGAGAAAATATCACATGTTACAGTGAGAAACTTTCTCAGCTAACTTGTGGACCTTTAGAAAGTCGGGATCAAAGCTGATATATATATATATGTATATATATATATATATATATATATACATATATATATATGTACACACACACATACACACATATGTGCACACATAAACACATGTGTGCGTGCACACGTGCACACACACACACTCACACACACAAAACAATACCATCATCTCTCTTAGTCCAGGATATGTGTGTATGTGCATGTTTAATTACTATATCATCATAGTAAATTTCGAAATTGAGATATGTGTGTCCTCCACATAAAAATAACTTTTGAGCATTGATCTCCATTCAGTAAGCTCATTAAATTCATTTTAAATAATTTATTCATAGATTTATTTTTAAACATATATAATAAACCTATGTGTAAATGAAAATTAGATACAATTTTTTTGCTGATCTTTTATTATGTGTCCTTTTCATAATAAAGACATTATATATTTTATTACTAATTTGTTAAGGGGTCTAATTCTATAATGAATATATATTGAATATTATCATGTATTTTATTGTATCTCTTGAGATCAAATATAAATTGTATCTTTAACCTTTTAATATAAGAATTATATTGACTAATTTTAAAATATTAACATAAATGTACATTCTTGCATCATCACACTTTGATTCTGATATACAATACTGTTTATATATTGGCAGTTTTTAGTTTGATACTTTATTTAAAATTGTGGCTTCTCTGTTTAGGAGTGAGACTGTGTTGTACTTTGCCTTTTTTGCAATGCCTTTGTCATGTTTTGATATAAAATATTATGCTGATCTCTTGCAAACAGTGGGAGTGTTCTTCTAATCCATGGCAAATTTTGCAAAGTATCGATCTCTCTTTTTCCTAATGCAGAGCATCTGCTATCAAGAGATGAAATTTTTACATTTTAGAAATATAAATTTTGGGACGCCTGGGTGGCTCAGTGGGTTAAAGCCTCTGCCTTTGGCTCAGGTTATGATCCCAGGACCCTGGGATCCAGCCCTGCATCAGGGTTTCTGCTCAGCAGGGAGTCTGCTTCCTCCTCTCTCTCTCTGCCTGCTTCTCTACCTACTTGTGATCTCCGCCTGTCAAATGAATAAGTAAAATCTTTAAAAAAAAGAAAAAGAAATATAACTTTTGTTTTTGGGGATTAATATTCTGAAGTTCAGTTTTAAATGTTTTCTCAAATTTTATGTTTAGCAAGCAAGGAAAAATAAGACAACATCAATGACCATTTAGCAGGTTGGGAACTGATTAAGGTTTAGCCACACTGCAAAAGAAGAAGTAGGTATTAACTGGCTATGGAGGGGATGGGAGATGCAGAAACCAACGTCACAACCATCACCACCACCACATCCCCCTCCCAGCCTCTCATCCTGGCCACAGAACCCAAGAGGCCCTGGAGAGCAAGGAACTCTCTGAAGAGAGGAGATTGGAGAAGCAGTAGGGACTAGATCACACAGGGATTATAGGTCATGTAAAGAACATGACACTTTATCCCAACATCAATAGGAGATCTACACACACTTCCAAATGAATCTTCTAGAAGCAAGGTTGATCCTGCCACTCCTCTGTGTAGGCACTTATAGTAACTTATAGTGACTTCTGATTTACTGTATCCCCACTCTTGGTTCTGCTCCTGGGAGGTCCTGTCTTTTCCATTTTCCATTTTATTATTCCCTCAAAAAAATTCCAGATTTATTAAACCATCTGGTCAAGTTTCTTTATGATCAGCGACTATCTTACATTTTCAGACCTTTCTCCCAGTCCTTTTCTATGTGTCTCTTACTCTAACCAAATGAAGACTTTTTTGCTGCAAATACTACCTCACAGTATTCTTTTCCACTTCTAGTTCCCCCTATTTCCTCTCCTTAAAATGTCCTTCCATCTCTCTCTGCCCTTATGCCTCTGGCAAAAACCTATACACCGTGACTTAATTCTAAGACCATGATTTCCAGAAAACCCTCCCAAACCCTTCCAAACATAAGAGGTCTCTCAGGGCTCTGCACAGCTCACCTCTCCTGGTGTGCATATCATATTCTGCCTCGTGTTGTACTTATTTGTATATACTTTTCCCCTCTACTTAAGAAAAAAAGAAAGGAAGGAAAAAAAATAAAGTAATACTAAGACCATTTAAAAGACTGAAACTGACTGAGATTCTAATTACTCAGGATCCTATATCTTGTTTCTAACAGTGTTCATAACAAGTCATTGCCACGTGACAGCTGTGCAGCAGCATGCTTGACAACTATTTCATTTTAAAAGGAGCATATGGTCTGGCTCATCTTAGCCTGTGTGAAAGGTGCTTTATGTCTGCAAGTAGAGTGACTGAAATCAAGCTGGACTTCCCAGTACATTGAATACATTTGGATTCCAAAAACATCGTTAAGGGCTTCTAAATACCTGTTTCTCATCTATACACACTCATTGTATATAAGTGGTTCTAACTTGATTGCCAGAAATCTGCATGGGATGTTATTACCACAGGAAGTGTATCTAGGAGTAATAAATAATTACCATAGCAACATCATTCTGCACAATGACTGCAATGAAATCGACAGTAGGAAGCATTGGAAAGACTGCCAAACATTTTGGCAATATAATTTATGTATATTATATTTATATACAATGGAACTCATGATTATTATAGGTATCTGTCTCTCAGACATATGTAAACATTTGTGTCTTTTCTGTTATTTTGAGTACTAACATTAGGAGATGTAAACATACATTTGTTATTAAGGAGCTTCCAAATACTTTATTTTCTTGCTTAATAGTTGGAGAAACTAACATACTGCTTGAAATTGTCATAAATAATAAGGAAATTCTGTTGTGAACTGAATCCACATGGAAATATTATCAAGACAAATAAGTACACTAAAAACATTAAGGAATATTAGTGTATATTTCCAATAAACCTGCTTACAGATGGGAATCCCAGAGCTCACCATGGTCAGACACCTCAGTTAAAACAGATCATGTCTCTCCCATTTCCCATTTCACAATATTTTAAACTAAAAATAAGCTCCCCCAACTGTCTGTTTATGATAAAAAAAAAAAAAACTTTATGGTAAAAATGAGAAAGAAAGATTAGAAACAACTATTTTCTTAATTTTTAAAAAGATTTTATTTATCTGAGATAGGTGAAAGAAAGCAAGCAAGCAAGAGAGAGAGAGAGAGAATACAGGAGCGGTGGGGAGGGAGGGAGAAGCAAGCTCCCCACTGAGCAGGGAGCCAAATGAAGGGCTTGATCCCAGGACCCTGGGTTCATGACCTGAGTCAAAGGCAGACGCTTAACCCACAGTCACCCAGGCGCTCAGAAACAATTATTTTTAAAAAGTAATTTACTTTTTCCTAATTTCAACAAGCTATTGGACATAATAGGTTTGTTGTTGCTTATTTTATAATTCTGTATCTCTTCAATACCTTAATTTTACACTTACTTTATGCTATGTACTGTTGTTGTTTTAAAAATAAAAGAACATACACACACACACAACAGAAACATCTTCTGTTTAATAATCCTTATATGGAACACAAAAATAATGTTAACATATTCGCTATAGGTATTATAGTCATGAGTATGGTATGTGTGGTATACGTTTTCTATAGAAACTGATGTGTTCTAGCATTAAAAATAAAACATATCTATATCTTTATCTATCATCTATTTTTAACCAAATGAATTATCTTCCAAGAGAACACACAATTTCAACAGAGCATACCCAATTTTATATGCCAAGAAAATATTTCTTTTCAACAAACATCCTAAAGAAATATCCTGAAGAAAAACACTCAGAAATTAAAGGATTTATGAACAATAATTAGTAACTTATTGAATATTATGAGAAGGTAGTCTATTAGTTTATAGAAATTTATATCAAAGAATGACAATAAATGAGTTTGAATATTCAATTGAGAAAAATTTTATAGTAGAAAAAGTAATTTTAGTTACGCAATATATTAAATTATTAAGCATAGTCAGGGAGTAAATCTTTGAACCTAAATAGAAAAGAAACATTTAGAAATTTTTTCCTCTGAAGAAGCATATTAAACAAATGTGCTTTTGTAATTTTATGAAAATGTTAAAATTAAAAAAGTCATAAAAGAAACACTTACAGTCAAAATTCTTAATCTTCCTCTCTTCCAGGAACAGAATTATATTAATCATTATGCATATTAAAATAAAAAGTGTCTACTCCTAAGAAGAGGGTATGGCAACCATTTCAGAGGCTGTCACCTATGTCTTCTACTGAGACAAATACATTTTACATAAAACAAGTTTGAAGAGAGAGAAATCTGTTGTAGCCTAGCAACAATAAAATAGAGAATGGTATTTAGAGGAGAAAATACTTCTTTTTTCCCTGTGTAATCCTCTAGTAATGACAGATATAGGGCAGAGGAAATTATGTGTCATATAATGATCTTTTGAAGAAATGTTAAAACAGATTAAATTTATTTTAATATAAAATGTGAGTTATGAGACTATAGGGAATAGAGTTGTTTTAATTGCATCTCATTATTCTTACCTTTTCTCATTCAAAAACTTTCAATTATTAGTAATTTACATTGTAACTAATAATTGTGGTAACAAGATAAAACTTAGTTATTTTAATCCAACTGACTACTTAAATTACCCTAATTGGAGTTACATAAAATTCAAGCACTTAGATATCACTCACTTTCTTAACTTACTACAGTCTTGAACAAGCATAACTATGGTAGGAGTCATTTAAATTTATTAAGAATAAGTTAAATATTGAGGGATAAAGACTAATTGAAATGTGAGAATTTGTTATGTTAGAACATATTTTTAAAAATATAGTCTTTTTATATGTCACACATAGAGAATGTAAGAATTGAATAGAAACATTAAAACCACTTCACCAAATATCCTTGGTTCATAGACCAGAAATGTGAGCTATGTAGATGACAAAGCAGTTGTTCAATAAGTTAAAATATCTTACACTGAATAAAGCTTTCAAGTCTAATGGTTTATTATCCATAGTACACTACGTTTCTAAACCTTTTGTTTATCTTATATAGAACTTTTATGATCAGCATGAATGTGGAAATAGTATATGGGATACACAATTCACCTGCTCTTACATGAGGTCGCAAGTACAGATTCTTACATATAATTTAAGAAAATACATTTCAGAAAAATCTGTGCTTGGAAACAGATGTGTAAAATGTGATTAGTATAAGGATGCCATTCTTTGTTAAATATAATAACTCACTATGATTTAATTAGAATTTTCAACTGACTTTGATTTTGTAATAATCATTACTATCTATTCTAGAGAAAACATTGCTAAGAAGAATTTACAGACAAAATTATATTAAAATTTAGTTTAACTTCTGCTTTCATCAATAAGACTACCTGATATCAGACTCACAGTATTTCTTTAAAAATTATAAAACTGCAAAAAATAAAATGATGTAACCTATTTCAGGTATTAGATAAATAGCCACTGGAGAGTTGGGATCCCCAAAGGAAGGGAAATTTACAAAGAACCTCATACAATCCCTTGTTCTTTGACTGGCAACAATGTCATGCTGCAGCCAAGAGGGGAGGCAGAGATCAATATCCAGCACCCAAAGCTGCTGGACATGGGAACAGCAACAGCTTCCTGGTCTGTGACCCGTGAAATTACATTGGCCCCACACCCACAAAGCCCCACTCTTAATCCTATGGTAGTGTCATCTCAAAAATCTTTATTCTTTTGTCTTTGACTTTGATTTATGTAATTGAAATCCAATGGAATAATATATAAAGCATGTGAGCAGAGGAGATATTCACAATATGCTTGTATGCTATTCTTGCTGTGTCATTCACATATGGTGTTTCTGATACCCAATGTGCATAGAACTCTGGTTGGCTTATGTTGTATGGAGTTCAGTGACAAAGTGAGCAGAGACTGAGCATATCTCTTCTATGACTAGGATGACCCAAGAAGTTGTGCTTTCTGTTCCATTTAAAACACAAAAACAAGGAATGTTCTATGGAACCCTATCATATGCTTTCTTATTCTTATTATTACAGGTATTAACCATACACTTATGCTAAGAAATGAAGAACCAGTTAATCCATACTTTCCTTTCAGTCCTTTCTAACTAACCAGTAAGCCAAAGGAGATAAAGGCAAAGTAAAAGTAATCTTTGGATTTGGTAAAAGGGATATCATGGATGAAGGAGACAGTGATGTTCGGACAATGCAATATACTGGACAGTACCCCTGTACTTGTCAATGGGACTTTAAATCTGCATTCTGTCATTGATAAGATTGCCATTGCTGACATCTCATAAATATAACTCTAAAATTGGGAAAATGAAATCAATGAAACTAATAAAGATAGATTGTAACATGTTCAGATAGGTGATAGAGAGAGATGATAGATAAACAAGAAAGAAAATAGCAAAAAAAAAAAAATAACAGAAAGATGGAGATGTATCTCCATATAGGCTGCTTCCAGGAAAATAATTATAATCATAATGTGAATCCCCAAAAACTTTGGTTAAATTAGAGTTCCTGAATAAGATATTTGTGTATTATGCTTATTAATGTCCATAATATTATTTTGCCAAAATCCAATGAATAAATATATGTTTGAAGCTGAGAAATTATGCATTTTTATGAAAAAAATGTGTAACAGACTCTTGGTCAAAAATCAGAAAAATACCCCCCAAATCAGCTGATTTTGCAAAATCCTAAACTATAGCGATTTGAAGAAACTTTTAAAAAATTAAAGTGTAGTTCAGGTAGAATTTTTTTATGAGTACTAAATATGAGTTTAATCTTCCTGATATAGTAAATGTGGTGGTAATATGATTATAATTTAGTTTTTAGTTAGGAGAGTCACATTTTAAAGAAGTTACCAGTACGATAATTTAGAACTATATTGCAAACCATCTAGATGTAAACAATTTCCTCTAATGAGAATAACTGCAAATACAGCTTTTTTTTTTGTATTTATGTACATGGGTATTTCCTGTATACCAAGAGAATGAACATTAAGTAATATTTATAAGTTCAAATAATGGTGAAAAACATATAAAATGTTTTTATGTATGCTTTTATTTTCCAGGCATTATACATGTACAATGGACTGCTTTTAATCTGTACTCATTAAAACAAAGTATTTTTAGTTTGACATAATCAATATTTTTGCTGAAAGCAGTAAGTTTATCAACTAATTCCATTTTATAAAAGCAAGGTTCAATGATCTAAGCCCAATGACTACCACTTAGTCTCTTAAAAGATAATGTAACTTGAATTGAATTGTGTTTTATTTGTTCAATTGTTTTCATTTTCACACACTAGAAACTAGGTTTTAAAGAATATTTGCTGACATACCTTCTGGCCTTATGACTGCTTCTCCTGTTGTCACATTCACTTATAAATGCAATCAAGATACCAGAAATTTATTTGGGCTCTAGCCCCTGAGAGGGTGTGGTAAAAATGATTTTTTTTCTACTTAACCATTTTAATGAAATATTTATAAATGCATTTCATTAAATTTAGATATGATTTTATTGCTAGTAATATGTTATTATTATTTTTTTCTATTTTAGTCCAAAGAGAGGATTTCTACTTTAATCTCTATCAGATAAAAACATGTTTTGAAAATTTATTTATTTATTTGAGAGAGATAGAGAGCAGGAGTGCAAGTGGGGGGAGGGGCAGGATCCTTGCTGAGTGTGGAGCCACATGCAGGGCTCAAGCTCAGGACCCATGAGATCACTACCTGAGCCCCAACCAAGATTCAGATGCTTAACTAACTGAGCCACCCAAACGTCCCCCAAATAAAAACATTTTAACGTTGAATTTATGTATAAATAGTTAATTCTTCATAGTTGTCAAAGAATAAGTATTCGCAGATAGCAGACTATAAGAATAATACATAAAAACAAAAAAAGCAGAAAATGAAACAATGTGATAAAATGTTGAGAAAGTAAATATGAGAAGAAACATCAAATAATTTATAATTCATTATTATTAACCCAATACAGTGAACAAATACATTATATTCTATTAGAATTTTATCAATTTGCTTAAAAATACTAAGGGTTCTATTTCCACTTAACATGAAAGAACAGTATCAAATGTTTGGTTCAGTGGCATAAATTGTTATCTAACTCTTGACTTTGTACTGTTTATAAGATGGATGTCATCATGTACTGTGGTGTGCTACTTTAAAAAGCCATGCAATAGAAGTTCCTCAAAAGATGTTTCAGCATTAACTTCATAAACATGTCTTATTTCAATATCTGGTATACTCACTCATTATCTCTATGCCTTTAGAAAATAATTCCATTTCTGCACATTATTTCTGTGTCCTATAAATGGTGATTATAAATTTGCTTTGCCTATCAAGTAAAAAATTGTTAGTTTATGGCTCTAAAATATATAAAGTGCCATTTAAGTAAAGTAAGTAGTTCTGGACCACAAATGTGGGTATTGGTAAAGATCATATTCTTTGGATAGAAGTCATCTAGGTATGATTTCCAGATCCATCATTTGACATTGTAAGTAAACGTGGATAAGTTACACAACCTCTTCAAGTCTCATTTCTCCTTTTTGAAACTGGGTAAAATAAATATTTTAATTTTGCATATTTAATGTTTATTCAACATTACAAAAAATATATATTTTTTAAAGTTGGGGAATAATGTCCCAACAAACATGTTTTAAAAAAAATTAAATCCATGAATGACAATGTATAAGTGGCATTTGGAAGATTGATTCGATAATGGGAATAATAAGGATTTAAAATTGAGAAATAAATATAGGAATCTGTAAATCCTTACAATATTCTGTAATTAAGCTTTAGATTTAAAACAGATGGTGGGAGGGAGAATAAGTGGGTGTAAGTAACATGATAGAGAAAAATATTAGCATAAAATAACCAGCATAATAAAAATTTAGAAAGCAGCACAGAGAATTTTTTTAAAACATTGCAAATTTTCCAGTAATGTAGAAGACAAAATGGCAGTAATCTCAAGAGAAATGGGGCTTTCATAGGGGATAAGGAATTCTTTCTTCCTTAAGGACATAATAACTTCAATTTTAGACACCAAGATTAGATTACCAAAGGTGAAAATGCCCAAGAGAAAATTAGAAAAAAGCAAAGAATTTTGGGGTTGTGAAAACAATAGAGTACCATATGCTCAGAGCCAATGAATAAGGTCCAGAGATGGGACACGATCTCCTGGTAAGAGAGCATAGAGGGAGTATCCTGAAAACTCAACTTTAAGGAATCCCTACTTTTGCAACCAGGAGATTTGGAATCAGGGTGGAAAACATGCCTGGAGAAGTCAGAGTTTTAAAGAAGACAGGAAATTTATCAAAAGCCACAAGTCAATTAAGTAAAATGACAAGTCTTTAATGATAAAAATTAGGAAGTCACTGATCCATCTTCAGAGTTTGACTTTAACAAATATAGAGATAAAGGATTGGTTTTAAGAATTCAAGCTTTTATTTTAAACGATCTCATATGCTTTTAAAATCCCATTGCAATAATTAATATTTTTAAGTAGCTTAAAAACAAAACATAACCAGATATAGTACAGTAATAAAATGTTGAAAGTAAGACTAATTCACCACCTGATAGCCTTCAGATCTGCAAGGAAGCAGGAACAGCAGGCATTGCCAGCATCTGTAGGAAGAAAATATGAGATGTTCCCCCAACATAAGGTGAAGAATGGGAACAAGGTGAAAAACCCGAGAATGTTGCAGAGCAGTAGGTTATAAAATGCAACATATTTAGATGTTAAGAATTCCATTTCTACTTACTCAACCATATAGGAGCTAGAAACTGCAAAAGTACCACCTGATTCTATATTGGCTATTCTAAGAAGTCGGGTGAATCTTATTGCAAAATTGCTGAACAGAGAGAAGCCAGGGAGAAGAGAGAGATAGCAACAAAATAATGCCAATTCAAGATAAAACTGGAATACTAAATTTCTAAAACACATACTGAAAGCTACATTTAATACAAAATAGTTGATATGCAGCATTATTCACAATAGTTAAGATACAGAAACAACCTAAGTGTCTGTTAATGGATGAGTGGAGATTACACACACACACACACACACACACACACACACACAGGAATATTATTCACCTGTGATAAAGAAGGAAGTCTTGCTGTTTGTGACAATATGAATGGAACTTGAAGGCATTATACTAAGTGAGTTAAGCCAGACAGAGAAAGTCAAATGTTGCATAGTTATTACTTAAATGTGGAATCTGGGGGGATAAAAAAGTCAAAATCATAGAGACAGAGTAGAAAAGACCTATAGGGTTTAAGGATATAATTAACACATTGTAACTGTAGTTAATAACACTGTTATTGTATAATTGGGATCTACTGAGGGTGTAGAACTCAAATATTCTCACCAAAACAAACAAACAACCCCCTAAAATCCTAAAAGAAAATCACCAAATAGAAAGCATATTTATATCATACAAAATAAAAATAGAAGGATGATCTTCAAATTATATTGAAGAATAAGTAAAGTTAAGACGTTTAGAGAAAGGAATGATCACTGAACAGTCACTAAATTAAAACAGAAACTCTCAATAGCTGGCATCAACGCTACACTTGAAAGAGTTAGTTAATGGAAACTAAGTACTGTGGAATTCACCAAGAATATAGGTCCAGAAATACACAAAGATAGAAATACATGAGATGTTAGTTACAAGATAAATAAAGATGAATTAACAGCCTTCATGTTATCACTAAAAGAAGTTTGCTAGAAATATAAGAAATGCCAGATGAAAGTCTATAAAGGGATAAAGCTAGAAAATTTTTCAGAATTAAAGATATGATAGCTCATGCTATAAAACGTAAATAAAAGTTCTGAAAGGAATAAATAAAAAATAAAACCTCTATACTTCAAGATATCTTAGAAAAAAATAACAAAATATCAATGATAACGATAAAAGCTTTTGTGCCATGAAAAAGAAAAAGAGAACAGATTACCTGCAAAAGAACAAAAACTATAAGACCAGAGTTCTTGTAATCACAATGGAAATCTAAAAAGAATGAAAAAGTGTAAAAATGCGGAGAACAAATAACTTCATATTTTGAATTCTACCCACAGAAACCTCAACCATGAATTTATAAGTATGATGACTCACATAGATTTAAATCCAAATTCATGGTTTTTTGCTCCATATATTTTAAATAAAATTTTTACTTTACAGTAGAACCAAAAAGGAAGGTCCTTCAAGTAGATAAAACAAGTAATTATGAACCTCCTTTGTCTGAACAAACTCAATTTTATATCAGGTTAAAAAAAATAGTTCCATATTATTTCAAGAAATGTGATTTCATGGCCAAAAAGCATTAAACATACAAGGACACAACAACACTACTAGAAGCCAGTAGTAAAAATAATAACAAAAGATCTACAAATATTTTACATGTAAGTTAATTAAGACAGATTATAAGGCATAAGTATTTGACAACTTAAAAGATGTAAAATAAAGGAACAAAATAGAGCAAGAGAACTGTTAAGAGATAAACTAAGGCACGTTAAAAATTCCAAATTTGTTTGAGTAAGCATCAATTTGAATCAGGCAGCACCAAACTGAAAGTGGTTAGGAGCTGCTCCACAGACAGAAACTAAGAGAGAGGTTTCTAAAGAGAAGATGCATAAGTAGAGCAAAAAAATTATTTGATTGGCCAAGTGGCTAGGTGTAAGTGGTTGCCTTATTAGAAAAAGCCTTGTGTGCTCTTTGTGAGTGCTTGTCCTTACATTTCATTTCTTCAGATGTGAGTGCAACTGACTCTGGCTTGGTAGGCTACCAAAGGAACTCAGCCTAATGGCCTTGCCTAATTACTAACAATATAAAGAAGGAAAAGTGGATTCAAGAAGAAATAAATTAAGCTTCCGGAAATGAAAAATATACAAATTGAGAGAACATGGTTGGCTTAGTCAGTTAAGCATCTGCCTTTTGCTCAGGTCATGATCATAGGGTTTCTGGATCGAGTCCCCCTCGGGCTTACTGTCCAGAAGGGATTCTGCTTCTCCCTCTGTCTCTCCTCTTGGCTCTTGCTCACTCCCTCTTCCTCTCTGTCAAATAAATAAAATCTTTTTAAAAAGAAAAAAAAAATACAAAATGAAAGTAAGAATTTAATGAGTTCCTTTTAGGGAGGAGGGGGCAAGATGGCAGAAAAGTAGAAGACCTTGTTTCAACTGGTGCCCTAAAGTGAACAAATTATCTATCAGAACATGCTGAACACCCATGAAATCAGCCTGAGATGTAGGATTATACACTTCTAGATCTCTGTGGGAACAGAAGACATCAGTGGAGAGGTAAAGTGGATTGGGAATGCTGGGACTGATATTGGAGGATAAACAGAAGGGGGGGGAGCCACCAAAAGCAACCCATTGTAAGGTAATACCCCAATACAAAAGTGCCCTGTGATTGAGGACCAGCATTAACTTGGAGTCTGGGTAAAAGCACTCAAAAATAGCAAAAGATCTTAAGGGGCAACTGGTGGAATCAGGCAGTCATGGGCACTGACCTAAGCCCATGAAACCAGGATGCCCACTTCTGGCCACCATCCATGGAAGAAAGAGTGCAGTGGAGCCTCCAGTTCCTGGTCCTGGAGCCCCTGGGGTTGCAAGGCTTGCACCACCAGTTGGCTGGGTGCACCCCCACCCCTGCATGAGGGAGTCTGGTGAGGGCGCCAGCCCGTGCTCTCTAGAACTTTTATGCTCTGTGAGCACTGTGCAACTGGAGTCTGATCCACTCCCCACTCATGACTGAGAAAGCTCTGTGTGGGCCGCAGCCAGTGGTCTCTAGGACAGGTCGAGTGTCTGGAATCTCCCAACCCTGACCTGAAGGAACTTAGCACAATTTCTGGTCGGGATCCCGCAGTGGCAATCTGTGCAACCCTGAGGTCTGGACCCCAGATAGCAGCATCAGCAAAGATAACCACTGGAAGCATCTCCCTAGAACAATATCATTCACGGTTTTAGTGGTATGGGAGTGCAGAGACAAGCAGCTGCTTTGGGCAACCCCTGAGAAAGTGGCTGGGGACAAGCACTGCCTGTGGGAGGTTACATGGCTGAGCAGAGTTGGCAGAGGGGGAGTTTCTGTGTTCTGGGCCACCCAGAGGGGAGCAGACTGAGGCTTCTCTCTGAGATGGAGATCTCTCTGAGATGGGTGCAGTTTGCTTTCCACTAAACCTCCAAAAAGCTGCAAAAAGCAGCCAACGTAAAAGTCCCTCCAAAGAACAAAAGTCTGAAAAACAAGTTTTCATAGAGCCCAGCCCCTTGATTGGGGGCAGGAGGATTCAACCCAAGCAAGACTGCCTGAAAAACCACATGGCAAGCCGCTTTCCCGGAGAGCCAGCCAAAAGAATGGAAGGACAAACACTCAGGGTCCCCATAAAACTGTAATACACAACATCAGGGGAAAACAATATATTAAGCTCCTGTATTATCCTAAAACTGCTATATTTCATAGATACAACTTTTATTTTTAATTTATTCTATCTTGTTCTTTTTAACTTTTTAACCCACTTACCATTACAACTAGAGGTTTACTGCAACATATTCCATAATAACCTTTTAACCTGAACATTTTTCATACATATACCTGTGCTTTTCTTTTTCTTTATTATTTTTTTACTATACATATAGATATAAGCTGAGAGATAATCCTCTTTCCCTAATCAATACCACCCCTATATTTAAACCAGTTTTAATCTCCCTTTATCTCTGTAAAGTTGAGTCCTTTAACAAAGATATCAAGATACACCCAGGAAGAACCAAAATAACCTTCCTCACCCACATCGAGGATTTAAAACCACCCTCCCATCTTTTACTTTTGTCAGTGTTTCAGCATATTTGTTATTGTTCTAGTATTATATAAATCTATGCTTCTGGTTCATTTTGGCTGGGTTCATTTTTTTTTTTCTTCTTGTCATTTACTTTTGTTTGTCTTTTTGTTTGTCCATTTTTGGTTGAATATCTTATAAATCTAACCTCTGGGGCCCATTCTGGCTGGGTCTTCTCCCTCTCTCTTTCTATCTCTCTCTCTCTCTCTCCTTTTCATTTTCTTTTCTTTTCTTTTCTTTTTTTTCTTTATGGTGGTGACTTCCAATTCCTCAGAAGTGTTACAGGGAGCACCTTGCCTGGATTGCAGATCATATATTCAGTTACACATCCCCTCAACCACCTCTCACCAAAATGATGAGGAGGAGGAACACCTAACAGAAGAAAAATTCAGAGACTGCCTTCTACATCAGAACTATTGGATATGGACATAAACAGTATGTCAGAAAGGGAATTCAGGTTAACTATCACCCAGGCAATGGATAGGTTGGAGAAAACTATTAGTGACAACATAGAATCTCTAAGGGCAGATGTAAAAACCACCTGGGACATAGTTAAAAATGATATCAATAAGATTTAATCCAATATAATACTCCTACAGCTAGGGTAACCAAGGAAGAAGATAGAATTAGTGATCTAGAGGACAAACTGATAGAGAAAAAGGATCAGGAGGAGGCCTGGAACAAAGAGCTTGGAAGCCATGAAAACAGAATTAGGGAAATAAAAGATGCCATGAAACATTCCAACGTTAGAATTATTGGGATCCCTGAGCAGGTGGAAAAAGAGAGAATACTAGAAGATATAGTTGAACAAATTCTGGATGAAAATTTTCCCAATCTATGGACTGGAACCAGTGTTTGTGTTTTAGAAGTAGAAAGAACACCCACCAAGATCAACGAATCTAGAAAGGCCTCCAGACACTTAATTGTGAGACTGATGAATCATAATTTTAGACAAGAGCTTCTGAGGGCAGCTGGGGGAAGAGATTCCTTATGTACAGAGGAAGGTCCATCAGAATAGTCTCAGACCTGTCCACAGAAACCTAGAAAGCCAGAAAGGGCTGGCAAGACATATTTAGGGCACTAAATGACAAGAACATGCAGCCAAGAAGACTTTATCCAGCAAGGTTGACATTCAAAATGGATGGAGAGATAAAGACCTTCTAAGACCAGCAAGGTTTAAGAGTATATGACCACCAAGCTGACACTATAAGAAATATTAAGGGGGGTTCTATAAAAGAAGAAAGAACCCAGGAGTGACATAGAACAGCAATATACAGAGACAATCTCTATACAGTGTAATTTGAAGAAAACGGAGCTTCTGTATATGGGTAAAAGCACTTCCTTACTAACAATAAACAGAAAGCTAGTCTGACATGTATTTTTGGGTAATATATGGTCAAGAATAAAGTTCAAGAAAGCTTTACCAAGAATGCCAGCCTACTTTTAAAGTAGGCTCTGAGAAACAGCAAAGGGCAAGTTATGAATTTGTCTTCATAATCCTTCACCTTTTCTTTCAGCAATTCCCTTTCTCCTTCTTACATACCTCTTTTTGATTTTTTGCCTTTTACTAGAATTTATCTCTTAAGGCCTTTTTGGGGGGAAGTGAGAATGTTTCTTGATGTACTCATCCTATATGGATTTTCTACAGGAAAGATTTGGATCTCATTTCATGGAGGTACCAGTTCCTCACTCCATTCTCTTCCTAGTGAGACTCCTAGAAAAATATCACAGAATCAGAGAGTTCAACACGATTTGGCCCTCACACTGTGTTTTTGGGCCCATGACTTACAGGAAAGCTCAGAGGTTGACTTTTAAGAATAATTTATCCACTAGAAATAGGTAGAGAGAAGGATAGAGTGACTGAAGGATAGAAGATCTCAGAGGAAGAAGTTGCTTGCTTCACTTGAAAATTGAGTAAAGCGTGGTGCCCGATAATGCAATCTTCATGCACATGACACAAGCTACTCTGCTACTAGAGTCCAATGATAGGGAACAGGTAAATAGTTGATGGGAGTGCTCATCAGACTTGCCTTTGTATCCTGGTTTAACCACTAACCATGTGACTTAAGCCTCAGTTTTCATCTGTCAAATACTGTGGACAATAATATTTAATACTTCAGATGCTTATGAAGATTAACAACACAATATGTGCAAAATGCCAATGCTGAAATGCAGAAATCTCTCCTCAAATGATGGTGTGAAGATGGTAGTGATAATCTAGATTATGTCAATATAGCCATAATCCAATAAAACAATATGTCTACTCAGACTGAAGACAATGTTATTTTAATTTTCAGCTATCTTTTCCATTCATTCCCTTTCTTCTATACTCATGCTGCTTCCTAGGTCAGGCTTACATACATTTTGACCAGTCTTCATGCCTGCAGGCTTGTTCTTGCTTACCTGTCCTTCATTCAGCAGCCTCAGTTCTTTTGCCCTCTCACCCTTCCCTACACATCTGAATCAGCCATTCCCTCATGGTCCTGAGTATTGCATGCATAAAAGTGTACAAAACCTGCACACACAGTTCATAGGCAATATGATGTCAATAAATATTCACAGGCAACATGATGTCAATAAAAACATATCTTTCAATAATCACTCTCAACATGAATGGCCTAAATGCTCCTATAAAATGGCACAGGGTTGCAGACTGGATAAAACTACAGGACCCGCCAATATGTTGTCTATAAGAGACCCTTTTGGAACCTAGGGATACATTCAGACTGAAAGTGAAGAGATGGAGAAGCATCTTTCATGCCAATGGGCCTCAAAAGAAACCTGGGGTGGAGATCCTCATATCAGATTAGATTTCAAACTAAAGATTTCAGAGATAAAGAAAGGCATTACATCATTCTTAAAGAGTTTGTCCACCAAGAAGATCTAACAGTCATAAATATTTATGCCCCCAATACGGGAGCAACCAACTACATAGAACAACTGTTAATTAAGACAAAGAGTAATACTGATATGAATACATTAATAGTAGGAGATCTTAACCCACCACTCTCAGTAACAGACAGATCTTCCATGATGATAATTAAAAAAAAAAAAAAAAAAAAAGCATTGAATGACACTTTGGACCAGATAGGCCTCATAGATATATAAAGAATATTGCACCCTAAAACAACAGAATACTCATTCTTCTCAAGTGCACATAGAACTTTTTCCAGAATAGACCACATGCTGGGTCACAAATCAGGGCTCAACAGACACCAGAAGACTGAGATTATTCCCTGCATATTCTCAGACCACAATGCTTTGAAACTGGAACTCAACCATGAGAAAAACTTTGGAAGGAATTCAGACACTTGGGAGCTAAAGACCACCCTGCTTAAGAACGTTTATATCAACCAGAAAATCAAAGAAGAACTTAAACAATTCATGGAACCCAATGAGAATGAAGACACATTGGTCCAAAACCCGTGGGATATGGTCAAGGTGGTCCTAAAGGCAAAATAAATAGCCATCCAAGCCTTCCTCAAAAAACCTGAAAAATCCAGAATACACCAGCTCTCTTTACACCTTGAAGAACTGGAAAATCAACAACAAATTAAGCCAACCCCACACACAAGATGGGAAATAATCAAGATTAGAGCAGAGATCAATGAGATAGAAACTAGAGATACAGTAGAACACATAAATGATACGAGAAGCTGATTCTTTCAATCAATTAGATTGAAAAACCACTGGCCAAACTAACCCCAAAGAAAAGAAAGAGGACCCAAGTTACTAAAATTATGAATTAAAAGGGAGAGATCATGACTAACACCAAGGAAATAGAAACAATCATCAGAAATTACTATCAATAGTTATATGCCAATAAGTGAAGCAACCTAGATGAAATGGATGCATTCCTGGAAACATATAAACTTCCAAAATGGAATCAGGAAGAAAATGGCAATCCGAATAGACAAATATCTAGTAACAAAATAAAGCAGTGGTGAAAAACCTCCCAAAAAACAAGATCCCAGTACCTGATGGATTTCGGGTAAAATTCTACCAAATACTCAAAGAAGAAATAATACCTATTCTCCTAAAGCTGTTTAAAAAAAAAAAAATAGAAACAAAAAGAAAACTTCCAAACTCTTTTTATGAAGCCAGCATTACCCTGATCTCCAAACCAGGCAAAGACACCACCAAAAAGGAGAATTTCAGACCAATATCGCTGATGAATACAGATGCCAATATCTCAACAAGATCCTAGCTAATAGGATCCAACAGTACATTAAAAAGATCATCCACCATGACCATATGGGATTTATCCATTGGAAGCAAGGGTGGTTCGACATTCACAAATCAATCAATTTGACAGAACGAATCAATAAGAGAATAGAGAAGAACCACATGGTCCTCTCAATTGATGCAGAAAAAGCAATTGACAAGATACAGCATCCTTTCCTGATTAAAACAATTCAAAATATAGGGACAGAGGGAACATTCCTCAATTTCGTAAAATCTATCTGTGAAAAAACCACAAACAAATATTATCCTCAATGGGGAAAAGCTGACAGCCTTCCCTCTGAGATCAGGAACACGACAAGCATGTCCACTCTCACCACTGTTGTTCAACATAGTACTAGAAGTCCTAGCAACAGCAATCAGCCAACAGAAAGAAATAAAAGGTATTCAAATTGGCAAAGAGGAAGTCAAACTCTCTCTCTTCACAGATGACATGATATTTTATATGGAAACCCAAAAGGGTCCACCCTCAAACTACTGGAACTCATACAGCAATTCAGTAATGTGGCAGTATGCAAAATCAATGTATAGAAATGAGTTGCTTTCTTATACACTAACAATGAAAATATAGAAAGGGAAATTAGAGAATCAATTCCATTTACTATAGCACCAAGAACCATAAGATACCTGGGAATAAACCTAACCAAAGAGGCAAAGGATCTGTACACGAGGAATGACAGAACACTCATGAAAGAAATTACAGAAGACATAAAAAGATGGAAAAGCATTCCATGCTCATGGCTCAGAAGAATAAACATTGTTAAAATGTCTATACTGCCTCGAGCAATCTATACTTTCAATGCCATCCTGATCAAAATTCCACTGGCATTTTTCAAAGTGATGGAACAAACAATCCTAAAATTTGTATGGAACCAGAAGAGACCCCAAATTGCTAAGGAAATGTCAAAAAAGAAAAACAAAACTGGGGGCATCATGTTGCCTGATTTCAAGCTCTACTACAAAGCTGTGATCACCAAGACAGCAGAGTACTGGCACAAAAACAGACACATAGACCAGTGGAATGGAGTAGAGAGCCCAGATATGGAGCCTCAACACTATCTACAAATAATCTTTAACAAAGCAGGGGAAAAATATCCAAAGGATAAAAGACAGCCTCTTCAATAAATGGTGCTGGGAAAATTCAACTGCTATGCATAGAAGAGTGAACTCGACCATTCTCTTATACCATACACAAAGATAAACTGAAAATGGATAAAAGACCTCAATGTGAAGCAGGAATCTATCAAAAACCTAGAAAAGAACATAGGCAGTAACCTCTTCGATATCAGCCACAGCAACTTCTTTCAAGATATGTCCCCAAAGGCAAAGGAAACAAAAGTGAAAATGAAGTTTTGGGACTTCATCAAGATCTTCTGCACAGTATAGAAACAGTCAACAAAACAAAGAGGCAACCCATAGAATGGGAGACGTTATTTGCAAATGACACTACAGACAAAGGACTGATATCCAAGATCTATAAAGAACTCCTCAAATTCAATACACACAAAATAGATAATCATGTCAAAAAAATAGAAGACACTTCTCCAAAGAAGACATACAAATGGCTAACAGACACATGAAAAAATGTTCATCATCATTAGCTATCAGGGAGATTCAAATCAAAACCATATTGAGATATCACCTTATACCAGTTAAAATGGCCAAAATCAACAATATCATAAACAAGTGCTGGAGAGGATGTGGGGAAAGGAGAATGCTCTTACACTGTTGGTGGGAATGCAAGTTGGTGCAGCCATGTTGGAAAACAGTATGGAGATTCCTTAAGATATTAAAAATAGAGCTACCTTATGATCCTGCAATTGCACTGCTGGGAATTTACCACAAAGATACAGATGTAGTGAAAGAAGGGCCATCGTACCCCAATGTTCATAGCAACAATGGCCACAGTGTCCAAACTGTGGAAAGTACCAAGATGCCCTTCAACAGATGAATGGATAAAGAAGATATGGTCCACCTATACAATGGAGTATTATGCTCCATCAGAAAGGATGAATACCCAATTTTTTTTTTTTTTAATCAATGTGGACAGGTTTGGAGGAGATTATGCTGAGTGAAATAAGTCAAGCAGAGAAAATCAATTATCATATGGTTTCAGTTACTTGTGGAACATAAGGAATAACATGGAGGACATTGGAAGAAGGGGGGAAGTGAGTTGGGGGAAATCAGAAGGGGAGACAAACCGTAAGAGACTGATGAACTCAGTCATTGAACTCAGTCACAGCAGAAAAGTGGGAAGGAACTCAAATACAGGGAGGTTAAAGAGCATCCTATTCAGGAATGACTCTGAGAAACAAACTCAGGAATGACTCTGAGAAACAAACTGAATGTTTTGGAGGGGAGAGAGGTGGGGGAGTTGGGTGAGCCTAGTGATGGATATTAAGGAAGGCATGTATTGCATGGAGTACTGTGTGTGGTGCATAAACAATGCATTTTGGAACACTGAATAAAAATCAAATTAAATTAAATTAAAAAATGAATTTAATGAACCATTTAATACAAGATTAGCTATGAATAACTTAACTGAATTTTAAAAATTAGAAGATTTTCTAGAAAGAATCATAGAGAATAGTTCATAAATCATCTTATAAATAGAAAGACTGAGACAATATGGTAGAGGATAAGAGACTTGGAAGAAAGCATGAAAATGGTGAATATTTAGTTGAAGTTCCAGGAGAAAATGGGAAGAGATTGACACTAGGGATAATTTGAAGAAATAATGGAAAAGACTTTTCCAAACTGATGATAAGTATTACTGAATAGATTTGAAATGCTCAATAAAATACACAAATAAGAAATTGTAGTAAAATGGTAATTATTTTTTAAGTAATAAAATCAGCAGGGATAGAAGAAAGATGAAGACTTCAGAAGAATGAAAATTTTATTAGAAATTATCTTAGTTTTCAAAAGAATGCTGTAAGACTATACTTCGTTCATTTCTTATTCAACAAATATTTATTGTTATAAACAGTTTTAAAGAGTAAGAATTGAAAGTGAACAAAAGGTAGAAATAGTGAAATATATAAGCAAAAAATGTAGTATGTCAGAATATTTCTGCTTACTTCAGTTGTGAGAGTAACAGTGACTGAATTTACCTTCTCACTTGAACTAAGAACTAGACAAAATATATGAAAGAATGGTGTGCAAAACATCAATATCAGACAAAGACAGTCCTTTGGTTATTTTGGTCTAGTACCTGGAGAGATTTTGTAGGTTGTGATATAAAAAGAAGATCCAGGTGGAGCCTCAGGGTGCCAGAATTTAATAGAGAGAGCTGGGACAGGTCAACACAGTTCAAATATGCTGGGAAAATTAATGGAGACAAGAGAGCTCCAAAGGCAGAGTACCAGAGTTTTACAGTTCCCACTCAGTACACCTTTGAGTATTTAGCTGAGTACAGTTCATGTACAGCTGAGTACACATGACAAAATTACATAAGGCTACAAAATGAATCCCCCCAAATAAGCCTCAAAATCCAGAGACAAGATTAGACTTAGAATAATTCCTGTTCCATCTGTTCAACCAACAAGGAGATCTAACAATTACAAATATTTATGTCCCTAACATGGGAGCAATTATATAAGCCAATTAATAACAAAATTAAAGAAATACATTGATAATAATACAACAGGAACTTTAACACTCCATTCACTGTAATGGGCAGATCATCTAAGCAGAAGATCAACAAGGAAACAAGGGCTTTGAATGACACATTGGAACAGATAGACTTCACAGATATATTCAGACCATTCCATCCTAAAGCAACAGAATACACATTCTTCTTGACTGAACATGGAACTTTCTCCAGAATAGATCACATACTGGGTCACAAATCATGTTTCAACCAGTACAAAAAGATTGGGATCATTCCCTGAATATTATCAGACCACATTGCTTTAAAAAATGAACTCAGTCACAACAGAAAAGTGGGAAGGAACTCAAATACAGGGAAGTTAAAGAGCATCCTATTCAGGAATGAATGGATCATCCAGGAAATTAAAGAATTTTAAAAATCATGGAAACAAATGAAAATGAAAGCACAATTGTAAAATCTTTGGGATACAACAAAGGTAGTCCTAAGAGGGTTGTTTGTAGCAATAAAAACCTTTCTCAAGAAACAAGAAAGATCTCAAATACACAACCTAACATTCCACTTAACAGAGCTGGAGAAAGAACAGCAGGACAGCCTAAACTTAGCTGGAGAATAGAATTAATAAAGACTAGAGCAGAAATCAATGAAATGCAAACCAGAAGAACAGTAGAACAGATCAATGAAACTAGGAGCTGGTTCTTTGAAAGAATTAATAAGATTGATAACCCCCTGGCCAGACTTATCAAAAGGAAAAGAGAGGACCCAAATAAAATTCATGAATGGAGGAGGAGAGACCACAACCAACACCGAAAAAATAAAATTATAAAAAGCTTATTATGAACAACTATAGGCCAACAAATTAGACAATCTGGAGGAAATCGATGCATTCCTAGAGATGTGTAAACTACCAAAACTGAAACAGGAGGAAATAGAAAACTCGAACAGACCCATAACTAGCAAGAAAATTGAAGCAGTAATCAAATATCTCCCAACAAATAAGAGGCCAGGGCTTGATGGCTTCCCAGGGGTATTCTACTAAAAATTTAAAGAAAAAGTAATACCTGTTTTTCTGAAGCTGTTTCAAAAAATAGAAATGGAAGGAAAACTTCCTAACTCATTCTGTGAGGTCAGCATTACCTTGATCCCAAAACCAAAAAAAGACCCCACCAAAAAGGAGAATTATAGAGCAATATCTCTGATGAACATGGATGCAAAAATTCTCACCAAGATATTAACCAGTAGGGACTGCTAGTGGCTCAGTCAGGTAAGTGTCTGACTTCGGCTCAGGTCATGATCCCAGGGTCCTGGAATGGAGCCCCATTTGGAACTCCCTGCCCAGTGGGGAGTCTGCTTTTCCCGTTGCCTCTCCCTCACCCCAACTGTGCTCTTTCTGTGTCTCTCTCAACTAAATAAAATATTAAAAAAATAAAGATATTAGCCTATGGATCCAACAGTATATTGAAAGGATTATTCAATACAACCAAGTGGGATTTATTCCTGGGCTGTAAGGGCAGTTCAACATACACAAATTGATCAATGTGATACTCTGCATTACTTTTTTAAAAAATGACAAGAACCATGTGATCCTCTCAATAGATGCAGAAAAAGCATTTGACAAAGTACAACATCCTCTCTTGATTAATACTCTTCACTGTGTAGGGATAGAGGGAACATACCTCAATATCATAAAAGCCATGTATGAAAAGCCCACATAGAATTTAATTCTCAATGGGGAAAAACTGAGAGCTTTTCTCCTAAGGTCAGGAACACAACAGGATTGTCCACTCTCACCATTGTTGTTCAACATGGTAATATCAGACAACAAAAAGAAATAGAAGACATTCAGATCAGCAAAAAAGAAGTCAAACTCACTCTTCATGGATGACATGATAGAAAACCCAAAGACTCCACCCTCAAATTGATAGAACTCATATAGGAATCCAGCAAAGTGGCAGGATATAAAATCAATGCACACTGGACACTTGGGTGGCTCATTCTGTTGGGCATCTGCCTTTAGCTCAAGTCATAATCCCAGTGACCTGGGTTCGAGTGATGTGTCAGGGTTACTGCTCAGTGGAGAGCCTGGTTCTCTCTCTCTCTCTCTTTCTGACAAATAAATAAGTAAAAACTTTTGAAAAAATAAAAAAATAAAATCAATGTACAGAAATCCATTGCATTTCTATATACTAACAATAAGACAAAAGAAAGAGAAATTAAGGAGTCAATCCCATTTACAACTGCTTCAAAAACAATAAGTTACCTAGGAATAAACCTAATCAAAGAGGCAAAGTCTCTGTACTCAGAAAACTATAGAACACTCATGAAAGAAATTGAGGAAGACCCAAAGACATGAAAAAAGTCTATGCTCATGGATTGGAAGAATGAATATTGTTAAAATGTCTAAGCTACTTAGAGCAATCTATACATTCAATACATCTTGATCCAAATTCTGTCAACTTATTCACAGAGCTGGAACAAATAATCCTAAAATTTGTATGGATCCAGAAAATATGGGTAGAAGACATGAACAGACACTTCCCAAAGAAGACATCCAAATGGCCAACAGACTTATGAAAAAAAAAATCCTCAACATCAGGAAAATACAAATCAAAACCATAATGAGTTACCACCTCATACCAGTCAGATGGCTAAAATTAACAAACCAGGAAGCAATGGGAGAAAGGGGAACCCTCTTACACTGTTTGTGGGAATACAGGTTAGTACAGCCACTCTGGAAAACAGTATGGATATTCTTCAAAATGATAAAAATAGTTACCCTATGACTTAGCAATTGCACTAGTGGGGTGGGTATTCACCCCAGAGATACAAATGTAGTGATTTGAAAGGGTACTGGCATCCCAGTGTTTATAGCAGCAATGTCCAATGTCCGCAATAGTCAAACTATGGAAAGAGGCCAGATGTCTACTGACAGATGAATGCATAAAGAAGATGTGCTACACACACACACACACACACACACACAGAGAGAGACACACACACAATGCAATACAACTCAGCCATCAAAAAAATGAAATCTTGCTTTTTTGACACAAAGTGGATGGAACTAGAGGGTATTATGCTAATAAGCAAAATAAGTCAATCAGAGAAAGACAATTATCATATTATCTAACTCATAAGTAGAATTTAAGAAACAGAGGAACATAGGGGAAAGGAGGGAAAAATAAAACAAGATGAAACCAGAGAGGGAGACAAACTATAAGATATTCTTAAACATAGGAAACAAACTGGAAATTGCTGGAGGGGATAGTGGTGGGGATGGGGTAACTGGGTGATGGGCGTTAAGGAGAGCATGTGATGTAATGAGCACTGATTATAAGACTGATGAATCACTGACCTCTACCTCTGAAACTAATAATACACTACACGTTAATTAACTGAATTAAAAAAAAAATCCTGTTCCCACATGCCAGAGAAGAAAATCTTAGAATACATGGAGCATCAAATAGAATACTCAGAAGAGTAAAATCCATCAGCAAGGCCAAAGTAACCCTAAACTACATGATGCTTTGGAGTAGTCTAACAAAAGTGAAAAGCAAGCCCAAAAACGATCAGAATTACTCCAAGTGACATAAACAAAGCTCAAGGATATTTACAGAAATACAAAACCATTTAGCATCCGAAAAACCTAAATCACAATTTTAGTAAAAGAAAAAAAAATTTCCAGGAAAGAAACCAGGAGAAAAATATAAATGAAAGAAAAAAATCAGTCTAAAGAAACTGTCCTAGAAATGAGAAGAGTGTCATGATTAATATATAAAAACATTAAAATAGTTATTATAAATGTAGTCTACATGCTAAGAGAAATAATTGAACATGTAAACAGCTAAAATATTTTTAAAAAATTAAACATATTAATGAAAGCTATAATTTCTTTTTTTTTAAAGTACTTTTTTTTTATAATTTTATTTTTTATAAACATATATATATATATATTTTTTCCCCCCCAGGGGTACAGGTCTGTGACTCTCCACGTTTACAAACTTCACAGCACTCACCATAGCACATACCCTACCCAATGTCCATAACCCCACCCCCCCCAACCCCCCTCTGCCCAGCAACCCTCAGTTTGTTTTGGGAGATTAAGAGTCACTTATGGTTTGTCTCCCTCCCAATCCCAACTTGTTTCATTTACTCTTCTCCTACCCCATTAACCCCCCATGTTGCATCTCCTCTCCCTCATATCAGGGAGATCATATGATAGTTGTCTTTCT